>NC_091832.1:16887710-17190740 GCF_037783145.1 Equus przewalskii | reverse complement strand
TCCCAACGACCCTGGGAAGTAGGTTCTGTTTTTATGCCCATTTCACGGACGTGGGGACTGAGGTCTCTCAGCTAGTCAGTGGCAGTGCTGCTCTCCTCAACCAGGTCTGTCCAGCTCCACAGCCCACGCTCCCCTCCCTGCCCTCTTCACCCAGCCCAGCCTGCGGGCATGAGGCTGTGAACGTTGTGGGGCTCGCTGTTTAACCAGTTAGGTCACTTTTTTGAGTTCTGGCTCCGCACTTGTACAGTGACTTAGGTAAGGCACGTTTCTGTGCCTCAGTGTGCTCTTCTGGAAAAGGAGAAGGCTGGACCCAGTGCCCTGGAAGACTTCTCCCAGCTTTGACATGTTTCAGGCCGCTGGTGGGAGAAGAAGGGGGTGGGTGGACAAGGCTGGAGGAAGGGGACAGGGAGCCCCTTTGGCCTTGGAGGGAGGGGACCCAGCTACACTGCCTCTGTCTGTGCTTATCAGCCCCCAAGATGCTGCCAGCTGACAACTCGGACAGCCCTTTCCTAGAAAGTTACAGGACGCCACAAACCAGTCTTGGAGGTGCTGACCCATGGTAGCCTGGGTGTGGCTGGTGCCCTGAGCCTCCTCTTCCCTGCCTAAGCAGCTGCCTGGCCTCCGCCACCTCCTGCCCCTGTGAGGCCAGGATGGCATCGCCTCTCTGCCGTGCAGGGCACTAGCCTCGGAGAAGCCGTTTCTCTCATCGGGGAGGATGACTTGCTTTAGGGGCCTTCCCCAGTAGCAGAGCTGGGCACAGGAGCCAGCCCCTTGAGCTTCCTTCCCTCTTGGCTGAAGGATGACTGTGTGCGTGATGACGTGCAGAGGGTACAAGCCCCTTTTTCTCTGGGGCTCCTTGTCCTGCGTGGTGGGACCAGTGGGGCTTCCTCCAGGGCTGGGTGCAATTTGCCCCAGGCCAGAGCAGATGTGCCCTAAAGCAGCTCCCACCCACCTGGCCACCAGGCAGATGTTTACCCTGACTGGCCACAGGGCAGATGGACATGCAACAAAGTGGGGTTTTCCGCTCTGGGTAGGGCCTGGTCTGCCTTGTGCCCCCAGGAAGGTTCTGGGCCCTTTCTGGTCCTCTGTCTCCCCGAGATCTCTAAGAATGGTTCAGCATGTGGTGGTGGAGGCTGAGAGCAGCCTCTTCTGCTGCCACCACCTGGGCCCCCTGACTTTCCAGAGGGCCCCTCGGAGGAAGTGGCAGAGGAGAAGAGCTACCAGTGTGAGCTCACAGTGGACGACGTCATGCCTGCTGTGAAGACAGTTATCCGCTCCGTCAGGTGAGACTGAGGGTGGCCTCCTCATGTGTCTGCCCCCCATGGATGCTCCCCCTCCAGAGCCTGCCCTCAGGGCCAGGCCTGGCCTAGCTCCCCGGCACGCCGCTGCTGCTCGCCTGGCACCCTTGGCTGTGCTGGGGTGGCGAAGCCTCTGGAGTGTGGGTGGGATGGGAGGTGGCATATGGCTGCTCAGGTCTGGAGGGCTGGCTGGGTGGGGAGGTGGGCATAGGTCGCCATCACGGTCCCTCTCTCAGACCCGCAGTGTCCTCTCTGCTTCTCTCTCCTTTCTTCTGTCTCTCACTTTATATCTGTCTCTCTTCTCTTTATTTCTCTCTCTCTCTGGATGTGTCCAGCATCTGCCTGCCTCTCCCTGTGTCTCCGTCTCATGCGCTGTCTCCCTCCATCTCCGTGTCTCACTCTCATCCTCCTTCTGCCCCTGTGTCTTAGACTTTCTGTCTCTCCTTGGGTGGCTTGCCCTCAGCCTGTCTGTCTCCCCCAGGATTTCTTCTAGAGCAGTGCTTTTCAAACCACAGGTCACAACAGTTTGAAATCAACTTAGTGAAATCAATTTAGCAGGCTATGCATTAAAAAGAAGAGAACAGAATAGAAAATATTGGAGTCCATCCCTTGGAGTAAGGATAAATAATGTTTATGAAACTTATGTTTCGGTTATGTATATGTGTGTACCGGTCTCTGATATAAAATGTATTTCTTATGGTGGGTTTGGTCAAAAGGTTCGAAAGCCCCTGCCCTACTGGCTGTCGCTGCCTTGACAATTAAGAGGGGACCAGTCTCCTGAGCCCTTTAGCCATGGCCCCGGCACGGATCTGCCCCCAAGCCCCTTGGAATGGAGTTCTGGCCTGGTCTCTGTACCCAGCCTGCAGCTCCAGCTCCAGACGCCCCCTTACTCCCCGGCCTTGCAGACCACCTCCTCTCTTCCCTGGCTGATGCACCTGCCCACAAGCCTCTTCCTTTTGTGTTCCTTTCAAAATTAGAGTCAACTGGACACCCCTCCCCTGAGAGTCTGAGGCCTCTCCCCATCCTCTTTTTACACATCCTGTCTCTCCCCTCCAAGTGACCAGCTTCTGGAACACACTGCCTGAGCTGCCACCTGGCTCAGGTCAGCTCTCCTTAGCCATCCCACAGACCCCTCACACCCATCATGCCCCAAACCTGCTCCTCCTCCTGTGTGGTGCAGTGGCGGGACCATCCACTCTGTCACTCAAGCCATGGGAGTCATCCTGGACTCTACTCAGAGCCTCTCAGTCCCACGTCCTGAATTGCTCAAAGCTGTTTTTTGTCTCTGCCCCACGGCCCCCTCCCAGCTCAGGCCCATCCCCGGGAGCTGATCTTCCTGCCCAAGACTCCGCCCCTCCAGGCTTCCCCACACAGGCTGGCAGAACACTCATGCTAAAGCAGAGTAAACCACATGCCCCCTTCCCCACCACCCTACCTTCCCATGGCCCAATCTCCGCCAGGAATTCAGGGCTCTTCAGAGTACCCCTTCCCAGGCCCCTTCCCAAGGCCAGTCTCTTTCCCTGTCTTCTTATACTGCCCCCTCCCCGCCCCGGTGGATTAATCCCTTGCCTTCACATCCTGTTCTGACTACTTTGAACTGACTGACTCCCACACCTCCATGCCTGTCTGTGTGCAGAAAGCCACCCTTCATCCCTGTCCTCTTGCCAGGGCACTGGGAAGTATCACTCCCAAGACTTGTCCCCTGACCTCCCTTCTATGGTCCCCAGCCCTCTTCTCCATTCCTTGACATGGCCCTTGTTACCCCATAATTATCTACATCCTCTCCATCTCCCACCCCAGGCCTGGGTCCGGATCTGATGCCCCTTTGAGGGCCCAGGGTCCAGCATAGTGGTGCTAACAAGCAACTGTGGAGTGAATGCAGAAATGTCTTCCCCCAAGCTGTCACCATCAACAGTGTGCACAGATGTCTGCCCTGTGTCCCACCTAGCAGAGGGAGACCAGGCCAGTCCCTGCCCGCCGAGGCTAATGCGCCCGCAGACACAGGCACATGAGAAAATACCCAGCACACCTACAGAGGGCGCAGGGGTGGGAGCCGGGTAGCGGGGAGGGAGGCTGGGAGACCCAGCAGAGGCTGTGTGCAGTGGCCCAAGCAGGAGGTGCCCTGGTGACAAGCGGGTAGCAAAGGGACAGAGAGGGGGTTGGAAATGAATCCCTTCCCTCTGAGACCCCCTCTCCCAACAGGATCCTGAAGTTCCTGGTGGCCAAAAGGAAATTCAAGGAGACGCTGCGACCGTACGACGTGAAGGACGTCATCGAGCAGTACTCGGCAGGGCACCTGGACATGCTAGGCCGGATCAAGAGCCTGCAGGCTCGGTGGGTGGCCCGCCCCGCATGGGGTGGGGGGCGGCAGGGAGGTGGGGACCCTAACCCCCGCACGAGGTCTGCGGGCGGGAGACCCTCCGCGGCGCCGAACGGAGCCCCGAGCGCCCCCTAGGGGCTGCTGCGGCCCCTGGCATTTCTGGCAAGGGCCCTGGCTTGCCCCACGCCTGAGGCCAGACGCTGCACTTGTCTTCACCCTGAAGAATAGCCTAGCCGCAGGTCCCCTGTGCGAATCCTCTGGACCTGCGCGTCTTAGGGGACATCTTTAGATGACTGTTTCCTGCTCCTAATATAATAGGTTTAAGATAATCAGTGACCTCCAGGGTTGGCCTGGTAGCGAGTGGTTAAGTTTGCTGCCTCTTCTTTCGTGCCCCGGCTCCGCAGGCTGGGATTCCGGGTCCTATGTGCTGCTCATCAAGCCACGCTGTGGCGGCGCCCCACATACAAAATAGAGGAAGACTGGCACAGATGTAAGCTCAGCAACAATCTTCCTTAAGCAAAAAGAGGAAGATTGGCAACAGGTGCTAGCTCAGCAACAATCTTCTTCACCAAAAAAAAAAAAAGTGACCTCCCACCTCCCAAGGGGGTAGGCAAATTGTCCTGAATGCTGCCCACCTCTTGCCTCTGGAATCCTCCAGCACCTCTCTCTCGGCCCAACATATAGGAAGAATTCTCATACCAAGACCTCAGTCACCTACACTGTACCCCTCTCCTCTGTGGCTGCATTCTCACTGCCCATTCATTCATTCTCTCAAGAAAGAGTCATCGGGCATTTGTTACCCACCAGACAGCAGGGATATGGTGGAAAGCAAAGCAGAGTCCCTGCCCTCAGGGAGCTTCCCTTTCTGTGGAAGGAGAACAGATGATAAATAAATGAACCAGAATAAGTCAGATGATAAATGCTAAGGAGAAAAATAAGGCCTAGGGTGTCGGGGTTTGCAATTTTAAATAGGTGAAAAGGTGACATTTGAGAAAAAATTAAAGGTGAGGCAGCCAGCTCTGTGGCTGTTTAAATAGTTTCCAGAGGGAACAGCAGGTGCAAAGGCTTGGAGATTGGCAGGGGCTGGGGTGTGGTTTTAGGAGCAGCAGGGAGCCTCATGTGTCTGTTCTGGCGTGAGAGAAGTAGGAGCAGAGCTGAGAAGGCTAATGGCTCTTAGACTGTAAAAAGCATCGAAGGCCACTGTGAAGATGCTGGCCTTCATCCAGGGGGAGATGCAAGCACTGGGGGGTTTTGAGCAAAGGACCAAGAAGCTCCGAGTTATGCTATAAAAGGATCAACCTAGGTGCTGTGTTGAGAACGGTCTATGAGGGAGCTGGGGGGACACGAGGACCAGTGAGCAGGCTACTTCAGACGTCCAGGCAAGAGATGATGGGGACTTGGACCAGGGTGCCAGCAGTGGAGGTGGGGAGAAATGATCAGATTCTAGATATATTTTGAAGGTAGAGTTGACAGGGTCATCTGATGGGAGAGTCAAGGATGAGGCCAAGGTTTTTGATTTGAGCAAGAGGAAAGAGTTGTCGTTTATTGACACAGAGGAGGCAATGAGTAGAGCAAGTTTCGATCCAGAAAGTTGGGAGGTGTTGGGTTTGTGACGCCTATCAGACATCTAAATAGAGTGTGGATCTGGCAGTTAGAGGAATGTGGAGTTCGGGGGAGAGGTATAGGCTGGAGATACAGATTTGTGTCAAGAGCGTATAGAGGAATTGAAAATCTGAAACTGAAGACATCACTTAGCGAGTGAAAATAAATAGAGAAAAGAAGTCCCAGGAGTGAACCTTGGGTCCTGCAATGTTTAGAGGTTGTGGAGATAAAGAAGGAACCGGCAAAGGAGACTGGGAAGGAGCGGTCAGTGAGGAAGGATGGGAGACGGTGGTGTTTGGCAAGCCAAGAAGAAGGTGCAGGAAGAAGGGTGATCTGATGTGCGGAGCGCTGCTAATAGTCAAGTGTAATGAAGACTGAGAATTGATCATCGAATTTAGCAACATGGAGGTCATTTGGGATCTTGACGACAATAGTTTTGGTGAAATGGTGGGAATGAAAGCCTGATTGGGGTAGGTTTTAGAGAGAAAGGAAGGAGAGAAATTGTAGATAGAGAGTAGAGATAACACTTTCAAGAAGTTTGCCGTAAAGGAGAGCAGAAAAACAAGGTTAGGACCAGCTCCAGCTTGTCCCCCTCATAAGTCACCTTCCCACTTGTGTCTCTCCCTCTTTTCCCAGTCCACCATCTCCCACCGGTCCTCCCATCAGGCGGTGGTTTTGTCATGCTTGTGTGTGGTGCCTTTGCTCGGCCAGCTGGAAAACGCGCAACGCCGCAGCCCATTCCCTCCAGCCACCTCGGTCTCCACTGGCAGGGCAGAACGGCCCCCTCCCACCAGGGCAGGCTGTCTCCCCTCTCAGCAGGCAACCTCGAGTTCTTATGGGAGGGACGAGTGGCGTGTGTCTGGGCCCTTTAACGATTCCCTTTCCCCACAGGGTGGACCAGATTGTGGGCCGCGGCCCCGGGGACCGGAAGACCCGGGAGAAGGGCGACAAGCCCTCCGACTCGGAGGCGGTGGATGAAATCAGTATGATGGGACGCGTGGTCAAGGTGGAGAAGCAGGTGAGTGTGGGAGGGAGTTTCGCTGGTGTAGCAGCGCTAGCTGTCGACCGAGAAGCTTTGGAAGGCCGCGGGGACAAGCACCGGGGGAGGGTGCGCCCTTCAGAGCCGCTGGCCCGAGCACCGGGGGAAGCCCAAGCAGGGCCCGAGCAACCGAGCCCGGCAGAACCCCGCCCCACAGGTAAGCCCCGCCTCCCAGGAAGCCCGCCCACTCCTACTGAACCACCCGATAGACCCACCCTCTCCTGCCAAGCCCCGCCCTAGGTTGCTGTAGTCTAGCTAAGTCCAAGTCGCGCCTATTTCATTTAACCCCGCCTCTGTTTTCTCTTTCGGTCGCCCGGACTATCCCAAACAATCACAACTAAATTTCGGGGGGGCGCAGGAATAAGACCTAGTTTCCCAGCTTCGTCACGCCCTCCAGTCAAGCTCCGCCCTTCCTCGCGGACGAGCCGCGTCTCCCAGACACCCCCCTTCCCGGGAGAAGCCCGGCTGCCCAGCCGCGTCTCGTCCCCAGGTCCCGTCTATAGCACCGCCTGATCTCGCTCAAGCTCCGCCCACATCAGCTCCCTTCTCAAACCCCGCCTCCAGGCTCCCTCCGCCCTCGAATCCCGCCTCCAGTCCTGGTCAAGCCCCGCCCACACCCTCTCCACTCCTAAACCCCGCCTCCAGGCTCGCCCCGCCCCCAGCCCCGCTCAAGCCGCGCCCACATCCTCTCCCCTCCCAAGCCCCGCCTCCAGGCTCGCCCCGCCCCTACGTCCTGGCCAAGCCCCGCCTCCAGCCGCGCCCTGCCCGCAGGTGCAGTCCATCGAGCACAAGCTGGACCTGCTGTTGGGCTTCTATTCGCGCTGCCTGCGCTCCGGCACCTCGGCCAGCCTGGGCGCCGTGCAAGTGCCGCTCTTCGACCCCGACATCACCTCTGACTACCACAGCCCTGTGGACCACGAGGACATCTCCGCCTCCGCCCAGACGCTCAGCATCTCCCGCTCGGTCAGCACCAACATGGACTGAGGGGCTTCTCAGGGGCCGGGCAGCGCTCGGCCAGCCCCTCAGCCCGGCGCTCGGCCCCGCCCGCTGAGGCCTCCGGCTCCTCTCTTACTTGAACTGCTCCCGCGCGGGGAGAGAGGCCACACGCAGTATTGAACTGCCTGGGCGGGCGAGCTACCGCTGTGGGTGCCAGCGACTCGCCCCACCTCAGGAGTGCGAGATGCCAGGCCGCAGGGAGGGCAGCAGCGGCTGACCGCGACCTCTGGGCCCGCCAGAGCCCCGCGCGGCCCGCCTGGCAGGGGCACTGACCGGAAAGTGGGAGCGGGGCGCTGAGGCCAGGGCCCTGGCCCTGACCCAGCTTCCAGCTATGCAAGGTGAGGTGTCCGGCCGGCCTTCGGACAGAGCACGAAAGCCGTCCCGCCAAGTCCCCGCCCCACTTGAGGGTGGGCCCAAGGTGCCCCACAGGTACCCACAAGCACAGGACCCTGCCACAAGGCAGGTGGGCACCATATATGCAAACTATGTTAAATATGCAACTTTGGGGACCCCCATGGGGTCCATCTGCCCCTCCCCCATGGGAGATGGGCCTCCAGCAGTAGCTGGTCTCAGGCTGCTTGGCCATGACCCCCAACCCCATTCTTTGGCATATCACCCCCTCCCCACCCAGCTTAGGGCCTCTTTCTCCCTTGCCTCCCCCAAGGGTAGTGCCTGGGCCTTCCTTCCCATCTGCAGGTGTCCCGCCCCAGCGGCTCCCTCTGCCTGCTGGATGTCCACTCCCCTCTTTGGCCCTGCAGACACCTTTAACAGCACAAGTTTCTGTATTCTCCCCTAAACCTCCCCCAGACGATGCTGCTGCAATCACACAAACATATCCCTTTAGTTTCCCCAGACATGCAGAAGGTCTCTCACACTCACACTGACACAATCACACACACTTAGAGACGTGAGCACAGAGCCATTCAGCCTCTCCCGGGCCTCTGCAGCTGATGCCAGTAAACTGGCCTTGCAAGGTGATGTCCACTACAAGGAGGCCCCCACTTCATCCAGGTGGGAGAGGGAGCTCTGAAGTGACCCCAGGTCTCTCTAGGCCCCACCCCAGAGCTTTACCCGCTCCCCTTCCTCAAGAGGATCTACTCCTCCGTGGTCCAGGAGCCCTAACTGCTGCCTTTGCCTGCCCCCGAGAGCCCTCTTTGGCGTCCCCACAGCACAACTCACGCCTAGGCCTTTGGGCCCCGACAGCACTGGAAAGATCCCGGGCCCTTCCCCAGGGTAGTTATCAAGCCTGCTTCTATCTAGGCTTGTCCCCTTTCTAGTCACTCTAACTCCCAGAGAAACTAATAATGCACCTAGCAACTCCCATTTTTCAGGCACCAGCTGTGCGTCTGGCGCTCATATGCACTGTCTCCCCTCCTGCCATGCCCCGCTCTTCACGTCAGTTGGCAGCCCCCATACTGGCATAAGCCCCCATCCACTCCAGACTCCCAGCACCTCTTTGGTATCCCTACCCCTTTGTCCCTCTTCTGCAAAGCCAATGCAGGTGGCAGGGGGGTGATGGGTAGTGGACCAAGGGGGACCATCTCTGGGGTGCCAGCGAACAGGGGCTCAGGCCCAGCTGCCTGCATCTTGTGACTGGGGACCTGCATGCACCAGCGCCAGGGCTGGGGTTGGGTCTTACTCAGCCCCATGGTGCCCAGCCTCTGCCCCAACAAGCCCTCTGCATGTGACCATCATGCCCTGGACAGAGCCTGTCCTGGCTCACTTCACCCGCACTACGCTGTCCTCAGAGAGCCACCCCTCTGCCCACTCAGAGACAGAGCTGTGGAGAGGGGCAGGAGAATGGGATTACCCTATGACCAAAGGAGACTTGGCAAGAAGCCTGCCCTCCTTCCACGATCAAGGTTCCCTACCAACCCGGTTCTCGGATATGCAAGTACCTCACTTTGTTAACTTATTAACTTATTGGTTTCATTAAAGTTTTCAGTAGGAGGTGGTTGGTCTTGGCTGTTCAGGGGCTGTGTGTTGGGGCTGGTCTGGGGGTGAGAAGATTTGAATTAGACAGGACTCTTGGTTGTCACAACAAAAACTCAACTCCTTACGGCTTAAGCAAGAAAATGAAACTTATTGGCCCAGATGACTAAAAAGTCCAGGGGAAAGATTTGGCTCCGTGCACTGCTACATCTGGGTGCTTAACTGTGTTGGGGATCTGTCTTCTATCTCAGCCTTCCTCTCAGGCAGGCTGACCTCTCATGGTGACCCCCAGCACTTGCAAATACATTTCCTTTTGGTGTAGCGCCCCAGTGGAAAGTGAGTGCCACTTTCCTGATAGTTTGTATCACTCAGAGTTCAGTCAGGAAAACAGAAACTACACTGGGTTTTTCAGCAAGGAGAATTTGCTGTAGGGGATGGGTCATACTGATGTACGTGGGCTGAAAGAACAAAAGAGAACCTTGAGAGAAGCTAGAGAACATCACAGCGGGAAGCAGCTTCCACTCCTAGAGCTGCAGGAATGTAGGGAAGAGGTGGGGTTAGCAGAACCTACAAGCTTGATTGGGGGAGCCCTGTAGTCGGGGGCTCAGAGGTCTGGAGAGGGGTGCTGTCTGGCCTGTGCCAGCACTGGCTAGGGGATACTATGAAGCTTGTCTGGGAGTGCAGCAAGAAAGCTGATGGCTTGGATCCACTGTTGCTACCACACTGTTGCTGATAAGGTTAGGAAGCAAAGGAAGAAGGTGGTCTCCTCTCCTGCTGCCCTTCAGTCTTGCCCTAGTGCCCCTTATTGTGAAAGCCGGCTGACAGGGGAGTAATGTGGTTTCCAGAGTCCCAGCCCCAGCATCACAGAGCAGAGCACAGAAGGCTGCCTTTGGAACTGAAAGACAATAATAGCTTAATAACTAGCACAATCTGCCCCTCTGGATGCTCAGTATCCACACACATCAATCCACACATATTTGAACCTCCATATAGCAACAGTAGCTCCCACTTAATAAGATGAAACTATCTTGCAAACAAATGAAGACACTCTAATCCTCTTCCCTAAAGTGGGAAAAACACGAAGTCCTGCCATCCAATAGATGTCTCCATCTCCAGCAGTTAGTCGTGGAATCCATATTTGGGTGATGTTAATTACTTCTCTAATTCAGTCATAATCCCGCCTGCAACGAAATACCAAACTGTAAAGTTAGCGATCACTTGCAATCTTTATATAATAAAATGATAGGGGGAAAGGAGGAAGGAAGAAAAAATTATGTAATAAGACACACACAACAGGCAAGGAAGAAAATATGCATAGCTGCAATGGACCTTCTGGTAACTGGTCAGAGTTCCATTGTTGATCTCTGTATATCTATATCTGTCTCTCTCTTTCTCCCACTGCCCTTCTGTGTTCCCTTTACCCTCAGCCAGGGCCTCAGCTGGTTAGGCTTCTTTACGTGGTGGAGTGACCCAAAGAATCATTCCTGACAGATCTGAATCCTCAGTGGTCCTGCCCGGTTTCGGGTGCCATAGGTTTTCATTGACTTTTACCATGGTACATGGAAGTGCTAAGAGGGACCCTAGAGAATCCCCCAGGTTCTAGACGTGGTCCTCCTCACCCTTGTTGTGTGGCAGCATCCCAATTTCCCCTTGGGAATGAAGACCAGTCAGGCAGCCAGTACCTTAACTCTTTCTTTTCCTGTTGGTTTAGTGGCATGAGGAGCCCAAAATAGCAGTTAGGAATTTCAACTTCTAATTCAGTGAAACCTTGCTTCCCTTCCCTTGAGAACTAAGACCTCCAAACTAACAGAGCCCAACGTTGTGGGGACAAGAAGCAAAAGTTTTGTCAGTGGGTGTCGTGGCCTGAATAACAGCCACCCAAAGATACCAGGTCCTAATCTTTGAATTAGTCAAATGTTTCCTTATAAGGAAAAGAGATCTTTGTAGATATGATTAAGTTAATGATCTTGACATGGGGAGATCATCCTGGATTATCAGTGGGCCCTAAATCCAATTGCAAGTGGCCTTTTAAGAGAGAGGTGAAGATCTCACACACGAAAGAGGAGGAGACAATATGAATCAGGAGCAGAGGCTGGAGTAACGTGGCCACCGCAAAGGAATGATGGCAGCCAGCAGAAGCCGAGAGAGGCAAGGACCGGATTCTCTCCCGGAGCTCTGGAGGGTGTGTGGCCCTGCTGACACCTTGATTTTGGCCCAGCGAAGCTGATGTTGAACTTCTGTCCTCCAGAACTGTGAGAGAATAAAGTCTGATGTTTTAAGTCGCCAAGTTGATAGTAATTTGTTACGGCAGCCACAGGAAATTAATCCTGTGGGTTATTTGGTGTAATAGCGAGAGAAGCTGCTCTCACGACTTCCCTTTGGTTCCTGAACCCTATATTCTGGCTGTGTTAATGAGGATAAATGGCTGCCCCCTCCAGGATGGAAAGGATCCAGTGGAATGAACCTGGCACCAGTGGCTGGATGAATCCCTACAGAATGGCAATATATTGGGTGGTCAACATTTGTGTCTACTGATGGTAGGTTGGACGTACAGTGGTGGCATTAGCCAGATCAGCCTTGGTGAGGTAAACCCATATTGTTGAACCCATAAATAGTCGCCGTTCTTGCCACCATCACCATGCCGTAGAAGGGCATGTTGAGCAAGCACTGGAGGGACTGCAGAAGGAGGCGGATGGACATCCATGGGATGTGCCGTCTTAGCCATCGGATTATCGAGAGCCTCTTCCGCCGTGGATGCCCTTTGATGAGATTTCACTTGGGATGGAAGTACCTTCACACTCTGTGCCTATTTCTGAAAGTCCATCTGAAAACCTCTTCCCAAGTCTTCCTTATCACCAATCCTCCAATTCGGTGCTTTCTGAGTTCCTGAACATCCAGCCAAACCATTGGCCGCTGCTCAGAAACCATCACAGATCCATACTCCTTGTCACCTCTCAATCCAGGCAAAGTGGACAACCAAATGTATTGAAGGGGAGTAGGATTTAGCCAGGCATGGGAACTGGGTGGTGGTGAATGTTCCGGCTAGAGGGCATAGCATGTGTAAAGGTCCAGAGGCACCAAAGAGTGTGGTACATGAATGGAACTGAAAGAAGTCTCTGTGACTGGGCCCAGAGAGCAAGGGAGAGAGTGGAACAAGATGGGACTTTAGAATCAGACAGGGATCAAAGTTTGCGGGATTTCATAAATCGTTCCAAAGACAGAGGACTTAACCGTGAGGGCCGTGGGGGGGCCAATTAAAGATTTTGATGAGGGATCAAACCAGGATAGATTTGCATTTTAGAAAGTTTTCTTCCTAGGATGGAAGATGGATTTGAGGGAGCAAGTTTGGGTACAGGGAGACAAGTTGGGAGAGCCGGAGATGTTGGTAACCTGGACAAGTGCCCCAGCAGTTCACTAATTGAGTAAATGTCTACAGAGCACCTGCTGTCTGTCAGACCTGGCTCAGCACAATACACAGGCTGAACAGACACAGGAGACCCGGTTACGGCCCTGAGGTCATCCAGCCCCTGGAGGAAACAGATGCACAATTACCCAATGCACATGCCACTCTGTATCTTCTAAATTTGTCTGGCTCAGCAAGGAGAGTTTGCAGGTGGCTATGGGAGTCCCCAAACTGCCATCAGATGTGGTCTTGAGAGCAGATATAATTTTAGCTTAGTGTGTCATTTATCTATGGCTATGTAAATACTCACTCTAAAACTTAATAGCTTAAAACAACAACCGTTTTATTTACTCTTGATTCTGTGGGTCAGCAATTGGGGCTGGGCAGCTGAGCAGTTCTGCTGGTCTCACCTCTCATCGCCAGGTGGTTGTAGTCTTCTGGCATCTTGACTGGGGCTGGATGGTCTAAGATGGCCTCACTCATATGTCTGGTGTTTGGTGCTGGCTGTCAGCACCCTGGTTGGTCCACGGGTGGGATAGCTTGCCTCTGCTCCATGTGGCTTTCCATGCTCCAAGAGATTAGATGGGGCTTTTTCACATGACAAGAGGGCAAAAGCAGGAGACACACGGCCTCTTGAGGTCCAGGCTCAGGAGCTGCTCCAAGCAGCCTGGGATGCAATGCTGCAGGCGCTCATCTCACTTGGATGCTCTGGATCTGTTGCAATTTTTATGCTCTTGCAGATCAAAGAAGACCATTCTCTTATTTCTCAATTTAGATAACTTATTTTATGTACTTCATGTATTTCACCTTTGGAGAGTTCTAGTTGTTAAAACAACTTCTTGGTTTTTCCTCTGAGAGGTCGAGCAGCACATTTCCCCCTTCTACCCGCCTCTCGTGTGCAACAGGATTGTGACAGCTGCTCCCCTGGGATATTACTTTGCTGGGGCTGCCATAACAAATGCTACTGACTGGGTGCCTTGAACAACAGAAATGTATTGCCTCACCGTTCTGGAGGCTGGAAGGCCAAGATCTAGGAGTGAGCAGGGTTGGTTTCATTCTGAGGCCTCTCTCCTCGGCTTGTGGATGGCCGTTTTCTTCTAGTGTCTTCCCATGATTGTCTCGCTGTTCATGCATATGTCTGGCCTCTCTCTGTCTCTGCCTCTCTCTCTGTCCTAATCACCTCTTCTCGTAAGGTCACCAGTCACATTGGATAGGGCCCGCCCTAACAACCCCATTTTAACCTAATCACCTCTTTAAAGGCCCTACCTCCAAGTACAGTAACATTTTGAGGTACTAGGGGTTAGAGCTTCAACATAGGAATTTGTGGGGGGCTCATAATTCAGCCCATAAAAGCTGGAGTCAGGGTTTGACCCTCCAACCTAGTCCCCTTTCAGCTGTAAGTGCACAGGGCTGAGAATCCATTCTGGGGCTTGCCCCATCTCAGCTGGACAGATGCAGACACGTGTCTAGACATCATGGAACCAAGTGGTTTGGAAACTTTGTTTTTTTTAGCCCCAGAACCTTTGCCACAACATAGCCTCTTTGGCATCCCACTATAAACGATAAAATCAATGCAGCTAAAAAATGGGGACCTCTCAAAGGTGGCCTCAGTTCTCACCCTGCACGTGTGACGAGCATGTGTGTAAATTGCAGAGCCCGGGCTTGAACCCAGGCAGTCTGGGTCTGGGGACCACGTTCTTCTGTTTTACTGTGCCTCCCTACAAGGGAACACTCCGTGAGACATTCTTTAGTGAGTGTAGCAGATTGTATCATTTGTCGGAAAGTCTTCCCTCCTCGTCGTTACCATGGTGACCTTGGGGTGGCGTCTGTTTCTCTACCTGTCTTACAGTGGATTTCCTACAAACAGGTTCTGAGACAGAGAGGGATGTGCAGGTTTATTGGGGAGTGCTCTCAGGAGACCCGTCTGTAAGGATGTCAGGAAGGCAGGCCTGGGCAGAGGGAGAAGTTGGTCTGCGATGAGATTCCAGCTGAGGCATCTGCTGATCTTCAGGCGCTCTGGAGCTTACAGAGCCCTTCTGAGAAGGAGGAAGGCCTTTGTTTCTGTGCCTCAGCCAATCACTGGCCATGAGCCACCCCCAGGGAGGGGCATGACTTTGGGTGAGGCAGTTCCCTATGGCCAAGGGAAATTCCCAGTGAGTGACAGTTGTGAGTCAGCAGCTGAGATTCCCAGCAGCTGGGGAATGGGTGCATAGACACTGAAGGGGGAATCTGGGCACGACAGCATCCACTCCACCACCCCACTGACTTTGGGCTTGGCCAGGGAATTTGCTCTGGCCAGTGGAATGTTGGGGGAAAGGTCAGTGTGCTTATTCTAAGGTAAGGCCATAGGAGGCTTGACATGTTCTGCCAGACCTCTTGGTGCTTCCTGCCTCCACCATGAAAAGACTCAGATAGCTGTCGTTCCTTCATCCTGGGTCCAGAATGAGGACACTTGGAGCAGACCTGAGCCAGACTCAAAGTCAGGAGTCCAGCCTGGGCCAACCAGCATCAGCTGAACTACAGTTGACCTAGAGACTTAGGAGTGTGAAATGATATTTGATTTTGCAAGCCACTGAGATTAGGGGTTGGTTTGTTTCACAGCATTATCACAGCAAGACCTGACTAATACAGCTAGTAAGGCAGATTTCACTGGAAGCAGTGAGGTCAAAGGTTTAAATCGCACGTCACAAAGCAGAACATTCTTAAAACCTTCCTTAAACATCTTTGTTTTTGTCCCAAATGGCTTCTCTGGTCACCAGACACTTCCTCTTTTTCCTACGCAGCCTCCATAATGGGTGGGAGACATGGAGGATTTCCTGGAAGAGGAGGCAAAGCTGCCAGGAAGCAGATACCCCGGGTGGAGGATCCTGGGACCTGAGACCCAGGCTGCCCTGCCTGCTCAGAACTGGGGTGGGGTCTGTCCTTACCTCTTGCTTTCAGTCTCGCCAGACTCCCCTCAGCTCTCCTCCTGGACCTCATGACCCTCCCCATCCCCCGTGTCCCCTTCCGCAAGTGTTGCTTCAGCTCCTGGAGACAAGGAGCTCATGTGCCTCTTGTCTGCGGTCATCGCCATCTGCCACACAAGGCTGGGCACATAGGGGATTGACACATGCTGGTCAGCAGGAAGGGAGGGAAGCAGGCCCAGCTGGGATTGCTCATCTCCCACCTGGGAATCCTCCTGGTCCCTGTTATGTGTCCACATGGCCACAAGGCGTCACTAAAGACCTCGCAGCGCCAGGCTGGAGCCAGGAAGGCGCCCTCACCATGAAGGCCCATTGGTTCAGGCCAGTGTGTCTGGAAGAGAGGGAGAGCGGGAAGTGGCCCAGCTGCGCGGTTCACGGGCTGAGAAACAGGGACTCTGGGCCCTGCTTGCAGAGTAAGGGGCTGAGTTCTTTGCCCTTCATTTATTTATCCTACAACTCTTTGTACATCTCTACTACGTGCCGAGCTCTGTTTTAGGTGCCAAGGTCATGGTTCTCCCAAACTCCCAAAGTCTCTGTTCACATGGAGTAGACAGTAGATTACTGTCTAGACAGAAAGTAAACAAAAAACAAGATAATTTCAGAGAGTGATAAATGCTGTGAAGAAAATAAAACAGAAATGGGATAATGACAGCATGGGGGGGGAGCAATTTTAGTGGGGGGTGGGGTCAGGGAAGCTCAAGGGGAAGCAAAAGCCTTCATAAAAAGGCAGAGCTGCCAAGGCTCCCAGCAGCTGGCTGGTCCAGCAGCCGCACTTTGCAGATAGGGAAACTGAGGCCCAGTAAGCCAGAGCTGAGTGGAGGAATCTTGACCCCCTGGCTTGTCCTTGGGTGGCCTTCCTCCTCTCGGGTCCTTAACCTGCTCCATGTCATGGGGAAGGAGGGGAAGGAGCAGGTGGGAGGGCGCTCTCAGAACATGTGGGTCAAACAGGGACTAGAGGGGACGGTCATCTTCAGAAGGCCTAAGTGCAGAAAACACAAAACCACACCGTAGTGGCAAAGAAATCCTACAGGTTTTTCCGGTGATACAACTTCAATGTTTTTAAAATATATATATTAAACATCAAATTCTTTTCCAAATTTTGTTTTTGATGCCTTTGCCTGTTTGAGGAGTGTGACCCTGGGAGAGTCTTTTCCCCTCTCTGTGAGCCTTGGCTACCTCATCTGCAAAAGCTGAAGCCAGCTTTCCTGACTCCAAAACCACTGCTCCGTCCAGTCCTTGTAAGGCCACAGGCACCCTCCCCGGCCCCCAGAGCACGTCTGGTCTGGATCGCCTCTCCCTGCTTCTGAGCCCGTCCTGGCTGCCCACCCCTGCCCTGAATCCACCCACAAGACCCTCAGACACAACCACACTCGTTTAGAGACTCCGGTGACCCGAGAGGTAGGTTTGGGCTTGTTATCATTCCCAGTTTGCCAACCAGGAAGCAGGACTTGCTCAAGGTCACACAGCCAGTAAACGACAGAGCCAGGATTTGAACCCAAAGTTCCATTCAGTTTCCTCTGCTCAAGGCTGTCATCCAAGATGTTGAAAAGCCCCAAAGCGTTGGTGTTCAAGGAATGACGTTTCATTTCCCTGAAAATATATTGATGTGCAATGTGTCGGTCCAGGTGCTGTCACTTGGTGTAGTGCTGCCACCTCCTGAGCAAAGGGGGGTGTTGCACTCCCATCTCCTGCTGACACTATCTGGGCCAAACCCAGGGGAAGAAGCCCTAGACATGGGTCACTCCCCCGATGAAAACACTGAGGCCCAAAAGATGACTTCAAGAAGCCATCTGCCTTTGCAGACCCCTCTTCGTCTTTCCCACCTCCTGCTGGCCCACTGCAGCCTCAATCCCGCCCCCGTTCCCCTGAAACTGCTCTGGCAAAGTCAGTTTTCACTTCCTGGTTGCCAAATGGAACAGCGTCTTTCCAGCCCTCATTTTACTTGGCTTCTCAGCAGCATTAGACGCTGCTGACCACACCTGCTTTGGGAGACACCGCCCTCGACTTTCACGGCATCTTCTCTGCTTGTTCTCCTCCTACCTCCCCAGCTGCTCCTTCTCAGCCTCCGTCCCTCCTCTCTCTTAAATGTCTGTGTTCCCAAGGTTCTGTCCTTGGCCACTTTCTTCTATTATCTGCGTCATCATTTCTATGGTAACCGGGGATATGCTAATAACTCCAAAACATGCTTATCCTCAGTCCAGACCTTACTGCTGAGCGCTTGGCCCATTTCCCCGGCCTGCCTCCACCTGGACATCAACCTGAGATGACCCAATATGTCCATTCTGATCTTATCCTGCTCTTCTCAACCTGCTTCTCCTCCCAGGTCCCCCCTCAAGGAAGAGTCACCCTGTCCTCCAGGCCACGCTCTTGGGAATCATTTTTGGCTCCTCCCTTTCCTGTAGCCTCCACTTCAAGAGGCCATTTTTAAGACTGCAGGTTGTCCTTACTACCCATTCCCACTTTTTCCTCGGTAGCAGAACCTCCAAGTTCTGCTTAGACACACGTCACCCAGAACAAAGACTACATTTCTGAGCCTCTTTTGTGGTTGCGTGGGCAACTTCCAGAAAGTGCCATTCTCCTTCTCTTTTATCCTGCTTTCTGGCTGGAATGTTGATACATGGCTGGAGCAGCCTTTTTGGACCATGAGGTCTAACCCACAAGTCACAAAGCAATAAGACAGAGGAGGCTGGATGTTGACATCCGTGCTATGTCATGTTCCATGCTTTTTCAAAACAAATCTCTCTTAAACCTTGTTACTTCCGTCTTTACCATCTCTCCCATCTACCCCACCTTGTCTTAGGTCCCTCATCTCTACCTGAATCAGTGTGACAACCTTCTCAGTGTTCTCCTTTTCTCCAATGTGCCCCTCACAAATCCAGCAGCCAGAGTGATCTTTCCAAAACAGAAATCTAGCTTGTTTTCCATCCTGTTCATATACTCCATGGCTCCCCATTACCAACAGGATCAAGTTCATGCTCCTCAACCCGCCACTCAACTCTCATCCTTCTTTGACCCTTCTCTCCTTCAAGTATATCCGTTTCCCCTCTGAGTATCCACCCTATGTGCTAACCACCCTGGACGTGTCGCCTTTCCAGTCAAGCCTTATTCAGTCATGCCTCCTCCCCTGGAATTTCCTTCTTTCATGTGCTCATGTCCAAATTCTACCCCATCCGTTCTGCCATGTGAGTGCCTAGTGTGTGTCACAAACTTCAGTAAGTGCTTTCACAGCAGCAACCCACGAGGAAGTCCCATTATTGTCCCCATTTTACAGATAAGGAAACTGAGACTCAAAGAAGGGCAGTGAATTACCCAAGGTGTGCATTCACATGATGACTGACTGATACCAACTCTTCTAAGTTCCAACAGTTCCCTTTATATAGAACTCAGGCCTCTGACATCTTCCCCACTCCCACCAAATACCCTGGGGCAAAGGACACTTGAGTTCTAATCTCAACTGAGCCGCTTATTACTACCACTCACTGTGGTAGAGCCTGCTGGTTGTCCACCAAAATCCATCCTTCCCATCTTCCATAGTAACTGAGTTGTTGATGAAGACACGGCTGCCAGCTAGAAACCATATTTCCCAGCTTCCTTTGCAGCTAAGTGTGGTCATGTGAGTAAATTCTTGTCAAGAGAATCTGAGTGGAAGTGATGGTATATATGAGCCTTAAAACATTGGTTGTGCTCACCTCCTCACTGTCTTCTTCATGAGAGCTGGACCTGGAGGTGTCCATGACCCAGCTGTCACTTCACAGACAAAGACCAAAAAAAAAAAGCCAACTTGGAATTTGAGCAGCCATCTTGGCCCATGAATGGCGGAACAACAAGAAGGAAGCAATGTGGATCTGAATGACTGGGTGGAACTAGAAAGAAATCTTTAAAAATCTTCTCTTTTTTATAGAGCTCTTCTCTTTGTTAAGTATCTCTTGCCATGTGTACTATCTTAAATACATTAAATATTTTAGCACAATAAATTACTAGCTGTGTGGTTGTAGGCAAGTCACTTCACCTCTGTGAGCCTCGGTTTCCTCGCCTCTGAGTAACCTGCAATAATAATACATTAAGTATTGAGAGAGCTAGGTGAGCTATCATGAGTCATTACTGGAGGACCCAACAAGCAGACAGCTCATGCGTGCAGGGCGCTAGCCGCACATTTGAAAGACTTTGATGTAAAGAAGAGGAGGAGATAAAGCATTGCTATTTCAAAATAGTCCGGGGAAACTGGACAACTTTTGGAGATTCCTTACATTAACTTTACAGTTTAGTATTATTTCATTTTGAATCACATGTAGGGGGAACAGGCCAACTTACCCAAACTAAATGAGGGAGAGGTGGGTCCCCAAAAGAAATGTGGGGAAACCTTTGACGAGGAGAAGCGTGGCTGGATCCCGCAAGGCATCAACAGCTTTTGTCCACTTCCGCCTCTGGGTTGCTCTCTGCAGGCTGAGGAGCCCCATCTTTCTGCCATTTGTGTGGTTCAGGGCTTGAAGTCACCCTGCCCGCTCCGGCTTCCTTTTCTGGACACTGCTAACAGCTACTCCTTCCTCAGCACTTCTTGTCCTGACATTGGGAACAGCTCTCACTTATGGGGAAGTTACCCTATGCGGGCACTGTGCAGAGCACACGCCAGCTTGAGCTCGTTTAGTCGGCCCACTTCGGTGTGTGTGTATTGGTGCGTATTTCAGATTAAAAAGAAAAACAAAGACAGAGACTCACAGGGGTAAAGTGGCTTTGCGAATGTCTTTTATGTGGTTCAGGGCCAGAATTTAGACCCAGGTGTGTATGGCCCCAGGACCTGGGCTCGTCCCTCAGCCCCTGCTGCTAGGCTGTTGATGTTGCTCTGAGGACAGAGCCCAGGCAGCAGCTCAGCTCCGCGGGTGTCTCTGAGGAGAGCCAGACCATTCCTGTCTTCATTGAAACCCGGAAGTGATGGAGGGAAAAAAAGGAGAGATTTGATGACATAGAAATGAATAACTTGTGCAAGGCAAAAGATCCCGGAAACAAAGTCGAATGACCAGCAACTGATTGGGAGAGAATATTTGCAACATTTACAAAAGACAAGGTTTACTTTTCATAATATATAATGAACTCTTATAAATCAATAACAAAAAGACAAACAACCCAGTGGAAACATGGGCAAGGATATGAACAGGTCATTCTTAGGAGAAGAAATACAAATAGACATTATGTTTATTGATAATCAAAGAAATAGAAATGAAATAACCTTTTTTTCTATTTAGAGAGGTAAAAATTAAAGACCTTGCTGATGTCCACGGTAGCGAAGGGTGTGAGCCAACGGGCACTCGCATGGCGCTGGTAGGAAGGTGAATGGGATCAGACAGAGAACAATTTGGCAGTGGCTGTCACAATTTTATTTGCTCATGTCTTCTGATCCAGTAATTCCCCTTCTAGGAGTCCCTTCTACAGAGACGTTCTCACAAGTGTTCATGGGTAAGTATATAAGGATGCTCCTTGTAGCATTATCTAGAATAGTGAAATTTAGTAAACAAGCTGAATCTCCATCAAAAGGGGACTGGGTAAGTAGATTATGCACAATGCAGTCCCACAAAGAATGAGGTAGAGTCGTATTGACTGCCATGGGAAGATCTCCAAAATATATCAACTGAAAAAATCCAATTATATAAAATAGTATAATCCCATTTATGTAAAAAAGAGATGTATATTATATATATGTATGTAACACGTGGCCAGCCCTGGTGGTCTAGTGGTTAAGACTCAGCGCTCTCACCCCCAGCTGCCCCGGTTTGTTTCCGGGTCAGGGAACCACACCACCTGTCTGTGGGTTTTCACACTGTGGCAGCTGCGTGTTGCTACAATGCTGAAAGCTACACCATCGGTATTTCAAACACCAGCAGGGTCACCCGTGGTGCACAGGTTTCACTGGAGCTTCCAGACTACACAGACTAGGAAGAAGGAGCTGGCCACCCACCTCCGAAATAATTGGCTGTAAAAACCCTGTGAATAGCAGCAGAGCATTGTCTGATATAGTGTGAGAAGGTGAGAGGATGGCGCAAAAAGACCAGGCAGGGTTCCACTCGCAGTCATCCACTGATGGCACTAACAACAATGTAACATGTGTAACATAGTAGACACATTACATATATGTGTGTGGAAAAACTTGGGGGCATCTTGGACTTTTCACTTAAGCTTTTTAAGCTGTTTGAAAGTATTTTGCTTCCAGGCATATATGTGTTTGTTTTAAAAACAAACTAACAACGACTGGCTCAGATTCTCAGATTACCCAGCCAGGATAGATGGGGGAGCCCAAGGGGAGGGTCCTGCTGCTTGGATGTGCCAGTTTTATGGCAGAGCCCCCAGTCTGAGCTGCTCACTAGGAGGAGGCGAAGGAGTGAGTCCCTCTGGAGACTGCCCTCTAATGAGCTATGTAAGACTCCCTGCCCCATCCTGGCCACAGCTCTGATCCCTGGGGGATAACTGGACTTCGTGCTCATTGATGTCCAACCTCCTCCCTTCCTACAAATAAGAACCACCCCTTTCCAAGAGCCCTTCCTGCTTTACCATGCGTCTGTCTGTTCGTTGCGCTGGCTGTGTGTTGTTGAGTAAGTTGCTTAACCTCTCTGAGCCTTGGCTGCCTAGAATGAGGCCAGGAGAATAGAATGAGGGCAATAACTACACCAATAGAGTTGTTGTGAGGACTGAAGGAGAAAGTGTGTATCAGGAGCCTGGGGTGGCTGGCATGGAGGGTGGGAGGGTACCAGAGGCTGGCTGGGACAAGGCTCCCTCCTCCTCATCCCCGTGGTCATATTTCCCAGCAACAGCTCCCATCTGCGCAGCTCACAGGGGCAGGCACTTAGCATCACCTCAGTTCATCCTCACGAGAAGCCTGTGGTGTCACCATGTGACAGACGAGGAGACTGAGCTCGGAGTGCCTTCCTTTACTTCCTCTGTCAGTCAGGGTGCCCTTTGGACCTTGGCCCTTTATCTGATATCCTCCCAAGTTGACCCACACTCTACCCTTTCATCACCACCCGCTCTCAGGGTTTCCCAGCCCCTGAGCTCGGCAGCACCTGCCCAGAACCCCTGACATATGTCTCTACATTGCCCGCTCCAGACTGACCCAGATCTCAAGTCCTAAAGTGTGTGCAGGTCTCTCTCCAGATCAGCTCAGGGCAGAGGTCATGGCTGTTCATCCCCTACTCACCCCCACCAAGCAGCACGACACTGTTCGCGGTGTACTCTCAGAAACCCAGTCTCATCTGAATGCTTGCACACACACCTCTGAGGTTGAGCTTATTCTCCCCATTGTACAGAAGAAGAAACTGAGGCCGAAAGAGGCTCAGTGACGTCTGTATCTCATGGTCACAAAGTGGCAGAACCAGGTCTGGGACTCTGCTCTTGTTTCGCTCAGCCTCAGGTCCCTGGCCAGCCCCAGCCTGGGGAGGGGAAGGGCCCCGGACAGACCGGAGTGGGCACGCTCGCCCCACCACTTACTGGGGTGGAGGAGTAATTCACTCTCTGAGCCCTAGTTTCCTGATGCCTGGAAAGGGGATAAAACTACCTAGCAGAGTTATTTACAGGGTCGGGTGGTAGTTAAAGGAGAGGCTGGAACAGAAAGAGCACCTACTGGGTGCCATAAGTTCCCATCATGCCTACACATAGTAGGCCCTCCACGAGTTCTGACTTAGTCCTACAGTCGTCAGTAATCCTGATCCAGCACTTCTAACAGTGGGTGGCATAAAGAGCTAGGCAAGGATGGATTAAGGAACTCAAGAGGATTACTTGGTAATCAGATAAACGACCTAAGCTGCCTGGGAAAGGACTAGCATCAGACTGTTCATTTAATTTATTCAACTGACTGTTGAACACTTAGCTTAGCTGGAATGATGATGATGATGACGACGACAATGATGATGATGATGATGACGGCAGTGGCGGTTACTGAGAATTACTTTATATACAGTCTCATCACGTCAACCCTAGAAAGTTGATATTCCTTAAACAGAATTTTTTCCCTCTAACAGAGAAGGTTCTAGTCAGGCCTGGAACTAGCGAGAGGCCAA
This sequence comes from Equus przewalskii, assembly GCF_037783145.1. Lineage (NCBI taxonomy): Eukaryota > Metazoa > Chordata > Mammalia > Perissodactyla > Equidae > Equus > Equus przewalskii. The sequence continues at coordinate 17,167,145 of NC_091832.1, read as the reverse complement.
TGAGACACCTAGAGCACAAATTTAAGGAGGCACTTGCCATTAGGACTCTTACGACACTCACCTCACGCTGGTCCCCACCCCAGTGCTTGTGGGGAGCCCTGTGATGTGCCGCTGAGACCCCCTCCCATGAGCTTGTTGCCCCAGCCATTGGGGTGTTGCTGGCGGACAGCCCTCCCCTGGCAGCTCCCCAGGGATTGCTCAGCAGCGGGGAGCTGCCTCGCCCACAGACACGCCACTTCCCTGGGCAGCCACATCTGATGACTGACGGGGCAAGAGCAAAAAGGAGTGTAATGGGGTGACTCTGAGGGCCTCCTCGCTGCCGAGCTCTTGTCGGGTCAGCCTTGCAGCTTCCTCTGCTTGCTTCTGCTCCGAACCTCCCTCCCACAAGTGCTGATCCCTAGGGCGCTCCCTAAGAAATCTCTTGCAAGCTAAACACTGTCTCAGAGTCTCCTTCCTGAGGACTCCAGCCTGCAACAGTGTGACTGTGGAGTAACCCCTTCCCAGATGGTTAACACACAGACTTTCGAAAGACTCTAACGTAATATAAAGGTCTCCCTGAAGAGCCAGGACTCAAGGATGATGAACCACCATCTACATTGTTCTAAACGCCTGATGTGGATTAACACATTCATTCTTCATGGCAGCTGTATGAGAGAGGTAATACTGGCATCCTTATGTTATAGCGGAGTTCAAGAGAAGTCATACTTTTCTTGGAAAAAACTGCTTGGTGATGAAATCCGGTCAACCAAAAGATGTTTCAAAATAAAGAACTTCAGCCTGGGGAGGACTTTCATATGAAAAGGGAAAAAAAAGATGGAAGGGGCTGGCCTGGTGGCGCAGAGGTTAAGTTCGCACGTTCCGTTTCGGCGGCCTGGGGTTCGCTGGTTCAGATCCCGGGTGCGAACATGGCACCACTTGGCAAGCCATGCTGTGGTAGGTGTTCCACATATAAAGTAGAGGAAGATGGGCAGGATTTTATCTCAGGGCCAGTCTTCCTCAGCAAAAAGAGGAGGATTGGCAGCCGACGTTAGCTAAGAGCTAATCTTCCTCAAAAAAAAAAAAAAAAAAAGATGGAAAAACATCTTGTTTGTGCCATGACTCAGTTCCCAACCCTGAGGAAGCCCAACTCCCAACCCCAAAGACCCAGCCCAGGTATGAGAGGGATATCCACAGGCCTGAGGGGCAACAAGTTGCCTCAGGAGGCGGCCCCAGGAAGAGGTGAGAGATGCCTAGTGGATGGACAGGAAGCTGGTTTGACTACCCTAGGAGAATGGAGACTCAGAAGGTAGGATGACTATCTTGAGGTAAGGCAGCCTGTAGGAGCCACTTCTGGAGATGCACCCCGAGGCTGTCAGACTACAAGCCTCTGTGTACTGGCAGCAAGGATACTCCATCCTCCCCTCCAGCCAGGAGGGTCAGAATCCTCCACAGAGTGTCAGGGATTTGGGGATCCAGGTGGTGGGCTGCCCCAGCCTTACCTTCTCCTCTGTCCCCTTGTCTAGTGTCCAACTTGTCAGTAGCCCCTCTGGGAGGGATGGGAGCCTGGAAAGAGCTCAGCAGCTGGACTCCCTCTTCTGTGCTCCCTCCCCCGTAACTCTAGAAAGAGACAGGTGTTGGGTTTCCATTGTAACGCCTTCCATATGGAGAACTTGTGGAGTTTACCAAATGCTTATCACCCATTGCTGCATTTCCTCTCACTCATCACGGGCTTATTCCCTTGTGAAATAGCAGGGCAGCATTATTAGCCCCATTTTACTGGTAGAGAAACTGAGGCCCAGAGAGAAGGGCATCAGGGCAGTCTCCAGGCCAGGGCCAGACCCTCCCCCTCCCCATCCTAGGCCAGTCCTTTGGTTTCTATCTCTGGTCTGGAGCTTGGGCAAAGCCAGGGCAAACACTGGCCTTTTTGAGCCCAGAATTCAGGCCAGTCCCTTCCCAGAAGCTTCTGTGCCCTTGCTCCCCATCCTGTCCCAGGAGGCCCCATTATCTTAGGGGACCTTTATTCGTTTGCCAAACACCTCCTGTTGCCCACTCCATGCCTGTCCTGGTGGCTCTGGAGCTGGTGCTGACACAGTGTGCCCTGGGTGAACTCAGGGCGGAGGGGAGTCACGTCCACAAATGAGCTTGGCAGGAGAGTGAAGCCCAGCCACTGGGGACAGAAGGTCGCAGCTCCGTGCTCCTCTCCTGGAGTCTCTGGAATTCATTCTCTCTTCTCCAGCTCCACTGCCCTGTCCTCACCCCGTCCTCAGCGTCTCCTGCCTGCCTTCAGTCTCTCTCTTCCTGCCTTTCTCCCACACCCCTGAAGACCTAGGGAGCTTGCCAGAGTCAACAGCAGAGGGTGGCCAGGAGCTCACTCTGCTCATCAGGACTCGGGCCAAATCCTTCCAGGCCTGGACAAGCTCCACGTTCCTCATCTGCAGAATGGGGACTGTGCCCACCTCACAAAGTTGCCGTAAAGCCATTAGACCATTGTTGCCCCTTCTGGACACCGTGCCTTCCTGTCCCTGGACTTATATGCCTCCTTGCCTTCGAAGGGGTCTTGCCACCTTCTCCAAGTCCTAAAGATGTCCTCATCATTCAAGGCTCTGCTCACCACATCAAATGTCACCGCCTCCCTGAAGTCTGAACTGACCTGACCCCCAACCAGCTGAAAGCGTACCCTCCTCTGGATTTGCCCACTGGGCAGCCCTACCTGTTTTCTAGTCTTTATCTCACTCTTCTTTGTACCAGAATGAGTTGATTTCCAGGTCTGTCACCCCCTACTCCCACTGGACTGTGACTCCTTGAGGGCATGCACCAGGTTGGCACAGCGGCTGGAAGAAAGCTAGCCCCAGTTCATAGAATCACCATCGTTATCATTTATCGAGGGCCACCAGGTGTCTGGCCCTTGTGCTAAAGGCCTCCCATTGCATTTGACCCCCACAACCACCTGAGCCTGGGACCATCTGTCTCTGAGGAAATAGCCTCAGAAATCCAGGTGGATGGTGTCCTGGACAAGGAGAACCACAGTTGAAAGCCAGGGCCGTCTGACGCAGGTACCACCCAGCTCTCCTCCGGCCTCCATGCTGCCCTGAGCAAACAGGTGAGGGCAGCCCACCCAGCCCCCAGCCCTCCCAGGAGCTGGGGAGCCCCACGTTGGTGCCCTTGGCTTACCCTGCCATCCGGCGGTGGCAGCCTCTGCCTTACAGATTATGACATAACAATTGCACAACCCACAGATATTTTCGAAAGAAACTGTCAATTTCCTCTCCTGGGCACTGCCATGGGCTGTGGCCTCCATCCCACCCAGAGTCCCCAACAACTTCAGGACTCCAGAAGCCACATAGAGTGGAGGGTTGGAGTGAGAAGGAAATGAAAACACAAGCCAGTAAAGTGACCCAGTTTTATTTTGGTTTTGGAGGCCAGATGGGCCGCTGCTCCACGCCGGGGGGGGGGGGGGGGGGGGGGTTCCGGCTGTGCAGTCCTCCCCTCCTCAGGCGGGAGGTCCAGCGACCTCAGGGCCAGGCAGCGGGAGAGAGGCCAGGTCTAGCGGCTCCAGGGACCCAGTGACCGCAGTGGGTTGCACAAGGAGAGAGGGGAATCAGGCAGAGGCCTGGAATGGCTCAGATTGGGGGGTGGGGTGGGGAAGAGTCCGAGAGGAAAGGACACAATCCAAGAACGGGGAGTCCGGAAGGGGGTCTAGTCCCCTTCCCTTTACCGCCGAGGCTCGGGGTCAGAGAGGTGAAGCCAAACTGTCACCCTGCAGGAGGCGGAGCCTGGAGTGAGGCCAGGCGTCTCAGCCCGGGGTGGGCTCGGTGCACTAACCCGCTGCCTCCACCCTCACGGAGGGTGCGCGCGGGGTCCAGACGCTTGGCGCGCAGTCAGACCCCCGTTTCCTCTCGGGCACGCCAGGCAGGGGCCCGGCCGCGCTCAGCAGCTCACCGAGCCGGCGGGCGGCGCCGACCCCAAGTCCGAGAAGCAGTCGAACTCGCTCTGGCCCAGGAAGAGCTCGGGCAGCTCGCGCACGCGGTGCAGCCCGAGCTCCAGCTCCAGCGACGTCAGCGCCTCCTCGTCGATGAGCTCGGCGTCCATGCCGCCCAGGGCGTGCGCGGGGGTCGGCGGCGGCGGGGCCGGGGCGCCGGGCAGCGGCTGCAGGCCCGGGGGCCCTCCCGGGGCGCCGGGGGGCGCAGGTGCGCGGCCCGGGTACAGCATCGCCACGGGCTGCAGGTGCGCGCTGCCGGCGGCCGGCGGAGGCACAGCCGGAAAGGGCTGGAAGGCGGCCGGCGGCCCGAAAGCCCCGTACGCCAGGGCGCTGGGTGGGGGCGGCGGCGGGCCCAGCGGAGTCCCCCGCAGCCGCAACCCGCTGTCAGGGCCCGGGCCCGCGTACGGCTGCAGCGTCCGGAGCGCGTGAGGGCCATGGGCGGGCGCGGCGGGCGGCGGCCTCTGCACCAGGTGGTAGCCCTCGGCGAGCATCAGGTGGTCTGCCATGACCGCGGGCCGCCTGCCTGCGGAGGCGGCGAGCGGAGGGTCAGCGCGGGCGTCCCCTGGTCGCGGCCGGCTGTTCCTCTGCGGCGAGGGATCCGGGTCCCGTGCCCTCCCTGCAGTCCAGGCAGGCAAAGGAAAACCGAACCGGACCCGTACTCCTGCCCAGCCCAGGAGGCACCGAACTCAGGGCTCCTGTGCGCCCCGTGGCGCCGGCTTGGGGCAACGAGGACACCGCGCACACGCCCGGCTGGACTCGGCAATCTCCGTGCCGCGCCTGAGACGCCGCGGCTTCTTATATCCAGAGGCGGGGCTGCCCCGCCCCCGGGCGCTCATTGGCTGAATGAGGAGGGGCTGGCAGGGCCGCGCCCCCGGGAGGCCCCGCCTCTGTCGGAGCTTCGCCCTCTGGACCCCGAGCCGTTAGGCGGGCTTTAGAATGCTGCTTTGGGGCGGGGTGTTTGGCGCTTTCCAAGGGGCTTGGTCTGGCTGGGACCAAGCTTGAACTCACCAGAAGGTGGGGTGGGAGGGCCAGAGGTTTAGGTCCCCAGAGCTGCAGCATCACAAACCCCATCTCTTACTTTTCCAGATGGAGACTGAGGCTCCGTGGCAGAATGGGTTTCCTGGGAATACGCAGCAAATCCTTGACAAGCGAGACTCGAACCCAGCCAGGCCTTGTGATTGCCACCTCTGCGGAGGACCCAGGCACCTTAGCGGTGCAAGGTCGCTCAGAATATCAGCTACCCGTTCCCACAACCCCAGGGGAGCCAGTTGCTCCGGCTCCCACTCACTTGTCTGTGGAAGCATGTACTGAATTGTTACTAGAGTAATTTGTGGGCATGTCTCCTGAAGGACTTGTTCATCTTGGTGCGCTTGGCCCAGAGCCTGGCCCAGAACAGGCTTTTAGAAAAAGTTGAGTGAATGAACAGATGATCCAACGAATTGCAACTCATTCCCCTGAGCTTCAGTTTCTTCATCTGTGAAATGGGGACAACAGCAGTACCAACCCCACTGGGTTGTTGTGAAGGTTAAATGCCTGGCACATGGTAGGTGCTCAAAAATGCACCTGAAATGAATGAAAGGCTCGATTTAATTCTGTCCCTAAAGATCTTGCGAGTTGGGGATGTTGCACCTCCCCTTGATAACAATTATAATAACTTGGATGTGTAGAGTGCCTTACGTTCTACGAGCATCTTATTGGGGGCAGGGTATGGATTACCAGCCCTACTATGCAGATAAGGAGACTGAGGCACACAAAGGGAAAGTGGCAGACCTGGCAGGACACACAGCCAAAGTTAGCATGTGAATGCCTGTGTCCTTAGAGCAGCTGGAGTCTCTCCCGGTGGTCAGGAGACAGCCTCCCTGAACTTTGCCCTCCACGTGTTTGTCACTTGCCCTTCCCTTCCCTGGCTCCCCTTCCCCGTAGTGTCCTTGGGATTTCCTGGAACTTGGGTTTATCCAGTTGGTGCAGAGGGGGCACCCTAGAGCGAGAGTTCTAATCGCGTCTCCACCGCTCACAGGCAGTATGACCAACGAGTGTGGGGAGGGAGGTGTCACCTGGTTCCGCAGGGCCTCAGCTTTCTGCTCAGTGAAAAGGAGATTGTAATCCCTGCCTGGTCACCCTGAGAACTAGGGGGAAGGTCACAGCGACCATGGATGTGATCACATTTTTTTCAAAGTGTAAAAGCAGCACACTGGAATTGATTCCCCTGAATCCCTCTCCAGTGAAGGCTTCACCCAGAAATTCCTCAACCTGGCTGCCCCTCAGACTTACCTGGAGGTGTGTGTGTTGGGGGTGGAGCTGAAAAATATGGACTCTCTGGCCCCACCCAAACCTCCTGACTCAGACGCTCTGAGGGTATTTTGAAGCATAAGAATTTGTATTTTTAAAAAGCAACACTGAGGGGCTGGCCCGGTGACGCAGTAGTTAAGTGCACACGTTCCGCTTCGTTGGCCCGCGGGTCGGGGGTTCCAATCCCGGGTGCGGACATGGCACCGCTTGGCAAGCCATGCTGTGGTAGGCATCCCACATATAAAGTAGAGGCAGATGGGCACGGATGTTAGCTCAGGGCCAGTCTTTCTCAGCAAAAAGTGGAGGATTGGCAGCAGATGTTAGCTCAGGGCTAATCTTCCTCAAAAAAAAACAAGCACCACTGTCATTCTGACATAGTCAGTCTATGGACACCAACATTTGGGAGCCATTGTGCCACTAAACAGTTTTCCTTCAAAAAAAAAATGAGAGAAGTGTGTGTGCGTGTGAATAGTGCTTAAAAAGTTCTCTAGTTTAGCCAACAAATATTTATTGAGCACTCTACTAGTGGATTTTAAGCTTTCAGGCTTGAGTAATTCTTTGAGAATCTAATAGAAGCTACAGACATCATGGTCACGAATGATTGGATATAAATTCGGTGGGTTAGCAGATTTCTGGGAGATCCATGGGGTCCTCAGGGGTTCATGGAATCTGGGTTAAGAAACCTTCTTAGGTACTTGGGGACATATAGTTAACAATAAACTAAGTAAAATTACTCACATGTTAGAAAGTGGTAGGTACTACGGAGGAAAGGAAAAATAGAGTAGGGAGTAGGGAGGAGATTGGGGGTCCAGGGGAGCAGACCGCAGTACTGCACAGGATGGTCAGAGTAGGCCTCATTAGGACCATGAGGTTTGAGCAGAGACTTGAAGGAGGAGAAGGCGCTAGCCATGTGGTGCCTGGGCCAGAGTGGCTCCCAGCAGAGGGAACAACTGGAGTGTGCTTCTAAAACTGTAGTATCAGCCACCTTGTTAGAAATGCAACATTCTGGGGTCCCTGGCATGAATTAACAGGACCACAGTAGTCCTTGACCCTGGTGGGCACTCACCAATGGAAAGAACTGGTGGGTCCTAGCAACCATCTTATGTCACCCAGACTCAACCAGTTTCTGAACCAGTAACTAGGCTGGGGCTCAGCCATCTGCATTTTAATAAGCCGTGCAGATGATTCTGAGCCCCTGAGTTAGGGTCAAGCCTCAAGGCAGGTGTGAGCAACAGCCAGGAGGAGTGGGACTGGCACAGAGGGAGCTTGGGGGTGGGGAGCAAGGAGGTCACAGAGGGAAGAGGGAAGAAGATCACGTGGGGCCTTGGAGGGCCCCATAAGGACTTTGGCAGAGGAGCGACATGTGATCAGACACATGCTGTGAAAGCATTGCTCTGGTTGGACCTTGCTTGTTCCTAGCATTCCCATGAACTGCTTCCTTGCTCTGCCTTGAACCACCCAGGCACCTTCATTTCTTGGGGCGCCTGCTGTTCCCTCGGCCTGGAATGTTCTTCCCTTGGACATCTGCAAGATCCACTCCTTCACTGGTTCTGATCTCCATTTAAAAAAGTCACCCCTCATCGAGAACTACCCTGACCATCCTTCTCTATCCACTCACCTTATTCTGCTTTTCTTCTTAGCGTCTACCACCACTTGGCAGTTTTTCAGGCTGTCTCCCCACTAGCAGGTCAGCTCCCTGAGAGCAGAGGTCTTCAATGTCTTGTTTGTTCTGCACAGTATTTCTAAGGCATCAGAACAGTTCTGGGCACATACTAAGGACTTAAGTATCTGTTGACTGAATAAGTTAGGCAGAGCAGAAATTATTATCCTTTTTGACAATGAAGGAAACTGAGGCCCAGAAAATAACTCAGGAAGTTGGCCAAGGTCACACAGTGTGCGTGGTGGAGCCAGGGTCGGAAGCGATGTTTGTAGTCCTTAGAGCAGAGCCCTCCCCACTGATCCAAGCTTCTTTCACCCTGAACCACATCTTTAGGAGCCCATCGGGGGGTGGGGGCGGTCAGGAGGAGCCCTTGAGTCCACCTGGCATGAATTAACGAGGCCACAGTGGTCCTTGACCCAGGTGGGCGCTCACCAATGGAAAGAACTGGTGGGTCCTAGCAACCATCTTGCCACCAAGTGAGGACCCAGTTCTTCCCTCTCCTTCATTGTGTCCAGTTCCTCTTCTTGAGGACATACAGAAGGATTGACCCCAAGTGGCTTCTGCCCTTTCCAAAGACCCCAGGTCCTGGTTGGCAGAATCCCTGGGGTTTTGCTCTTGCTGACTGCCCCATTTCCACTAGCCAAGGCAAAGCAAGGCTGAGGCAGGGCTCAGCAAATACTTGTCCTTGGATTGACTGAGGCTGGAGGGCTCAAGAGAGGTACCTGGGGGAGACCGCACTCTAGAACCTCTGAGCTGACTCCTCAGTCCCTGGCTGAGCAGCCCCCATCCCCACGCCAGCAGCTTGGCAGGCTGGGCACTCAAACCTGGAGACTGCTCTGAGACCTGGGGTCCAGGCTCTGACTGGCAGACAAAGTTCCTCTCTTCTTCAGCTTTTCCTCCAGGTCGCAGAGGAGGGAAGACGTTTCTACCAGGTGCCCTGGGGGCCATGTCCTCCAAGAGCCCCCAGCTGATGATTTGCACCACTGTACCCGATGCTCAGACGTTAAAAAAGAGGCTACTGCACCTGATTGTAACAAGAATAACACTAAGGGATGTTTACTGAGTATTTACTATGTACCAGACATGGGCTGGATGCTCTGCTCTTTCAGATGGTTCCTGCTCGTGGTGGTTCGACTTTTGACTTTTCAGCTTTACCATGTGAAAGCGATAACCATTCAGTAGAAACAGTACTTCTGGTTTTGAGTTTTGGTCTTTCCCCAGGGAAGTGATATGAAGTATGACACTCTCCCTTGAGGATGGGCAGTGGCAGCGAGCCGTGGCTCCCAGTGGGACCCATGATCACAAGGGTAAACAAGTGACAGCTTATAATCACTCTGTCTGCATCCAACAGTTCTGTTGTCACTTTCAGTGCAGTATTCAATAAATTACAGGAGATATTCAACACTTTATTATGAATAGACTTTTTGTATTAGATGATTTTGCCCAACTGCAGACTAATGGAAGTGTTTGGAGCGTGTTTAAGGTGGGCTGAGCTAGGCTAACATGGCCAGTAGGTTACATGTATTAAATGCATTTTCAACTTACAATGGGTTTATGGGGATGTAACCCCATCATAAATCAGGGAAGATCTGTATTATTTTATTTAATCCTCGTAATAAACCTGTGTGTAGTTACTTCCATCATTCTCATTTCACAGAGGAGGAAAACGGGGCTCAGAGAGAGAAGTGACTTGCTCAAGGTCACTCAGCTAGTAATGGAGGAAAGGAGTGTGGCAGTCCCCTTAGTTGCCTCCCAGTGTTCCTTCTTCTTTCCCAGCATGCGGCAAGCTTCTGCCCCAACAGCACGGCTGCTTCCTCTGCCCAGAACACTCCCCTCTCTTGCCCCCAGAGCGGCGTGGCTGAGTCCCTCACCTCCTCCACGTCTTTGCTCAAATATTACCTTTCTTTAATTTTGACTACCCTATGTAGTTGTAGCGGTTTCCAGAAACGTCCACAAATTCTTTGATGCTCCTCCTTAAATTCCCCTCTCCTTGAACGTGGGCTGGACACAGTGACTCACTTCTAACGAATAGAATGTAGCAGAAGTGATTTCCAAGAATAGCTCATAAAAGACCCCGTGGGTTTCTCCTTGCTCTCTCTCTTGAGTCACCTGCTCTGGGGAAGTTAGTTGACACATGGGGAAGATGCTCAAGCAGCCGTATGGTGAGGCCCACATGACAAGGGACTGAGGCTTCCTGCCAACAGCCGGGCTTTTGCCAACAGCCATACGTGTGAGCCATCTCCCAAGTGGATCCTCCAGCCCTAGCTCAGCTTCCGGATAAGCACAGCCCCCCTGACATCTTGTTTGCAACATTGTGAGAAACCTTGAGCCAGAATGACCTAGCCAAGCCACCCTTGGATTCCTGACCCACAGAAACTGAGATAATAAATGTTCATTCTTTTAAGCTGCCAAGTTTTGGGGTAATTTGTTACACAGCAATAGCTAACTGATACATTCATACAGCAACCAGTCCTTAGTCCATCCCCCAAAAGGACCTTACTTTGCTCTACTTTTAATTTTTTCTCAGCATTTATTATTTTCTAACACATTAAATAAATCACTTATTTATTATGTTTAATTGTTGATCTCCCCACTACTAGAATGTCAGCTTCATGAGGGCAGGGAACTTTGTCTGTTTCGTTTTTTGATTTATCCCCAGTACCTAGAACCGTGCTTGACACATGCTGTATTTCATTAAAAATGAGATAGTATCAGTTATAAGACGATTCTTATTTCAGAAAAGTTAAAATGTAAAAAAGGATTCATGGGTCTGAGAATCAATAAAATATGGTTAGGTGCTCAATAAGTTAGAATCTAGAATGGCAGAATGCTGATTTTGTGGGGGGCAGCAAGGCGCCCAGCCAAAAATCAGACACTTTCCTGGCCAATGAGAAGTGAGCAGAAGAGGTTCAGTGGGGCTTCCCAGAAAGCACTTTAAATGGATGGAATTATGCAGAATAGATAAATCCACAGAGACAAAACGAAGATTGATTGTTGCCAGGGGCTGGGGGGAGGGGAGAATGGGGAGCAAGTGATCAATGGGTACGGGGGTTCCTTTTGGGGTGATAACGTTTTGAAACTAGATAGTTGGTGGTTGCACAACATTGAACGTATTAAATGCCACTGAAAGGTTCACTTTAAAATGGTTAATTTCATGTTAGATGTGTTACCGTTCCAGGTTCGTTTTTGCCCGCCGCCCGGAAAGTCAAACACTGAGATGATGAGATTGCAGCAGAGAGAGAGTTTAATCACAACCCAGCCATGGGAGGAAGCAAGAGCGTGAGTCTCAAATCCACTTCCCCGAACACAGGGACTCAGGGAAATTTATGGGATGAGGGGCAAGGCAGTCTGAAATGTGGAGACAGGTGATTGGAGGTGAGGTAACTGATGATGTGCGCAAGCGTAGTCAGACTCGGTGCCTCTTCACAGGACGCATGCTCACAAAATGGGGGTGTGAGCATGATCGGACGGTGGAGTTTTTAGCCTCTTCGCATCAAAAGGTCGCCTATCGGACATCTGCACGGGCCCAGCTTGTGGGTTGGTGGTCTCAACCGGCCTGGAGTGGACAAAGGAGTTCTAATTCCTGAGAAACAGCTCAGACACCCATTACCATGGTGACCCCGCTCCAGGGAGCTAGTATCTATAGGAGCCTAGTGGGAGTCAGACAGCATATTGCCTAAACAGCAGTTAACAATGGGTGAGCTACACAGCTAAAAGCGATAATCAGTAATTGCAAAAAGGAAAAAACCTTTCGTTCCTAGCAACTTAATCATCAGTGGCTGACTCTTTGCTGGTTTTATATGGATTTCACCTCAATTAAAAACAAACAAACAAACAAAAAAATATGGGGCTGGCCCCGTGGCGGAGTGGTTAAGTTCGCACGCTCTGCTGCAGGTGGCCCAGTGTTTCGCTGGTTCGAATCCTGGGCGAGGGCATGGCACTGCTCATCAAGCCATGCTGAGGCAGCGTCCCACATGCCACAACTAGAAGGACCCACAACGAAGAATATACAACTGTGTACCAGGGGGCTTTGGGGAGAAAAAGGAAAAAATAAAATCTTAAGAAAAAACAAAAAACAGATGGATTCAGCCAGCACTCACTTTTTTTGTGCTTTGCCTTTCCTCCCTTCCTGACAGGGATGAAGATGTGACACTTGGAGGGCCAGCAGTCATTTTTCCAGTATGACAGAATAACAATAACAATAATAATAATAAAAATAGCAGATCTGTACAGAGCACTTAATATGTGCCAGATCCTGTTCTAAGCTCTTTACGTATGTCAACTTGCTTAATCTTTACAACAGCCCTATAAGGAAAATTCCATCATTCCCATTTTACAAATGAGAAAAATGGCACATGCTAAGGATGGCAGAGCGGAATCCAGGAGGAGCCTGCCTCTGAGGCAGTCCTGGAGGACCTACTTTGGTCTTCTTACTATTTGGGAAAAATATGCCCTATTTAGTTAAGCCACTGTAGTTAGGCTTCCGTTCCTTGCATCCTGAGGTTCAAGGCCAGGTGCACCTAACCACTCTGTTCCCCTAACCTGTAGGTCAGTGATCAGGTGCTTTTTGGTCTCTCTGATCCCACTAGATGGGGGTCCTTTTGAGGGTAGAGATGGGGTCTCCCTCCACTCTGAAGCCCCATTGCCCAGCACAGGGCCTGGTCTGCACCCGACAGTGCCGTGTGACGTTGGAATTAACAGTTTGGACCAGGGAAAGGAGCTCAGAGTGCAGGGAGGGAGACATTCCCAGGGGTAAAGCAGACCCCAGAGATGCAGTGTTCCGGAGGGGCGGGAAGACGTCGTGGAGGAGTGAGCCTTCTTAGACGGGCAGGATCTGGACAATGAAGAAGGCAGGGAAACAGGCTTTCTTAGCGAACAGCACAGCTTTTGAATGAAAGCACCAAGGCGTGAATGTCCAGGGAGAAGTTCAAGAAGTACCAGGTAGCTGGGTGGGGCCAGAATAATGGCCATTTGTTTCTGGAGAGGGAGAGATCAGGCGTGAATGGTGACGGCCCTTGAAAGGCAGCACTTATAACACTGCAAACCGTCTGTGCAGAGCTTTCTACATCTTCTCCCAACAACCCAAGAAGGAGAAAAGGCAGGAGGTGTTTCACTCACTTTACAGAACACTTTACACTTTACAGAACAGAATCGAGAAAAGAGGAAAGTCCTCAGCAAAAAGAGGAGGCTTGGCAGCAGTTAGCTCAGGGCTAATCTTCCTCAAAAAAAAAAAAAAAAAAACCACAAAATATAATTTAATATTACTCTTAAACATGTAAAAGGGTGAGACAAAGACAAGAGGCAACTAGTGCCCATATGTGTTTACTGGAGGTTCCCTGTAATGGATGCTGTTGGTGCCCCACCCGAGTCCCCTTTCCCGGCTGGCGCGTCCGCCTCCCAGCTGCCGCGGCATGTTGGCTGCAAGCAATCACAGCTGCCCCCTTCTCTTGAGAAGTGCCCTCAGCCAAAGGGAAGCCTCCCCTCCCCCACACTCCTGGGGACCAACTGGTGAGGGGTACAAAAGACTAGTCCCCTTGCCTCCAGGTGAGACTGACTCTGCAGGGCAGCTGGGGCTCTAGAGCTGCCATGGGCCAGGCTGAGACCGCATCCTTCTATACTCGCCCCTTTCTCTTCCTCGCCCCTCTTCTCCCTGAGCCCTCCTTCTTGGGACTCTGACCTAAGGCCCTCCCCTGAAGTGCATGCCTATTAGGTGCCAAGTGGTTAATGTTCATTGTCTTATTTAATCCTCATGATAATTGTTGGGGGGATCTGCCTAGCTCATGGTGACACTCCTCTGAGAAGTGCCCCCTTCCTCGCTTCACCCATGGGGGTCCCCAGTTGTGCTATACGACCCACCTTTCGTGGACATGGCCACCTGTGCCATAGACCACAGTGATGGACCTTACGCCCAAGCTGGACCAGATTCTTTCTCCCAGTTTAGAATTGGGACTGAAAGAAAGCAGCCAGAATGATTGAGGCTGGGACCTCCTATAATCCTATGTGTGAGCTCTGGGGACAGCTGGCTTTTGTGACAGGTACCAGACAAATGAAAGAAGCTTGTCTGCAGAGGGAGAAGAGCGAAGCAAGCACAGAGGGAAAAGAGATGAGGTGGGAGCCGGAGAGGGAGTCCTGCCTGAATTTCTGATGGCTTTACAGGCGTGGAGCCAGGCTCACGGGGCCCTGTGCCCTGGAGTTCCAGGAGGTGCCCTGGTCTCCCGCTCATAGAGACCTCACTTTGCTTAAGCTAGCTAGAGAAACACAAAAAGTGTTGGTTAAGACAGGGAGTTTTCTCCCTGTTTCACAGGTGATGAGAAGGGTGCTCAGGAAGAGTACACCTCCAGCTTGTGGGAACACAGCCAGAAAGTGACACAGCTAGGAGTCACGGCAGGATCTGGCTCCTTCTGAGGTCAGGCTCCTTCCACTGCACACCCTGCTTTCCCAGTGCTCCTGCCTGCCCACTGGGGAGAGGGCTCTGGGCACGTGGATGCTGTGTCTCTGAGCATCCCAACTCTGGACTGGCAGAAATGGCTTCCTTGGGCTCAGAAATTCCTGAGCTGCCTCAGAAGATGACAAGGGTGTCACCTCACCCTGGAAACTGCTAGCTTTGACCTGGCATTCACAGGTATCCTGTGAACAGTTTTGTAGCCAGGCTCACAGGATGGCCCGAGAGCCCTTGACCTTCCCCCGATGATCACTTTACCTCTGATCGCTGTGTAACTGGGACCCTGAGACATTGCACATCGGTGGGAAGGGGAGTTTGGCCTGAACTGCATGTCCTCACCAGCATCACCCATCCCTTAAGAATCAGGCTGATAAAAGAGTCAATGCTGAGCCCAAACCAGGCATGATTAATCATTTCCTACTCCACGCTCCTCTTCTGCATCCTGTGTCTGAGTCATTTCCGCATGTCTAGAACCTAACACAGTGCCTAGCACAAGAGAGGTATGGGGCACATTTGCTGAATGAATGGCGGTGAATCTTATGCTGTTGGGTGCTGTCCACTCAGTCCCCTTGAGGACACTGAAGGCACGTGAGGGTAGGGCCAAATTTGACTCTTTGATGTGGAAAGACCAGGACGGCACAGTACAAGAGTACGGGCTCTGCAGAAACTCAAGACTCCTGGGCCTGAATTCCAGCTCTGCCCCTCTGGGTCTTGAAATCTTAGGTAGGTTATCCCCCCTCTGAGCCTCAGTTTCCTCATCTGTAAAATGGGAGTGATAATAATAACAACTCTCTGACCACGTAATCAGGAGGATTAAGTGAGATAATACACCTACGATTTGCATCACTGGCCTAACACAAAGTTGGAGCCCAGTAAATGTTCATTTTCTCCACTCTGGCATTTCCTACAGTGCCTGGCACGTGGCAGACATTCAGTAAAGGCGAGGTCACCTTCAGGCCGTCCTGGACCATCCAGCCCTGGTCAAGCTGCCAGCTGAATGCAATTATGTGATTGGGCCCAGGAGATACCAGCAGAGCCCAGCCAAATCGTAGCATATAGGAGCTGGTGAGTGATTGCTGCTTCAAGCCCCAAGTTTTATTTTTTGTGTTGTTTTGTTTTGTTTTTTTTGGTGAGGAAGATTAGTCCTGAACTAATATCCGTGCCAATCTTCCTCTACTTTATGTGGGATGCCACCACAGCATGGCTTGACGAGGGGTGCTAGATCCCTGCCAGGGATCCTGGTCTGTGAACTCTGGGCCACCCAAGCAGAGCCCACAAAATTACCAGTACACCACTGGGCCGGCCCCCTCAAGCCCTAAGTTTTGAGGTAGTTGTTATGCAGCCAAAGCTAAGTGAGACAAACAGTGAAGTTATACGAAGGGCTGGGGTGGAGCTGGTCTTTAGGAGCAACCGAAACCAGAACTCTCTCTCTCTCTGTGTCTTGTCTTTGCTTTTTTCTGAACATTACCTTTTTCTCTTTCATAGTATACTGATTTTCTTCATGGTGTGGGAAACATGGCTGAATTTTACACCTTGCACCTTCAGCTAATGGAGAAAACTGACTCCTTTCTCTGCATCCCAGGTCTAAAATCCCTGGGAAAAGACTTGTTGGCCCAGCTTGGGTCAGGTGCCCCGTGGGACCAATTAACTGGTGATGGGGGAGAGGGCAGGACCACACAGCACATCCTAGATGACACGTGCCGAGCGCAATGCTGTGCCAGCCATTGTTCTAAGGCCTAGCTTGTGTTGACTGACTTCATCCTCCTAACGCAACAATCCTGTTGGCATTGTTATTATCTCTGCTTCGAAGTGAAGAAACTGAAAACTGAGGCACAGAGAGCTCCAGTAACCCGCCCAAGGTCACACAGTCAGAAAGAGGTGTGGCCAGCATTCATACCAAGGCTGTCTGACCCCAGAGCCCACCCGTTTACCAACCACACTGCTCTGCCTCTCACATTGCGCTCCTGGGGGGATCCACGCGATTGAGGGGCGGGTGGGGTGGAGGCCCTCCAAGGAAGGGACTAGAATGCTTAGCCCAGAGAAGGGAAGCCTCTAGGGCCCCTTAATCACACTGCCTTCTGATCTCTGAATGGCTGTCCCTAGGCAGTGAGACTGGAAAGTTCTGAGTGACCTCTGAAAATGAATCTCAGCATGACTGGGTTTCAGTTCAAAGGGAGGAATTTCTTCAGAGGCAGAGGCGTCTGAGGATGATATGGTATCTCTGGAAACGTGACTGCTTCGTTGCCAGGAGCGGGAGGAGCCCCCTCGTCAGGGGTGTGGCTGCGAGGATTCCCGAAGGCCATGGCTCTGAGGGCACAGCCCTGCAGGACAGTGGAATGCCCTTGGTGGGTAGGAGGATGGACCTGGTCAGTGGTTCCCAGACCTTTGGATCAGCAAACCCATCCCCTCCCAAATTCTAGGAACTGATTTGGCCAATTTTTTATTTCACCAAGTCAGGACATACAAAATAGCCTAACCAGCCAACCAACAGAACCCAAAGCAACTACCAGCTACTTCCACACCTCATAAAAGGAAGCCCATTTTAGCACCAAAAAACCCAAGTGGGTGTCATCTCGGAGTAAAGTATTGTCTTGTCTCAAGGACGTGCGGTTGACAAAGTTACCTGAGTACAACAATTTGAAGGTAGAAAAATTAGGGCGCAACACTTTGTCTTCCATGATTACCTGCTAATATGGCTATTTTGTTGATGAGTTTGTCCATTTGAGGATCTGGAATTGCTGGGATGATAGACTCCTTCTGGGACTTACAAAAAAATCCGCTTATTGTTGAAAATCCAGTTTTAGACAGGAATATTAAGGGAAATGGGAGCATTACCCTTCCCACTGCTTCATTTCGCAGGTGACTGAGGGGAATTTTAAAAACCACCCTCTAAGGTTCTCCAGCCACTTTTTCCTTCCACTTTGCCCGCCCCTCCTGGCCCAGAGGCCTGTTGTGTGGGGGGAGGGGGAGCACAGGAAGGGGCTGGTCAGGGGAGGGGCCCTCCTGGCCCCCTGCTGCCCGCCCCAGTCTACACTGTCTAAGGACCTGACCAGCCAACACTCACCAGAGGGGACCAGTTCAAACTGTCAAGAGAGGTGTGGCTGCTCTTTATGAACCACTACACCAAACGCCCCACAAAACCCCTTTCAAGTCAAATTGCATTCCAATGACTGGTTCTTAGAGTCCCTAAGAAGTCCCCTGTGGCAGCCTTGTTTTGGCTGATCAGTCACCAAAAGAAGTACCTGAATGAGAAACCATTCTGTTATTATTAATAATAGTAACAGTAGCTGACGTTCAGTGAGCCCTTCCTCTGTCGGGCACTGGACACGCATCATCTCATTGAGTTCTTACAATGACCCTGCAAGGTTTGTACTGTGATTGTTCCCATTTTACAGATGGGGAGACTGAGGCCCAGCGAGGTTAGTGCTCAGGGTCCACACAGCAAGCAGCTGGCCAAAGTGGGGTTGAAACTTGTGTGCCTGGAGGAGTGCTAAGGTCTCACTGTCAACCACTGTGCCCTGTTCTTTATTTCCCTCTCAAAAGGGGGATGGAATCTTGGTGGGGGTGGGGCATGGAGAAACAGGGCCCAGATCTGCCCCTATCTCGTCGAGATCTGTTTCCCAGCAGATGGAGGCTGAGTGATCATCTCCAGTTACCCCTGGGCGTGACGCGCCTCCTCTGCTGGTGTGTGAATTCCCTGGGGGGGAATCAAATGCCCCTTGAATGCCCAGCCTGGTGCAGTCCTGGCTGAAGACTGTGGGATGTGGGTGCGCCCCTCCACCCCACCCCCCCGCCACCCGGAGCCTGGCTCAGACTTAGGGGCAGGGTTGGGCCAGGCAGGAAGGAGCCGCCAGGGCTTTCCTCTGGGTGGGCCGGCCTGGCTCTTGCTGGGCTGGAAGGCAGCCTGGAAAGGAATTTCCCAGTCACGTCTGCATTCTGTCTTCCTTGTGGAGGGAGGACAGCCCTGGAGGACGGGCTCTGCTCTTCACTTCCCCAGAAAGCAGGACACTTGGGGTGCCTTCATGTGTGGGGGGAGGAAACAGCACTTTCTCATAAGGGATCAAGGCCTGATTCTTCTCTCCTGGGAAGAGAGTAAGACCCCACAGCCCCAGGTGCCAGGGAAGAAGTTTTGACTTAGCTGGGTGACTGCCACCTCTTTAGCCAGTGCTGTGCAATACAAATACAATGTGCATCACCTATGAAATTGTAAATGCGGTAATAGCCACATTTTCTTTTCTTTTTTTTTTTTGAGGAAGATTAGCCCTTAGCTAACTACTGCCAATCCTCCTCTTTTTGCTGAGGAAGACTGGCCCTGAGCTAACATCCGTGCCCATCTTCCTCTACTTTATATGTGGGACGCCTACCACAGCATGGCTTGCCAAGCAGTGCAATGTCCACACCCGGGATCCGAACTCGTGAACCCCAGGCTGCCAAAGCGGAACATGCGTTCTTAACTGCTGTGCCACCGGGCTGGCTCCGACATTTTCTTTAAAAGTAAAGAGAAACAGGTGAAATTAATTTTAATAAATTTTATTTAATCCAGTATATCCAAAATTATATCGTTGCAACATGTAATCAATATAAAAATGAATAAGATATTTCACATTTTTTGTATTAAATCTTTGAAATCTGATGTTTATTTTATACTGAAGCACAATTTGGAGTAGCCACATAGCAAGTGCTCAGTGGCCACCTGGCTACCACATTGAACAGAGCAACTTTAGACCACGGCTTCCGGATATGGAGACCCCAAAATCTCAGAATTTCTGCATCCTTAGATTGCCTTTGGTAGGACTTCAAGGTCATCTGGTCAAGTTCCTCACACACAAGGAAATGACTTTCCTCGAGGAGACCCACGCTCCTAGCAAAGCTGATGTCCATGCCTGGGTGTCTGTGCCCCAGTCTCGGATAACTCCGAATTACAGCCCGCCCCACACCATCCCCCGCCAGGGGCAATGGGCTGCTGATGGCCACCAACAAGGTGTAAAACAGGGGCAGGACGTGAGGCAGGAAGACTCTGAAAGGCAGTGGAATGTACCTTCACCCAGTTAACGTCCTCACCTCTGCTGCCTTCTCCCTTTCTGGAGGGAACATCACAGTCTGAGCACAGAGTGGGCAGGAATTCTTTTGATGAACCCCCAAACCTGAACGTAGACTCAGGCCCACCCCCTCCCTTCTGATTCTCCTCTCTTCTTTCCATATTTATTGCTGCCTACAATGAGCGAGACCCTGTGCTTGGTTGTAGATAAAAGACACGCCTAGTGGAAGTTGGGAGTGGAGGGGGTGTGATGGTGGGGGTGGAGGATGGAGGGAAAGGGGTCCAGACAGAGGGTGATGGTGGGAGAGAGGGGAGGTGTGAGGGAGCTGGTCTCTTATTTTCCCGGGGGGGACGGCTGTGGCTGCTCTTTCTCCCCCACTACCCTGGGGTCTCAGGAGTTGCCACAGCTTCCCATGAAAGCCTGGAGACTCCATTTTTTTATACGCCTGCCCCACCTGAGGTCTTAAGATGACCCGCACATGATGGATACCCAATGAATGGAGGGTAAAGAAGGAAGCAGATGAAGAAGACATTCGGGTGAGGCCAGCCAGCTGGGCAGGGGAACACAGGGACCAGTAACGGGGCAGGAAGGGAACTGGTGTGCTTGAGCACCTGACTCATGCCTTCATCTTCAGAATCCCATTCACTATCCAGAAGTGGGAGGTGGTGTTGCCCTCATGCTCCAGGTGAGGAAAAGGAGGTCCGGAGAGGTCCAGTCACCCGCTGGGATTAAGGTCCATTCTGTCTGATTTCAAGGCCAATCTTTCTAGGTTCTTCCTGGCATGTCCTCACCTGGCTACTGCCAAGAACCCAGCAGTGACCAAGTTCTTGGCAGGCACCCCCGCCTATGGGGAGGCTGCTTCACGGGGAGTTCCTCGTGAAGTGGAGGTTCCTGGAAAGGCCTCCTGTGACAGGCGGTCACTACCCCACCGGGCAGTCACTCCCCTTCTGGGTGAGGATGGGAGGCTGCTCCTGGAGGTAAGGTGGCTTGCTCAAGGTCATACAGCAAGGGAGTGGGTAGAGGTGGGATTGCCCACCCCTGCCCCCAGGCGCTGACTCACGGCAGCTGCTGTGGGAAAGCCACCGCCAGGCTGTCAGCCTTGGCTTTCCCAGCCAGGCAATGGGTAGGATTGCTTTGGCCTGGAGCCAGGGAGACCGGGAAAAAGCTGAGCACAGCACACTACCAGGGCACCTCGCCCTCTGCCTGTTTCAGGGCCAACAGTTCCTATGGGGCATCCTTTCCCATGGGCAGGAGCCTTTCCAGTTCTCAGAGGGACCAGGCCAGGCTCTGATACCACTCAAATCCCCAGCACCCAACACAGGCAGGGTGACTGATCGTCCTGGTTTGCCTGGGACTATCTCAGGTTCAGCACCCCAAGTCCTGCATCCTCGGAACCCCTCCGTCCGGGACAGTTGGCCACCCTCACCCTGGCACCAAGTTCACAGATGGCACTCAAGAAATGTTCTAAGTGAATGAATGCAATCATTGAAGGAAAGAACAAATGAGCAACAGTGCTGTGAGGGAGGCAGAATGGGGGCTGCTGTCCCATTGTATAGATGAGGAACTGACGCCCAGAGAGTTTAAACTTGCAGGTTGCTCCTCTCTGTCTCACGCCCTTTCATCAGCACCAAATCACCTCTAACCTGTCTCCGGAGTATTTGGAGCTGGTCACTTGGGTGTGGGCAGAGAAGAGGCATTCAACAGATTTCGCCGCCCTAAACTTGAGGCTGGAAAAGACACTGAGAGAAGAGAAGAGGAAGCTGCTCTATGTCAGCTGCGGGGTCGGCAGAGAGCCTCAGAGCCCCTGCTGGGCTTGTGGGTTCAACCCTCACTTCAGCCACTTCAGCTTATGTGGCCTTGAGCAAGAGACTTATTCCCTCAGCCTCAGTTTCCTCATCTGTAAAATGGGAATAAAATACTACTGCTTGGCATCTGAGGTTGTGGTTGCAAGGATTAAATGAGATAGTGCACAGACAGCACTTAGCACAGCGCCGGGCGCAGAAGACGTGCTCCAGAAATGGCAGCTGCTATTATTTCCCTATTCTGTGCACAGGCATTTACTGTGTATTCACTGTGCGGTGGAGCCATGGGAACTACTTTGGAGGACAGAAGTCTGACGCTCCTGTTGCTGTGTGACCTCCACAAATCCCATCACCTCTCTGTGCTTCCGTCTGTAAAATAGGGTTTTATCCCGTCAGGGGCTGTTGTGAGAACAAGCCAGCGAGTGTGTATTTGAGATGAGTCTAGCACAGAACAGGGACTTCATAAAGGAGCCATCCCTTTCGTCCCCAAGCCCAGCTTAACCCTTAGAGCGATCCTGTGCGGCACGTATTATTATTCCCATTTTACAGGAAAGGAGACAGCAGCAGAAAGTACTTAGCAAACGTTTGTTTAGCGAGTAAATGAAGGAGTGAGGAAGGGAGGGAAGGAGTGCGAGAATGAATGAGCAAAGGCACGGCGCGTGGGAACCTCCCAGAGAGCTTGGCCACTCGGCTTCCCCGGGCAAATGGGGCTGCGGGCCCGCCGCTGCTTCCCAGCGGGTGCGGGGGTTCGGGGTTAATGCGCGCGGGGCGCTTGGCGATGTCAGATGAAAGGCGCGAGCGCGCCCAGCGCGCCCGGTGTCATTAGCGCGAGCGGCGGGGCGGGCTGATGGCCCATCGCGGCCCCCGGGCGGGCCCCCGACGCCGCCGCCGCCGCCGCCGCCCCGGGCGCAGGGCACGGCGGTTCCCACGCTCGGCCGGGCTGGGGGCGTTCTCCGGCCGGCGTGGCCGCGCTCGCCACCGCCGCGGAGGCCGGGCTGTAATTAGCGTAATTGCGCGGCTCCCTGCCCGCGGCGCTCGGGACCCCGGCTGCGCCGCCCCGGCCGGCCGGGAGGGGCAGGGCCCGGGGCGCCCCCAGCCGCGGCGAGGCCCGTCCTTCCAGACCAGTGAGTCAGCACATCTGGGCCGGCCGCCCGCCCGGCGAGAAGGGGCTCCCGGAGAAATGAGGGGAGAGGGGAGAGCCAGCCTCGATGGAGCGCCTACTGGATGCCCGGGAGTTGGCTAGGCTGTTCTAATGCTGCTCCACGTGGGGGTCGTGTCCAGAGCGGATGAGAACATCTCGACCGCGCGTGGTGCCTGGACCAGAGAAGGTGCGCACCACACAGCAGGGCATCCTCACCCGCCCAGCTGTTTAACTGGTGGGCATTCGGAGGCCCAGAGGGGTTAAGTGACGACTCGAGATTACACAGCTTTACCTCTGTGCTTCAGACAGGAGGAAAAGGGAGACTCCGTGCCCAGCAAATGTTGGTTTTGCTCCCTCCAGTACCTCGATTTCAAGGCACCTTGAGTCCCAACCCTAAAGCCCATCTCTGGTCCTTAGGTTCTTAGTGGCTCTAACCGTAACCCTAGATCCTTACCACCCATACTAGCCCCTCGGAATCCTTGCGGGAAAGACAGGTTAAAAAGAATCCAGTTCTGTGGCCGAGTGGTTAAGTTCGTGCGCTCTGCTGCGGCGGCCCAGGGTTTCACTGGTTCGGATCCTGGGTGCGGACATGGCACTGCTCATCAGGCCACATGCCACAACCAGAAGGAGCTACAACTAGGGTATACAACTATGTGCTGGGGGACTTTGGGGAGAAGAAGAAGAAAAAAAAAAAAAAGGTTGGCAACAGATGGTAGCTCAGGACCAAGCTTTAAAAAAAGAAAAAAAATCAAATTTAAAATTCTAATCTCTAAGGCTAAACCTGGCCCAAACGTTAACCCTGCTCCATACCTAACTCCCAAATTAATCTTGACCTCCGTTCCCTGCCCATGTCTGCAACCTTCTCCCTCAATGATCCCCTGCCGCTCCTCCCATCTGCCACCCCCAGGTACCCTCCTTCTCCAAGGTCTGCTTAAGATTTTTCCAGGCTGTTTCAAAGCCTCTGGCCCTTTGCACATGCTGCAGCCTCAGGCTGGGCTGTCCTTTTCCTGGGGCCACCTGGTAAACTCCTCTCACCTTTCAAGGTCCACAGCAAGACCTTTGGGTTCCACTCCCTGCCTGTGCCACCTTGTCCCCTGGCCAGGCTCTCCACAGACTCTGAGCTCTTAGAGGGTAGGGTCTGAGTCTGCCAGGAGTACAGATTCAAAGTGGAAATGATCGACTGTGAATGAGTGAGCAAATGAATGAATGAATGAGGGAGTAAATGAATGAGTGAGAGAATGAATTATAGAATTATTGAATAAACAAGTGAAGACCTATTCTGGGCCTAAATCCTTAACCCTGTCCTTATCTCTGGGTCCCTTCCTGAGTAGGGAACAATTGGAAAACCAAGGGGACCCCCCACCAACAGGCCGTGAGAGTAATTCTATGTATGTGTGCATATGCATTTGAGCCCAGGACTTTGAATCAGACAAGCCTGGAGTCCACTCCTGGCCACAGTGTTTACCCACTGAGTGACCTGGGCAAGTGACTTCACCTCACTGGGCATCCATTTGCTGATCTGAATTATAGTAACAATAAAAAAAACCCATCGTGGACAATCATCGCTCCCCCCGGCCCCTTGCCTGCGGCAGGCTCAGGGTCGGCTGCTGCAGGAACGGGGGCGGAAGGAGCACCAGTGAGGGTAGCAGGCAGGGTGCAAGGAAGGGGGCCAGCCCACCGGTGGGGAGGGAGGCTTCACAGAGGATGTGAGACTCCGTCGGAGTTTGCTGCTGGACAAGTCACGGCAGAGGCAGCTGCATGTTCAAAGACACGGGGCTGTGAACAAAGGGTTCCCGACTATCGCTGGAGGACAGAGCGGGAGGGTGGGGGGCGGTGGCAGAAATCGGGGCTGGCGAGGGTGGCGGTGACTGGGTCAGCAAAGGCCTTGAGGGACCTTTGGCTCTTGTAGGCAACAGGGAGCCACTGCAGGTTTGAGCAGAGACGGATGGTCAGATCTGGGCTTTAGAAAGATCACTCTGACCAGTGGCATCACGATGGCGTGGAAGTGGCCATGGCGGGAGCCAGGGAGTCCAGTTGGGAAGCTAGTGCTGGGGTCCAAGTGACAAAAAGTGATGGTGATGACTAGCTAACCTTTACTGAGTGCCTACTACGTGCCAGGTACTGTTCTGAATGCTGAAATGTTTTATTTTTTTAAGGAAGATCAGCCCTGAGCTAACATCCGCTGCCTATCCTCCTCTTTTTGCTGAGGAAGATTGGCCCTGAGCTAACATCTGTGCCCATCTTCCTCTATTTTATACATGGGACGCCTGCCAAAGCATGACTTGCCAAGCGGTGCCATGTCCACACCTGGGATCTGAACCAGCAAACCCTGGGCCCCTGACGAACAGGCAAACCCCAGGCCACTGAAGTGGAAGGCACGAACATAACCGCTTCACCACCACGCCGGCCTCTAAACTCGTTTAACTCGTTTAATCCCCACAACACCCACAGAAAGTAGGTGCCCTCATGATCTTCTAGAAATACGGCCTATGCACTAACAGCTCCTACATTTCTGTCTCCTCCTGCACCTCCCCTCTGTTGGATCTATATGTCCAACAGCCCATTGGCTTCTCTGCTGAAGGTCTAACAGGAACCTTAACCTTCACGTGTCTAAAAAAGATCTTCCTAACCCTGCTCCTCTCTCAGTCTTCCCGTCTCAGTAAAGGCAACCTCATCCCTGAAGTTGCTCAGGTCAAAATGCTAGGAGTCGCCCCTGTCTCCTCTCCCCAGCCTCTCTCTCACTCCCCACCGCCAATCCATCTGCGGATCTTGTCCCTTCTGACCTCAGCACACATCCTCAGTCCGACCACTTCTCATCTCCCTACCGTGGCCAGCTGGCCCAAGCCCCCCTGTTGCTTGCCTGGATTACTGCCGTGTCCCTGTTTCTGACCAGTCTCCCTGCCTTTGCCCTTGCCCTGGCCCCTTCAGTCTATTCTTCATGCAGCAGCCAGTGTGACCTTAAAATATAAAGTCAGGGGGCTGACCCAGTGGTGTACTGGTTAAGTTTGGCATGTTCTGCTTCAGCAGCCCGGGTTCACAGGTTCACATCCCAGGCACGGACCTACACCACTTGTCAGCCATGCTGTGGCAGTGACCCACGTAAGAAGTGGAGGAAGACTGGCACTGATGTTAGCTCAGGGCAAATCTTCCTCAGCAAAAAAAATATATATGTGTGTGTGTGTGTGTGTGTGTGTATCAGATCAGGTCCCTCCTCTGCTCAAATCTGCCCCCATCTGCCTACAGTCAAAGTCAAGTTCCTGACAATAGTCAATAGATCCCTCCATGGTCTCTGGATCCCAGCTCCTTTTCAGACTTCTTCTTCTATACTCCTCCACCGTTCCTCTACTCCAGCCACACGGACTTCTTTGCCAATCCTCTAACTCTCCAAGTATGCATTAGCCTCAGAATTCTTGCACCTGCTGTTCCCTCCAGCTGGAACGCCGTCTCCCCAGATATCCATGTAGTTGACTCCTTCAAATTTCTGCTCAAATGTCACCTTACTGTGGGACCTGCCTTAGCCACATATTTAAAATAACAGCCCTCCGTCCTCCCCTCCCCGGGCACTCTCCATCCCCTTCCCTATGTGTTTATAGCACATATCACTGTCTGATACATTTTATATTTTACTTTTTTGTTTGTCTTTCTCTCTGTCCCCCACAAGACTAGAAAATCAGATTCATGAGGACAGGCATTTTTATTTATTTGCTTCCCTTTCTTATCCCCAGTGCCTAGAATATTGCAGGTGCCCAAATAGATTGTTTTGAACACTGAATGTGGAATCCACGCTTTACAGATAGGAAACTGAAGCACAGAGAGGTTAAGGAACTTGGCCAAGATCACACACTAGTAAGTGTTGGGCTGGGACAACGAGACAGAATATGGGCAGTGACAGCAGTGAGGGTGGAGAGGAGGGAGGGAGGGAAACAAGAACACTCCAGATGGGCTCAGGTGACGGGGTCCAGAGTCCGTGAGCTGCACCAGAGGGAGACCTTGACATTGTGGGACCTCTCCGGGTTGACATGAAGGTTAGATCAGTCTGGAACCGAAAACACATTGTATATGTAGTGAAAAAAGATTTTTGAAAAGCTATCCCATGAATTTTTAATTCTCAGCCATTTTCCTGTCCTTCTTCCTTCTTGACACCGAGGTGTCTCCTGTTTCAGGGCAGGCAGATTCAGCAGCCAACAAGAAGGAAGCCTCGGCTGTGACTTTCTAAACGGATATTTTGAAAGAGTAGAGCAGACACACAGTTGCAGAATCCAGAATTTCAATTTAAAGACCTACACACTTGGGAGGGAGAAAGAGTTCTTCTGAACCCCCCAAGCTTCTTTTTACGTGTTAAGACCTGGAGTCTGGCCAGGCTGGCGCTTGGACTTTCTACTCTGAGCCCTGGAGGGAGGGAAGGTACGAGGTAAGGCAGTGATTCTCAGATCTGAGTGTGCCCCAGAATCACCTGGAGGGCTTGTTCCAACGTGGCTGGCTGGCTGGCCCCACCCCCAGAGTTTCTGATTCAGTAGCACCTGGGTTGGGCCTGAGAATTTGCATTTCTAATAAGTCCCCAGGTGATGGTGACCACACTTGGAATAGCCCTGATGTAAGGGATGTTCTCAGCCACACAGGGCAACCTCACAGAGCCCACCCTTTCCAGGGTGGAGATATGGAGAGGGGAAGGCAACATAGGGTATCTGGGACCCCAGGAGATGGGGACGTAGAAATACTCAGAAAGAAGTGGGCCAGAGAGAGCTGGGGTCAGAGGAGAGGGTGAGGAAGCTGTGACCAGGAGCAGTCATGGGCAGCGGAGGCCAGGGGACCCGCCCAGAGGACAGGTGGCATGTACACATCAGCACAGCTGTGGAGGGCGGACGAGGGAGATGAGGCTGCAGGCAACACCGGGACCACAGACCCCCTCTCCCACCCTGAGGTCATCCAAGCCTCCCCTTCATCCCCCCTCCAGATGTTAGGAGAAAGAAGGGAAAGGGGGGGTAAAAAAATCCTGAAAGATGGAGAATTTTACCCCAAAGAACCCACGTGGACCTGGAGTGACACAATTTAGAATTTCTTGCCAAAATTTCTTTGATTAATCCCTCTGCTCCTCCGAGAGCATGGGGGAAGTGGCCCCATAGTTGCAACGTGGTGGTTAAGACCACAGGCTGTGGAGTCATTTACTCGCTACGCAACCCTGGGCTGGAGACACCCTCTCCGAAACTCAGTCTCCTCTAATGGAAATTGAAGGGGAAGAGATTGCCCATCTCACAGGATCTAGGGAGACCGAGTGCGCAGTGGAACGCATGGCCAGTGCCCGTCCCAGGGCAAACATTCAATAAATGATATTTATTGTTCTCATGGGTTCTAAAAACCCTTTCCCTCCAATTTTCCCTTCTCTCTTCCTCCTTCCTCGAACACTTACTTGCCCCCGCTATGCCTCTGACAGAGATTTCACCCTACAAGGCGGAACCGGCAGTTACAGACCAGGGGCTGGTGCTGGGTTGGGGCCGGCCCGGGGACTGGGGAATCCGAGATGGCTTCCTGGAGGATGGGATGGAGTGCTTAGTTAGCTGGCTTTGTAGAGGCTGGTAACAAATCACGGTTTTTTCAGGAATAATAACACTGGGGCTGGCCCCGTGGCCGAGTGGTTAAGTTCCTGCGCTCCGCTGCAGGCGGCCCAGTGTTTCGTTGGTTCGAATCCTAGGTGCGGACATGGCACTGCTCATCAAACCACACTGAGGCAGCGTCCCACATGCCACAACTGGAAGGACCCACAACAAAGAATATATAACTATGTACCAGGGAGCTTTGGGGAGAAAAAGGAAAAAAATAAAATCTTTAAAAAAAAAAAAAGAAGAAGAATAACACTTGGGTAGGAAAGAGTAAAAATTATAAAATTTCTCCCATTGTCAAGGTCCAGAAGTATAATTCTAATGCACGACGGTGTATAACAGGAGGAAGGAGAGCATGGTCAGCTTTGGAGTCAGACAGACTGAGCCGGAATCCAGAGGTTTGACAAAGTGTGTGACCTTGGTCTAGTTACTTAACCTCTCTGAGCCTCAGTTTTCCTTTTCTGTAAAATGAGACAAAAGCTGTCTACTTGACGTCTCAGTTTGCGGTAAGAATTAAAAGAGGCAGATTATGCAAAGCGCCTGGCATGTATTTGTTTGCTCGTTAATTCCGAGTCTGGGGCTGGAAGGTGGATCAGGGCTGTTTGGTCTCCATCCTGCGCCCAAGGCAGGGCTGTCTCTCCAAGGTCTGGATCGTGAGGAACTGACGATCACCTCTCCTCCCCACCAGCCTGGGGGCTCCTGGAGGACAGGGGCTGATTCAGGCTCTGTTAGTGTATCCACTTTGGAAAACGTTTGGTATTATTAGTAAAGCGGAAGGGCACGTGCTTTATAACTCAGTGCCTCCCCCCTTGAGATTTACCTTAGAGAAACCCTCGCGTTGGGCGGCGCGTGCAGAAATGTTCATAGCAGGATGTTTGTAAAGACCGGAACAGCCCGAATATCCATCAATAGCAGCACATGTATGCGATCGTGGTATATTCTGCAGTGGAGTGGGACGCAGCAGTGACGAGTCACCTACAGCTATGACGTCCAGGAGCCTCAGGACGATGGTGTCGAACGGATAAAGCAAGTCACAGCAGAAGACCCTCAGTGTGGTCCCTGGAGTCTACAGTTTGCAAACAGGCAAAACGAAATGGTATTTTTCAGGCATATAAACACATATGGGAGAATAATTTTTAAAATAAGGGAATGATAGACACACAATTCAGGATAGTGATTTCCTCTATCCTGAAGGAGGGAAGGCCCCAGGGCAGGAAAGACATATGCTGGCACAAAAGTGGCACAAACGTGGCAGGGCTGGGGGAGGGCTGCAGGAGCCACCTCAGCTCCTCCGATCTTTATAACATATGTGTGTATTACAAAAATATTTTCCTGCACTTACCCCATATTTGATATAACAGGGTGAAATCTCCAATGGGAAGCTTTTGAGAGAGGGACCCACTGGGGCAGGGAGGAAGGAAGTGACTGAGAAGAGAAGCTGCCACTTGGGGCCGTAGGGCTTCCAGTGTCTGGGACCTGCCTCACAAGGAAGAGTCGGGGGTCTCTCCCTCAAGAGGACCCTTCTCTTTGCTGTAATTCCATTGTCCTCAAGGAACTCAGCTTTCCCTTCTCAGGTCTCTCGAGCCAGGAAAGGAAGGGCCCAGGTTAGAGACAGAAGGAAAGAGGCGTCCACCTTGAGGACTTTGAGTTTTACATCAGGGTCCTGCAAATTGTACTGCCTTCTGGGCATCCCCGGAATGTTGCGAAGAGTTCACGAGATAAGGCCTGGAGAGCCCAAGGGGAGCGCCTGGTGCATAGTGAGTGCTCAGTAAATGTCAGTTCAGAAAAAAGGAAATGTATCTTAGTGCGATTGCCGCTCCCAGCAGCCTGATCCCAAGGAAATGATGCTGTGCGACCTCTGGGCGAGGTCAGAGGAAGCCTTGCCGTCTTTTGGAACGCCAGCTCCTGCTGGATGTGGAACCCAAACTCAACTCACCAGATTTAATGTACAAAAGCTTTTTAAGAGCACAGTAACTTGGCAAATCTAAGATGAGGGACGTATTCTATGGGGATTTTCCTCCAATGGACGGGGACTTCCTGGGTAGGTTTCCAATGGCGTCCAGCTCTGGCGTTCCAGCGACAGCCACCCACCTCTGGGAATGGCAGCCTTTCTGAAGCCTGGACCGATCTGGGATTCTGGAGGGAGTCCGGTGGGAGTGCTGAATCAGGGAGCAGCTGGAAGCACTCAGGGCTCTAAGTTAGGAAGCGCCGACTCTCACTGCTGTGGGACCTGGGCAGGTCACCTTCCCTGCCTGAGCCTCAGATTCCTCAGTGGTAAGATGGGTGCGCAATCCCTGCCCCTCACAGGGCAGCTGTGAGGGATGAGAATGTCCACAAAGTGCTGAGCACAGTGCCGCTCAGGCAGAAGCTCATCCAGGCTGGAGGCGATGGAGCCCGGAGGATTCATGATCAGACCCAAGGAGGAGACTCAAAAATTGTCCCTTGAACTTCCCTCCCTCCTCTTTCCCCATCATCCACCCTCCTCTCCCGCCCCCACCTCAGCTCCTCTCTCTCCTTCTCCCCTTCCAGTACCTTGTCCCTCCCTGCCCCATCTTCTCCATTTGTGGCTGGAGGGGATATATCTTTGTCCCCCCGGGACCCTGCCCTGCTGGCAGGAGTTTTGGGGGTCATTTGCTGAGCGTTCCCAGGGCTGGGAGCAGTGGGATGGGCTTCCCTGCCACTGGCTTGATGCCCACGCCCTGCCCTTGCTGCTCCCGGTCAAGGTTACACTCACTCCACTGCACAGCAGCCTGGCCAGGCCCTTCCTGGGCTGACCTTGAAGCACGGTGACTTGTGCTGTGGGTTCTAGCTAATTCTCCTCTGCTGATTCCCTCTGCTCTGGTCCATCCCATGCCTCTCTGTTCCAGTCCACTCAGTTTCTTAATCTGTAGGATAACATAAGGATTGCAAGCATACCTACAATAGAGTTATATGAGGCCTAAATGAACTAACGTGTGTGAAGTGCCTAGAACATGGTAGGCGCCATGTTAGCGATGGTTGTTAAGCAGATCTTGGCCAATTCTGTTTATTAAGCTCCATGTAATTCTGAGCTACCTTGATAAGACTCAAAACCCCTCATTCAACTTCTAGAATTAAAGCCATCACAGACCAAGAGCCCCTTAAATTCAAGGGAGGCCCAGAGCCCTTGAGAGAGGACCCTGCAATAACATCACAAACGCTTGTTATCGTCTCCTTTCTAGCCATTCCCTAAGGGAACTGTGACAGTTTACAAGTGTGAATGTGCTCAGGGGAAAACGAAAAATCCGGACATTTGGAGGTTAATACAGGTCCCTGGAGACATGGTGCCACTGTGGTCCATCCACAAGTCAGTGTGAGGGACTGCTCACCACCCTACAGGACACCAGGCTGGTCCACCACCGTGACGATGTCATGCAGATAAGATTTGGTGAGGAGGAAGCAGCAGACAGCCTCAACCCCCTGCGAAGATACATGCGTGCTGGAGGTAGGGGATCAACGCCACACAAATTCAGGGACTGGTACCTCGGTGAGGTTTCTAGAGGCCTGGGACATGTCATGTTCTCTCCTCCAAAGTGATAGGCAGGTTGCTGCACCATAACCCCCACCACTAAAAGGGGACCATGGCGTTTGGCGGGCCTATGGAACTTGAAGGCGTGGTGTTCAATGTTGAGTATGTTATTCCCACTCATTGGCAGAGTCATCCACAAAGCCTCCACTTAGAGCAAGGCCCAGAGGAAGAGAAGATTCCAGGTGGCTCAGTCTGCAGTGTAGGCAGCTCAGCCAGTTGGGCCTTTTGACTCAATAGACACCATGGTGCTCAATGCGATGGGTGTGTTAGGAGGTTGTATGGAACCGGTGGCAAGCCTCGGACAGAAGAATCCTGGGAAAGGCCTTTGGTGGTTGTGGTTTTTTTTTTTTAACAGATTGACTGAGGGATTAGATCCACATATAATAAACTGCATGTATTTAAAGTGTGGGATTTTATAAGTCTTGATGTGTGTATATTCCTGTGAAACCATCACCATAATCCAGATGATGAACATATTCATCACCCCCAAAAGATTCCTCGTGCCCTTCCGTAATCCCTCCCTCCAGCCCCTTGTCCCTGACCCCAGGCCACCACCAATCTGCTTTCCATTTTAGAGACTTTTATATAAACGGAATCATGCAGTCAGTACTTTTTATATCTGGCTTCTTTCACTCAGCATGATTATGTTGAGATTTATCCATCTTGTTCCATCTATCCATAGTTCATTCTTTTTTATTGCTGAGTAGTAGCTTCTGTATGGATATACCACAATTTGTTTGTCCACTCATCTGTTGATGGACGGTTGGATTTCCAGCTTTCGACTATTACAAATAAAGCTGCTATGAACACTCATGTACAAATCTTTGTATGGACTTATGCTATCCTTTCTCTGGAGCATGTTCTTAGGATTGGAATGACCAGGTCTTATGGTAGGTATGTGTTTACGTTTTTAACAAACTGCCAAACTGTTTTCTAAAGTGGTCGTACCATTTTACATCCCCACCAGCAGCATAGAAGAGTTCTATCTCGTCCACATCCTCACCAGCACTTGGTATGGTTAGTCTTTTTAACTTTAACCACTCTAGTAGATACGTAGTGGCATCATCATTGCGGCTTTCATTTGCATTTCCCCAATGATTGATGGTGCTGAGCATCTTTTCGTCCGCTTATCTGGAATGCATATATCTTCTTTGGTAAAGTGTCTGTTCAAGTAATTTGCCCATTTTTTCATTGAGTTACTTGTTTTCTAATTATTGAGTTTGAGAGTTCTTTAAATATTTTGATACAAGTCCTTTATCATTGCGAATATTTTCTCCCAGTTTGTAGATTGTCTTTTCATTCTCTTAACAGTGTCTTTCAAAGAGCAGACATTTTTAGTTTTTATGAAGTCCAATTTATCAATTTTTTTCTTTTATGGATCATGATTTTGGTGTTGTATGTAAGAAATCTTTGCCTAATCCAGGACCACAGAATTTTTCTCCTATGTTTCCTCTGTAGGTTTTATAGGTTTAGGTTTTACATTTAGGTCTCTGAATACTTAGTGAGTTACTGGGCTGGCCCTGTGGCGCAGTGGTTAAGTGTGCATGTCTGCTTCTTGGTGGTCCTGGGTTTGCTGGTTCGGATCCCCGGTGTCGACGTGGCACCACTTGGCAAGCCATGCTGTGGTAGGCGTCCCATATATGAAGTAGAGGAAGGTGGGCATGGATGTGAGCTCAGGGCCAGTCTTCCTCAGCAAAAAGAGGAGGATTGGCAGCAGTTAGCTCAGGGCTAATCCTCCTCAAAAAACAAATGACAACAAACAAACAAAAAATCAAGCCAAAGTGAATTACTTTTTATCTATAGTACAATGAGTAGATTGAAGGTTGTGTGTGTGTGTGTGTGTGTGTTTTAACATATGGATGAGCAATTGTTCCAGCACCATTTGTTGAAAAGACCATCTTTTCTCTATGGATCTGCCTTTGCACCTTTGTAAAAAATCAGTTGTACGTATGTGTGTATTTCTGGACTCTTGATTCTGTTCTTTTGACGTATTTGTCTGTCTTTACACCAACACCACGCTGTCCTGATTACTGCAGCTTATTCTAACTACCCCGAGACAAAGGCATAAGTGATAAGGGACAACAGAGAGGATCTTTGTCTTTCTCTATTTTTTTCAAATAAGCACACCTGCCAAGAAAGAACTTTTATTTTCTTTGGAAAATGAGAGGTTACGTGCTCCTTTCCCAGCCTCCACCTGCTTCCCATCTCTTGGTGCTGTCTGATCAGGGCTGAGGGAGACAGGACTCACACCTCCCATCTCCTCCAGACAGTACATTTCTTAGTGAGGCCTGAGATCACACTAGCTTTGTGGTGGCACTGTTGACTCACTGAAAGCTTGCTATCAACTAAGATTTCTTTTTCTGTTTTACAAGTGATCTTGCTAAGCCAGGTCAAGTCAAAGCCCCTGCACTGACCAGTGTGCACTTTATAATATGTAATTGTTTATTAATAATTATGTGCCAAGCCTCATGCTATGTACCTTTCATAATAAATTGCTACTATGGCTACCACATACTGAGCACTTTTACTATGTGCCAGGTATAGCGCTAAACATTTTTTTAATGCTATGGGAATTTATGGGCTCATGTAACTCAAATGTGTAGGGATTGGAGGCATCAGGCACGGTTTGATCAGGCTTCATGCTCTAAACATTTTACATATCTCATTCAAGCCTTACAACAACCACCTAAAACAGGCTTTATTAGCCCTACTTTATTGTTGAAGACACTGAGGCTTTTAGAAGTGATGTCATTTCCCTAAAGTCATCAGCCAGTAAGTGGCAGAGCCAGGAGGAGTTGACTCCAAGGTCCACACTGTCCCGCTTTTCAGTTTGTAGAGATGAGGAAGCGAGGCTCAGAGATGTTAAATAACCTGCCCAAGGTCGTACAGGTAGTAAGTGATGGATAAGTGGGGATAGGGAGCAAGTCTGCCTGGCTCCAAAGCTGGGCTATCCCCCTGTGGTCCTGGAAGAGGAGTCTTGAGCACGAGTAGGTCTGGGGCATGTCCCCCAAGGCTGGAAGTGATGACTCCAATGTTAGGGACTTTTCAAGTCACAAAGCGCCAATCAAATGTAAGGGGAGGTCATTGCTATCATCATCATGACCCTGGTTTGACAAGTCTAATTCGGGAGCCTGAAGGACCAGCTCGACTGTATGGCTGATTGATTTGGTTACACGAAACAAAAGCCCATTGCAGCTATGAAGCAGAAAGTGTCATTTGATCTAAGCAGTCAGGGCTATCTCACAGATCTCAAGGGCAGGCAAGTCACAGAAGGACCTCATTCCCGGGACCGGCAAAGTCTGAGGATGGATGGCTCTGGGAACGCCCGGCTTCCCCCTGTGCTCCTCTCAGAACACGGGTTTTCTTTCTCTGTCTCACACGGGGGTCCCAAGCGGGTCTCCTCAGCGAGTCTATGTTACCTTACGTCACCTGTACCTGTGCCTAACTGACTGGGCTCTCCTTGTCCTAGAGTGGAAGTTCAGGAATCTGGTTGGCCTGGCCTGGCCTCTGGAGTGGTTCCCTCCAAGGCAGGTGCCCACCTCGGGCCCAGCAGCTGGACAAGGAGGGGCCAGGCTGCATAGAACAAATATGGGCCCAGGACTCCAGTGGGTTGGGGTCAAATAGGGGCTG
Organism: Equus przewalskii; assembly: GCF_037783145.1. Classification (NCBI taxonomy): domain Eukaryota; kingdom Metazoa; phylum Chordata; class Mammalia; order Perissodactyla; family Equidae; genus Equus; species Equus przewalskii. The sequence continues at coordinate 17,132,040 of NC_091832.1, read as the reverse complement.
GTGGGCTGAGCAGATACCCAAGATCGAAGCTCCTCCCCTTCGGTCTGCCCTGGGGACTAGGAAGAGGTCAGTCAGGTCACTTTTCTGCCCAGTCATTTCTCAGTGCCAGGCTTCCTCAGGGGTAAAGTTCCCCTGTCTGGGATCCGAGCACCTCTGGAAACTCCAGAAGATTCTGGAAGAGTCTAGTGCAGTGTTCGTAGGCCATACTTTTGGGGCTGTTTAAAGCTTCTGGGGACTTGCCCACTTGTTTTTCTTAGTCTCTGAAGGGTGGTTTACAGCCCAATCCTAAGAGATTTCCTGTCTTGCCTCCTGAGTCACTGCTCAGCCTCCGAAACATGACAGATAAACGTGTTGCTTTTGACCAGCTCCCTCCCCCACTGATTCCATCAGGGCCCTGTGCTGTGCTGCCCTGGGTCTGACTGTTTGAATCACAGACTCCTAGCATGGCAGGGCTGGAAGATCATTGCATCCCAACGCCCTCCACCTCTCAGACGCAGAAACTGAGACCAGAGAGGAGAGATAAGGGAATGCAAAGATACCCGAGGGCGGCGTGGGAGAGGATCTTAGGGGTACAAGGTCAAATGTGTTGTCATTGTCATAGCTGTATTTAAATAAACTATGCTATTGCCTCAGCTGAGGCTAAATTCATCAAAGTAAAATAGTCCAATAAAGGAGAACATGAAGTAAATGAGCTTACAGGTTGTCTTGGATAAGACGAAATGATGAAAGTAACATGGGAATGAGCGAAGTTCAGGAAACACTATATTGATGAATAGTGAACAGATGAATGGATAAACGAACGATAATGGGCATCGGTGGAATCTTTGGTTTCATTTCCTTATAGACTCGGAATTACTTCCCAGTCCCTGCATTTCAAGTCAGAGAATCATCTTGGCCCCCAAAACATGGGCCCAGCCCCCACAGACACTGCGCCTTTTACGGGGTGGGACAAAAAGGTTCACTGAGCTGTTCTCATTTTCCAGGTCAGCAGATTCTCCCCTCAGGGGCCACTGAGTCTCCTTTCTAAGGTGAGCGTCTTGGGATCTGTTTGCCTCTCCTCCCTTGGGACCTTGTCCCTAATCTTACAGAGGGGAGAGACTTTAGGGACCAGATGAGGTCTCTGGCTTCCCGTGGGGATCCCCACGTGCAACCCTCCTCCTTGGCAAAACCCTGGACCTCAGCCAGGACTGAATAATAGAGGGGAAACCATCCTGAATGGAAGCCGGACAGACCTAGGGGACCTTGGGCAAGTCCCTTCTCTCCAGCACTGGGTCTCTGATAAACAAGAAGGCTTGACTCCGCCTCATGAGTACATTCATTCAGTAAACATCTACTGAACTCCTGCTCCATTCCTGGCACTAGCTTGGCATGCAGGCAGATAAATAGAGGAATTGGCCTCAGTGCCTGGAATAATGCCCCGTCAGGTGGGGTGGGGGAGAAGGCACATACGACATACGATTACAGATATATTTGGTCAGTGCTAGGTGACGTGGACAGTTCTTGCCAGATCGAGCATCCCCAGAGTGTGTCAATCCAGGGAAAGGAATACACAAATGCCTTGGTAAGGTCACAGGGCTGCACTCAGAATGGTGCTGGCCTTTGAAGGTCCTTCCTCCACCCCACAGCAAACCCGGTGAACACGGGCTTTGGACTCAAGCAGATCCAGGTTTCAGTCCCCGTTCAGGCACCAACTAGAGCAGCTAGCTTCACTCTCTGGGCCTCGGTTTTCTCCCTTTAGCAAAGGACGATGGCGCTCCCAAGTTCCACAGGACTTATGAGGGTTCCATGAGATCACAGAAGTATAAGTATAATGTCAAGAGCTTGGCGCAAGGCCTGGCACATAGTGTGGTTCCACCATGTAGGCAGGAGGTGGAGGAGCTGGACGTCTGCCCCGCTCTGGCAACACCCTCACCTCTCACCTCCCTTGGCTGGCCCCTGGGGCAGGTTCTCCTTCTCAGCGCCTCCTGCCCCAAGAGGTCTTGCCCCAGAGCTTTCTTGAGCCTGTGAATGCTGTGGTGGGCTTCCCTGCTCCCAGGCTAGAGCCCTTCCCGCCATGTCTCTCAGCTCTCCTGATCGGACGTGAACTTGGCATGTGCCGCAGACAGGGCAGGGCTGGCAGGGCTGGAGCCCTGGGTGGGCTTCCTCTGGGGAAAGCTTGCCAGGGCTACAGGTTGCTTCCTCTCTTCCCAGCAGTGGGTCCGCACTGCGACTGCCCTCTCTTGCCCAACAACTTGTCCAGGACAAGGTGACGTCCTTCCTCCCTTCTTGGAGGCAGGACTGGGCGGCTTCCTAGAAGAAGGCAGGCGGGACAAGCCCAGCGTCAGATGCACCCAGGGGAGGGAGGAGGGAACCTGGCTGGGTTGAGAGGAGGGGAAGGTCTGAGCCTCAGGGCAGCAGTGGAAGAACGGGTTCGCCCGCATTCTTGGCAGGCCCCAGGATTCCACAGCACTTTCTGTTTTTGTCACTGTCAGCCAATCATTTACTCTGCCAAGGCCACGGTGTACCAGGCTGTTCAGAGCACCAAGCCCTTCTCTCGGCACTTCTCCTTCTTCCCAACCCCCAGAGATGGGTACCCCTGGCTCTGTTTTACAGATGAAGAAATTAAGGCTCCAGAGGAAGAAACACACACCCAAACTTAGAAGGATGAACGGGAAGGAATTAATCTTTCATTGAGAACTTGCTATGAGCCAGGCTCATTCCCAAAAGAATCATTCCTCCTTTCAATAGCCCTGCAATTTGTCTTGTTGGTATTTTCCCCACTTTCCAGATGAGCAGACCAAAACCCGAACTGCTGAAGGCACTCTCCGGGGATCCCAGAGCTACTAAGACCAGGGCCAAGACATGAGCCTAGATCAGTCGGGGGCCCCAGGTTGCACTGTATTAACCTCCCCTCCGTGTTAAAGGCAAGGAAACTGAGACCCAGAAAGGTTCATGCTGGGTCCAAGGTCACACCCCCAGCAAGTGGCAAAGCCAGTTTTCACCCAGGTCTGTCCAACTCCTGAACTCTTGCCTTTCCTGCTAAACTACATTGTCTCAATAAATTTTTTTTCTTTTTCTTTTTCTTTTTTTTTAAATTGGCACCTGTGCTAACAACTGTTGTCAATCATTTTTTTTTTCTGCTTTACCTCCCCAAATCCCCCCCCCCACCCCCCCCCACCCCCGTACATAGATGTATATCTTTAGTTGCAGGTCCTTCTGGTTGTGGCATGTGGGACGCCGCCTCAACGTGGCCTGATGAGTGGTGCCATGTCTGTGCCCACGATCCGAACTGGCGAAATCCTGGCCCGCCACAGCAGAGCGGGCGAACTTAACCACTTAGCCATGGGGCCGGCCCCTCAATAAATCTTTTTTCATGGAGTAACTGATACCAAATGACTACAAATAGCTCTCAAAGACATCAAGACCCAGGACAGAAAGGGCCATGAACTTTATTACTGTTATCATTAACACTGTCATTAACTGCTAATGTAGCAGGGCCAGTATTGACCTTGTATGGCTCAGACACGGAGAAATAAAACGATTTCTTCTACAACTGAACCCAACTTGATCACAGGGCCCCTTCCCCCCATTTTATTTCTGGGTGAAAGTTTCTTCTTTTCATGACACCTGATACAATGCATGATCCTGCAATTTCTTTTGTTATAAAGGACATTTGGGGACAATTGGTGAAAGCTAAAGTAAGTCTATAGCTTAGATAATAGTACTGTTTAATGTGAATTCCCCAAGTTTAATCATTGTCCTGTGGTTATGTAGGAAAATGTCCTTGTTTTCAGGAAATATGCATCGAAGTATAAAGGGGCCTCGTGTCTGCAACTTTTAAATAGTTCAGAAAAAAATACACACCCATTTCAGAAAAAAAACACACAGAAGGATAAAGCAAATGCAGTAAAATGTTAACATTTGGAGAATTTGGATGAAGGGTATCCTGGACTTCTTTGCACTATTCTTGTAGCTTTTCTGTAAATCTGAAATGATGTCAACAGCAAAAAATTTAAATAATAACTTTACTCTCATCTGGAAAAATAGTCAAATCGAGATCCAAACTCTCTATTAGGATGGCTCGGTTTCTCGGTGGTGCCCACCGCCACTCCTTAGAATGACAGTCTGGTAGCAGAGGCGCCTCCTAGGACAGCCATGGCCTTGGCCTAGGTTCTGGGCTTGATGGTCTCACTCCAGAGCAAGACTCTGTAGTCATGGCCTCTGGCGTTAAGGCTGTGCTCTCCGGTCCTCCGGGTCCTGACCCTAAGCCTCTCACCATCAATGCCTTATCAGTGCTTAGATATGCCCCACTGGAAACTTCTGCTGCTTACACGACCCGCAATGGCCTTGGGGGAATCAGGCCCCTGTGTGAGTCAGTCCCATCAGGAAAAAGGAAATCGCACTGGTTGTTTTAAGAGAGAAAACGTAATATAAGGAATTGGCTGAACGGTATTCAACAAGTGGAAAAGCAACCAGTGAGGTATCAGAGGTGGCAACTGCAAGGAACAGATAGCACCCCTAGAGATGGGAGGACAAGGGAAGAAGGTGGCGTTATTAGAACCTAGAAACTGGGACCCAGACCCCCGAGGAGGGCACGCTGTGGCTGGTGCTGGGAAGGTGGAAAAAGACCTGGAAACTGGAACCAGCTGCTCCCGGAACCCGTCACCACTGCCAGGGTGAAGAGTTGCTGTGAGGTGAGGCTGGCGGGAAGGAGCAGCAAGCAGAAAGCGTCCAGTCCTTTCTCGCTCTCTCTAGTGGCCCCTGTGGACAGAGCCTGCTACCGAAACAGCTGGCAAAACGGAAATTCTGCCTTGTGAGGCTAGCAGAGTGCCAGCACAGCATCAAAAGACAGAATAGAGAGGGTGGGTTTGGGGCTGGGAGAGGGGTGGAGAGTGGGGTGGAGCTGGGCAGAGTGAATGGGTCTTGCTCCCTAAATGAGCCTCATTGCCCTTGTACCTCCACGTGGCCTCACCTATGGGCCCAGGGCCCTCTGTGAGGTGGTGTTCTCTTTAGTCCTGGAGGAAGCGAGGCACAAGCCCCCTTGCTCTGGAGTCTTCCACCTCGGGGTGTCCTCCCTGGGCAAAAGATTTGAGGGGCAGCCCCAGCCTCGAATCCCATGCCTATGCTCTCTTTTCTCAACCCAGCCAGGAAGCGTTCCTTGTCTGACGTGAGAAACTGACACTCGGTTACTTCAGCAAAACTTTTATTCTCTGGGTCATCCAAGTTTTAGTTAAAGTTTTATATTAAAGTTTACTTAAAGAGAAGATTTTAGAATTCTGGGAAAAAATTTTCTGTCCTATATATGGTGACTCTTGCAATTGAATGCCTGGCTCTTCAAAATAATTTTGCCTTGGACTCTTTTAAAAGTCGAATTTGACATTCAGTGCTAAACAATGACTTCTTTCTCCGAGGCTGTTCCCCACCGCCCCCCCACCCCCACCCCCAGACAATGGGTGAAGGGCCATTAAACAGCGAGAAACATTTGGGTGAAGAAAAAAACCCTCAATTGAAAAACTCGAAATATTATCCTGCTCCAATAACATGAACTGAGTACTAACTGTGTGCTTGGTGCCATGCTAAGTACCACAGCCGTCATCACATTTGTCCTCTGTGACTTCAAAGCCTGAGCTTTTCCCCAATGTGCTACACCACCCTCCGGGGGCCAATTCTATCCTTTCACCTTTTGGAAAACTGAGGCCGAAGAGCAGGCCCTGAAAACCAGTAATGAACCCAAGTTCTGGAACAGTCCGGCATTGGGCAAGTCACTGAAACTCACCTTATATAAAGTAGGGATGTTGCGGGGATTTGAGATAGTGGAGGGGAAGTTTTGGACACAATGCCTGGAAAATAATAGGTATTTGATAAGCGGTAATACTGTTAATGATAATAATAATAATGGATGTTTATTGACCGGTTACTACTACTACGTCAGGCACTTGGCTAAGCAGTTTACATGTGTTAATTATTTTAATGCCCATAATCGCCCTCCATTCATGCTGGGACATTTTCCCTCCTCCCACCCAGCCCCCCTGGGAACCTCACAGTTTCTGTCTTGTTCCTGCTGCACTGTGCCCCTAGGCCACAACTCTGAGTGTGAATAATGCCAACCCACAGGAGCACATCCAGTGAAGTGGACTGTGCGTTCATTGGGATGGTTGGAAATATCAGCACGGCCTACGGGTTTTTGTTGGTGTTGTGTTTTTCTTTCCTTCAGCTATCTGAGTGTTGTGCAAACTGCCGTTCCAGTCTTTGTGAGTAAGAACACTTATGTTTCTTTGTTGAATTGAAAAATTCAAAGGCTTTGTGATTTTCTTAGTCCTCTTGTTATTTTTTATACTTATTTGTTATTCTAGATTAACAGAAGAGAAGTAAAAAAATGGTACAGAGAGTTCACCCAGATTCCCTTAATGTTACGTAATGCTTCACAACCATGGCACATTCTTCAAAACTAACAAATTGGTGTTGGCACAACACCGTGAACCACAGACTTTATTTGGGTTTCACCAGTTTTTCCACTAATGTCCTTTTTCTGTTTCAGGATCCATCTAGGACCCCACATTACATTTAGTCATCGTGTTTCCCTAGTCTCTATTCTGTGACAGTTTCTCAATCTTTCCTTGTTTTTCCATGACCTTGGTTTTAGAAGAGTATTGTTAGGTATTTTGTTGACTGTCCCTGAGGCTTCGTCTGATGTTTCTCTTGATTAGACTGGGGTTATAGATTTGGGGAAGAATATCACAGAGGTGAAATGGCCTTCTCCTGGCGTCACGTCGGGGTATATGATAACAACATGCCTTGTTACTGGTGATGCTAACCTTTGTCCCTTGGTTAACGTGGTGTCTGCTGGGTTTCCCCACTGTAAAGTGGCTATTTTTCCTCTTTCCATACTCTAGAAGAGAGTCACTAAGCCCAGTCCAAGTGGAAGAGAATTAAGCTCCACTTCCCAGAGGGACGAGTATCAAAGAATTTGTGGACATCTGTTAAAACCACTATGGTAATTAATATTTTGAAGAAGATGCTTTGAGGCTAAGCAAATATCCTATTTCTCCTTAAAACTGCACCCACTCTTTTAGCATTCACCAGTGGATCTTGCCTACCGCAGTTATTCACATGCTATAGAAGAGTACTTTTTAACATCAAAAATACCACAGTAGCCACTGTATGAGAAGATCCATAATGTCAATAAGCTATTGTGAAATCAGTTTCGTATTGTATAAACCACAATAAAATCTACATGGTCTAGATGCGTTTAAAATGTATTGTATTCAGGGCTGATGCAGAGCTGGGACTCACCCTGGGGCCCCACTGGCTCTAAGTTATTGAAATATTTCTGGCCTCATTGGTAAATAGTCATTGCCTCCATCCTGCTCCAAGGCCCACCCCTCCCCTTTGGAAACCTCTCCTCATGTCTGCACAATTAAAAACAACAACAAAACTCCGCAGACATTTCAGTTATGAGTGCACATCAAAGTTTTGTTATAATCTTGCTTCAGGGGAAAAAGTTTCTAGCAGGCCAATTCAAAGACTCACTCCTGGAAGGGACATTTTACAGGAAAAGAGAATGCTTAGAATAATGATTGCTAGATTAGCAAGAAAAAGAGAATGTTGCCTGGTTATCGGTAGGTAAGGTGAGAGCGTGGGCTTTGGCAATGGGATTGGCGACAATTTTGTTTAACACTGTCTAGCAACTAAAGTGTTAATATTCGGCACAGGACTGGAGCTGCCTCATCCTTTACCCCTAACTTGGGTCCAGGTTCTTCCATCCAGATGGTCGGCCCTGTGCTGGGCTGGTTGTTAAATACTTTGAACAGTAGGCGATTTTGTATATGTACACAAGACAATTAAATAACCAGTCTACAGTGTGGTTCAGGTACAGCTTGATCCAGCTCCGAGAAAGCAGGCTTTACCGCCAAAAAGAGCCGGTTTTGAAACCGATACTGAATCCAAGTTCTGGAACAGTCTACCAGGCAAGTCACTGAAACTCGCGTTATTTAAAGTAGGCATGTTGTGAAGATTTGAGATCACAGAGAGGAAATTTTTAGCAGAGTGCCTAGAAAATAATAGCTGCTTGATAAATGATAATGCTATTAATAAGAATGATAAACATTTATTGACCAGTTACTACTTTAAGCACAGAGCTCGACTCTTTCCATGTATTGTTTATTTTAATTGCCACAATAACTCTATGAGTTAGGTGTCTTTAGTACCACCCCCGCTTTACAGATGATGAAATTGTGGCTCAGAGAATTCAAGTAATGCCTTTTAAGTTCACACAGGTAGAATGTTGGTGGAGCTGAGATTCGAACCAGGCAGCCTGACATCGATGCCTCTCTGATAAACAGGGAACACGTGGTGGCCACGAATCCTGCAGAGCCTTCCAGGACTCTGCAGTCCACAGGCCGGGAGCTTTTGCTGTAGACCAGGTAGAGACCTTTGGTTCTTATGAAACATTTCTGACATCAGCAGGGTTTGGTATTTTTATAACTTTATAGCAAGAGGAAGACAGATAAAAAGAAACAGAGAGCTACGCAGTTACCCAGAAACAAACACGGAATGAAGGAGGATACTTGGCAGGTAGGGCGGGGCAGGTCAGAAACAATTGTTGGATAATACTTCTCCCCTAAACACTGTATGAGGGGCCCCATCCGAGAATTACTGCCCAGTCGTCCATTCTCTTAGATTTCACAAAACTTCCTAAAAGTCTAAAGGTAACAAATCTTGAACAAAAAGGAAAAACAGGGCTTCTGCTTAATAAAAATGATAGCGAGTGTGGTCTGCTGAAAGCTTTTTTCTCCTGCTTTAGAGTAAAGTGTGGAAAATTTCCTCCTGTCTCTCCTCCAGAGGGGGAGGTGGGCTAGAAGGCGTTTCCTCCACAACCGCCTAACTCCGCCCCGACAGGTGAACTGTTTTGAGCTTCTAAATTCTGGCCCTGCTTAGGGGCAATTCAAGATCTGTTGTTTCAAAGGAGTTACCAGAATCCTTGGTGTCTGGGACTGGGAAAGGAAGTGGCTCACTCAGACGGTGGATGAGCTGGGGCACTGAGAGGCACGGCCCCAGGGATGACCTTGCCCTGTGTGGTGCCCGTGGACTCCCGTTGCCTGGAGCAGGGGCAGGAGAGCCACTACAGCAAGGGAGTGCAGAGTGAGTGCCACAGACGGGAGACGTGCCACACGGCAGCAACCGTGGCATCGGACGACTGCCTGTAGTCTTAAAGTCCATCTTGTCCCTATCTTGGGAGTAAAAGTCAAGCAGGTCCACTTTTCTTGGATTTTAGAAGCCCTGGCTATTCTTGAATCATCTAAAGGGGTCAGAGGGGCGGGAGAGGGGAGACTGCCCATAAAGGCCATCCTGGACTTTCTGCTAATTGAGCCAGGGGGTGCTCAAGACAGTCTAAATTCAATTTGGATAAACACCAAATTTTTTAAACACCCTGTGAGTTCTTTCCCAGTTACAGAAGGGTAACAATGGCCTCCTACCAGGGGACATTGCCTGCTGGAATGGGGACTTGGCTAGACTTAGCACTCCTGATCACCAAGGTTTTCTCCTTCCCATCACCCATCCACGCTTAATTCACCGGGAACCCACAAAGCGCCTTTGTGTGTGGCGGGCTGGAGCCTGGGCAGTCGGAAGGGCCCGGGCTGGCGCTGTCCGCGGGGTTAGCAGAGGAAGGTACCTCTACAGATGAGTCCGGAGCCAGGACAAACAGGACTAGGAGGAAAAATAACCTGTCCCTAAAAAGCTCTAGTCTTATGGAAGAGCAGTATCACATTTGACGATCGCTCATGCGACACAACGGGACTTTCATTATTCATTGTGCTTCGAGACAAAAGATCTTTCTGTTTCTGCTTGATGCTGAACCATTTTTAAATTACCTGGAGATGGAAACCAGTGTGAGAGCCCCAGGAACAGCCTCTGTTGGCAACTTGCACGCACCCTAAAGGAGGGCCTAGCACTTTAGCCAAGACCCCAAAAGCCGATCCCAGCACATCATGAAGGCTTTGTGAGTAAAGCCGATGTCACTGAAGGTTTCAGTGGCCGACGGGGGACAGGGTTACACTGCACACTGCAGAGCAAAACTAACAGAAATGCTGACGAGACTCCTCTGTTCTCTCCTCCTGCCCCGGAATTTCCTTCTCAGCTGCTCGTCCCCCATCTCCTGGCGCCCCCTCGCCCCTGCCTGTACCTGACTCCTTCGGCCCTGTTTTCCCATCGCCCCCCTCTCCTGGGCCGAGCAATGTAGAGGCCACCTGGCTTGTCCCGCTTTGCAAACATCACCCCTCCCAACCAACAGAAGACCCTCTTGAGAGCCTTAGCGTCTACCCTCCTTGGTTTTGACTAGGGGAGATGTAAAGAAATCACTTTTCCTTCTTACAGAAATTTTTTTCTCCCCCCCGTTTTTCAACATTAGTAAGCACAAAGGTCACTTCCCCCCAGATCATCGTACACGACCTCGGAGTCTCTAGAATTTGAAGGCAGAAGAAAAATGGCTGAAGAGGCGAGGCTGGAGAATTAATTGATCATCTCTAGCCTACGGGGACCTGGCAAGGACTGACGGGACCTCCCCCGGCATGCAGCGGGATGCTTCGGTGGGGCGCACTCCTGGCTTCGGTCTGGTGACCTGGGCTCAGCCTTGGGCTGGGCCTCATTCAGCTCTGTGTCCCAGGACTGGCACCTGATGCGTTGTCAACAAATGTTTGATGGACGAACGCTCTTGGGCATGCCACCTCGCTTCTCTGCCTCAGTTTCCTCCTTCATAAAAGGGGGGGCCACGATCCCTCTCCTGTCTAATTCTCAAGGTTCCTGTGAGGATCAGGTGAGTTAATGGATGTGAAGGTGCCAAGGAAGTGCAAAAAAATAAAATCCTTACCTGAGGTCTTGAAACTACTAGCCTTCGGCAGAATTGTGGGGAAGGGAAACTAGCCTGTGAATGTTACCACCTTCCCCCTCACGGCTTTCTTCCCTGCCTGAGTCATTGTCCCTCAGTTTGCTCAGGTTCTGCCTCTTTCCGAGGGCCCTCTCCTCCCCCCCATCAATATCGTGTCTGGGTAAAGGATCAGCTGTCAGTCATTCACACCTGAGTATGAACTTGAACCCACATTCCTCTGCTGAGCCTGTGGGCTTTAACTCTGGCCTCTGACTTTGACCTGAAGGGCTTTATGGCAGTGGCCCTCACGCCTCAGTGGGCACCAGATGGCAGGTTCCTGGGCCAGGCCCTGAGATTTGGGTTCTGTAGGTTTGGGTCAGGGCCTGGAAATCTGCCCTTCATATGAGCAATCCAGGCGATCCTGATTCAGGTGCTGGGCTTCAGGAACGTGGAAGAACACTGGTTTCTAGGATTAGGGGCTTTAGGAAAAGATAGAGGAGGTATTTGGGGATGGGCAGGGGCTCCCACTGAACTCAAACCAAGGCAGAGCCCCCGAGTCTTCCCAGGGCAGGTCTCCTGAGGCCGTCAGAGAGAGCCATCATGTTGTCCAGAAGAGCAACAACCATTGCCATTGTTGCAAAGCCTTTTTGTCCCTGTCATCCCGCCCCAAAGCTTGGGACAGCAGGAGGTGCAATTCCTAGTCCTGGGGAACAAAGATGAGGCCTCCAGTGGCTGTGTGATCGGTCTTAGGTCCCCCCGCTGCTGTGATTATAACAGATGGGAAGCCGGGGAAGGGGGCTGCCCCCAGGCCAGCACGCATGCCCGTATTCTGCATTGCTGCTCATGGGGCCAATGCTGTCTAGTGACTCCTCCTGAGTCCTCACTTCACCTCAGCCATCCTGGTCTGATCAGGCATGTGGCAGGAAGTAGGGGTCCTCCCTGAATCTCACTCTCCTCCTCTAATCCTCACTGAATCATGAAATGTCTACTTCCTAAATATCTCTAGAAGCCACCCACTCCTCTCCATCCCCATCCACCACCCAAGTCCTCGTTTTGCTCTGCTCCCATGGGTCCACTGCAGTGGTGTAGTAGACACCAAATAGGGCATCTTCCTGGCTTCTCGGGCAATGTGGTTAACAGGGTGACTCCATTTGCCACATCCAGTCTAGTGTGGCCTTGTCCCCTGGCATAAATGATTGGTGCAGAGGTGGGCCCCTGACCAGAATGGACCACTCAGAGTCCTTCACAAGGAAGAGGGTAGCCCCTCCCCAGTGGTGGGCGCCATGGGGTGAGGGGAGGCCTCTAAGTGGTTGGTGGCCATATTCCCTACAATGTGGTGAAGAGGAGAGGCAGACAGGAGGCTGAGAGGAGCAGAAGCAAGGCAGACAGAGGAGGAAGGTGAGGAAGGTGTATCCGGGAGGCGGTAAGGACTGAGAACTGACCAGTGGCCTTGGCAACGTGGAGGTCACTGATAACCTGACAAGGGGAGTTTCAGAGGCATGGTGGACACAGAAGCCTGTTGGGAGAGGCTTGAGGGAATGGGAGGGCAGGGGCTAGAGACAGCCAGTGTAGCCGGTTCAAAGGAAGTAAAGGGCAGAACGGCTGGCAGAAAGTTCCAGAACACTGGGACTCCATAAAGAAGTGGGATCAAGAGTGGTTGGTTGGTTTGGTTTGCAAAGTGAGAGAAATAATAGCTTGCTTGTATGCTTATGAGAATGACCTGGTCAAGGGGGAAAATCAGATGACTCTGGAGAGAGGGGTGTTTGCCAGAGGGGTCTCCCTGTATAGCGAGGGGCTGGGGTCTGACGTCCACATGGGGAGGGGCTGGACTTCGTGGGAGCCCAGACGTTTCATGCCCAGGCAGAGGAGGGAAGGCAAAGAACGTGGGCACAGATGCAGGAGGGGGTGGCGTGCAGGTGTGTCAGGTTCTTCTGTTGGCTTCTGCGTTCACAGTGAACTAGGAGGCCAGGGGGCAGGCAGGGCTGACGTTTGAGGAGCCAGAAGAAGGTAGGAAATAGTTGGCTGGGAGAGGGACCAATCGCAGACACATCGAGGCATTGCCCGGCACACCGGGGCCCACTTGGGACGAGCAAACCAATTAAAGTGCGGCGTGTCAGCGTGGGTAAGTCCAGCCTCACATCCTTCTGCCTCCTTTTTGGCTTCCCTGGAAGGGCCTCATCCTCTGGGGAGGCAGAAGAGGAAGCCAACTGGGCAGGTGCATCTGTTGAGGGTAGAGGCGTAGGTAAAGGTCACCTGGGCCACGTTCGGCTCACCCTTCCAGCACCCTCTGTGGGCGCTGCTGGCCTGTGCCGCCCACTCTCCCCCCTCCTCCTGCCCCCTCATCCATCCTGTATCCCACCCCAAGTCTGAGCCACGTCTACTCTCAAGGGGTGGACTTTGGGCCCCGACAGTGAAACAGGCTGCCTTGGGAGGTCGTCCCCCACCCCCTACCCCACTCTTTCCTCGGAAGTGGCAGCTCAGAGGGCATGAGTGGGGAGGGGCCAATTTTGGATTGGGGAGGAACTGCATCGGTTGACCTTGGAGTCTGAAGATGTGTGTTTCGCTCCAGGCTCGGACACTCTCGAGCTGGACGACATTAGCCAGGTTCATTCACGACTTGGAACCTCAGTTTCCTCACCTGTAAAATGGGGATGGTGACCGGGCCTAGCTCATAAGGCTGCTGCAGGGACTCAGTGAGCTCACGCTCCTCGAGTGCTTGGCGCAGCGAGCTCTCAACAGCCGTAGCTGTTGCTGTTTCTTTCCAACCCCGTGAAATTTCAGTCTGAAATAAATGGCCAGTGTAGAAAAGAAGGAAGGTTTATCAGAGACAGGATGTGTGCTGGTGGAGCGAGGAGGGAAGATGGAGCTAGGAAGGTGGGTTGTCTGCATGCTGGCTGTGCCCAAAGCAGCAAGCTTTCAGCGTGGGTCGGGCCCGTGGACCCCGCTCTGCCCTTGACCGAGCCCCTCCACCCTCTCTGCAGAGTCCTCCAGTGACAACCATCTTCCCAGCGTCCTGACAGGTGCAGACACTCCACAGTTTCCAGAGCACTTTTGCGCACGCTGTCTCCTTGGATCCACCCAACAATTCCTACCCGTGAGGAGTGTATTATTAGTCCCATCTTTCAGATAAGGAAACCGAGGCTGGGAGAGATCACAGAGCAGGGACTTAGCTCATATCTCCTGCTCCTGACCCCATCAATGCTCTTTTCACAAGGCTAAGCTGCTGCTGCTCTGGATAAACTAGGTCCTTGGGCAAATTCACCGAGTGACTAAGGGCGAGTCACCGTCTCTGAGCCCAAGGGCCCCACCTGCAGGAGAAGACGCGCCTGGATATTCTCTGGAAGCGCCCCACCCCCCTTTTAAGATGCTGTGAGACATGGGTGTGGCCACCCCGGGGCCAGAACAATGCTCCAGGCTGGCAGACTCCCCCCTGCTACCCAGGTCCCCTCGCCAGCGCCAGCGTGCCTGACTGCTCCCCAGGCAGCAGGGCAAACAAGCGTCTATTGATTCTGGGTCGTGGCTAGAAGAATGCCCCTTTGTCGAGAGCATCCCCCCCTCCTCTCTGTGTCCTTGCCCACAGGAGAGGCGTGCAGGTACAAAGCAGCCTGGCCATGGCTCCTTCCCTGGGGACCTCAGAGGGAAGCAAGGGACAGAATACCACCCCAGCTCCCGGAGGAGGCCTCTGTGTCTGCCCTCTTCTCTTTCCTCTCTGTCCTTTCCCAAGCTCTCTCCGCCCTTCCCCGTCCCCCGGGTCACCTTGTCATTACTCTGGGGAGGTCCAGTCCCAGGTCTCTCGGTGTTAAAATCCTCCCACCTTCCAAAGTCCTTCTCGAATGCCAGCTGTTCCGTGAATCCCCACGAGAACGGGAACCTCTTGAGAAGAGGAGACATGGCTTGTTCGTATCTGGACCCCCGCGCCCCACCTGGAACTTGGTCTGGAAGAGACACATCAGAGTCTCGAGGAACAAATGGACCGATTTCGGCCAGTGGCACTACCCCCTCCCAGTCACCCCAGCCTGAAACCTGACCGACCCAGTACCTGGGTGGCTACAACTTCTGTTGATTCTTCTTGAAAAGCCACCCGAACTCCTTAGCCTGGGCTTCACGGCCCTCCCCAGTTTGGCATCAACCTCCCCACTGCCTCCTGCGTGGCCCCCTCCTTCTGCTGCCCACACACCACTGATTATCCATCCCTCTACTTCACCCCATTTGTTGAGTGTACACCGTGTGCTGCGGTGGCTCTAGGAACTGGAGATACACCAGTGAATGTGGCAGGCAGAGTCCTCTCCCTCAAGGATGTGACAGTCTCTTTGGGGTAGACAGACAATAAATATGATCCCAGATGACTAAATAACACAGTATCACAGGGTGTGGTAAGTGCCCTGAAGAAATCACACAAGTTCAGGGGACGGGGATTGAGGAAGAGGCTGTGTGTGTAAGAGGGAGGAAGCCGCTGAGGAGAGTGGGGCGCTGACTGAAGTGGCAGGAGTTGGGGTCGCAGAGGAAGGGCCGTAGGGGAGAGCTGAACCCTGCAGAGTGTGACGCGGAGCTGCTGTTCTGCCGGTGCGTCCCGCCCGTTCCCACCTCCAGACTTTGTCCCACGGGGTCTTCTGCCTGGAATGCCTTCCCCAAGCTGCTCCATCTTTCTCAGTCGCACTTGGATGTCAGGACCCGATGCCAGTCCCGCCATCATTCTGAAGCCTTCCTTGTTTCCTTCAGATGGTGATCGTCTTTTCTTCCGAATTCCTAACATGGTACCTCTGGTCTTGGGGCTTAATAGCCTGGACTGTTGAAGTCCAGATTCTCAAACCTTTACTTGGCCTCCGCTATGTGCCTGGCAATGTCCTTTTGCTACACTTTGGGGCATCCTCCAATACTCGTCACCAACCTAGGAGGTTCACATTATGCCCAATTTTTACATATGGGTAAACTGAGGCTCAGAGAGGTTCAGCCACTTATCTGTGGCCTCCCATTTAAGGAGTGGTGGAGGCAGGATTTGAAGCGACAGTGTGTGACCCCATAAGTCCATCTCCGTTCTTACCGGCCCACAGCCGCCTCTCCCTTTAGGTAACTTGGTCACAGTAGTCAGGGGCCTCCAGGTCTGCCCCGATCTCTGTCCCCATCCTCTCTTCCACGGTGACCTTCTGCTCCCTGGGACCATCGGGCCCCTCTCTGTGTTCCTTGCCAGTGTGAGGTGCCACTCGCAGAGTAACGAGCACGGCCACAGGTGACAGCCTGGGGCAGGGCATCTGAGGGTAGACCCGGCCCCCACAGCTCTATCCTGTCCTGGGAGGAATTCCTGCCGTGGGGTCAGGGACCGCCTCGGTCTAACCAGCGCCCTCACCCAGGGCCACTCAGCCACCCAGCAGAACCAGGGCCCTCGGCTTTGGAAAGGTTGCCACATCCCAGCGTTGTGTTGTTGTGTATACACCGTTTCCCCTGCATGGGCGTGGTGGTGTGGGAAGAACTGTACCCACCTTTGCCGCTGGAATTCTTCACTGGCACTGAACACTCTTAATCTTTTCCTTTTCCGGTTAAATTCGAGATGTCAATTATATTAATCAACAACAATGGCTACTTTATCAAGGACAAGCGAAAGGACCCTGCCGAGCACTTGACACACACCAGCTCACGACTCCTCAGAACAACCCTAGAATGCAGGTGTGGTTATTGCACCCATTTGACAGATACAGAAACTGAGTCTCAGACAGGTAAGGCAGCTTGCCTGGAGTCACAGAGCTGATCAATGCTGGAATTCAAACCCCAGCCCCAACCCTGGTCTGGCGGATCTCAACCTCTGCTACCCAATTCTGCCACCAGGTGTTCAGGAGACCCATCACAGCAGTGGACAGGCGAGGAAGGCTCTGCCTTCTCCCAGCTGTGTGTCCTTGCTCATGTTACTTACCCTCTCTGTGCCTTCATTGCCTCAGCTGTGAAATGGGATGATGATAAGCCCTCCCTCCCCAGCCTGTGTGAGAAGGAGGCACGGTGATGTTTGTGAACACATTTTGAGGCTGTGAAGCGCTTATACTCACTGTATTATTATTACCCATTCCCCAGACTTGCAGGATGAGTGCACAGTGGGAGAATCGGGAGCAGCCCTGGGTGAAGGGGGAGAAGAAAATGCTGGATCGGGCTTTCTCCGGGTTGAGAGGCTGGGGAATGTCTTACTCAGCCAACCTCACATGACAAGAGGAACCTGCGAACTAGGTCACCTTGCAGCAGGAAAGAGCTATTCCGGGATCCGCCTGCGCCTCCCAGCGCAGGAGCTGGGGAGCTGGGCTATTTCAGGGGCGGCACAGAAAGCTCGCCCCACAGCTCTGTCTTGGATCCTGGCTCTGCCTTTGTGCCTTGGACCTGGAGAGGCCAGGTGGCCCTGGTGGGCGTGTGCTGGTGTCCTCTGCATGGCGGCACTGGGGTAGGCGGTGGCCACCTGGGACATCGCTGCTTGACCTTCCCTGTCCCCTGGAAACCACCGTCCCAGGCGGCTGTGGGTGAGGACAGCGGGACAGTAGGCTTGCATTTCCCAGCCCGCTGCGACTCTCAGCTCTTAAATGCAATAACTCTGTGACGCCGGGCAATTCGCTGAGCACCCAGGCCCGGGTTTCCCCACCTGTAAGAGGAGTAATGGTGCTTATGTTCCAGGACTGTTCTGACAGTTAAATGAGATGATGGCGTAGAGGCCCAAGCCCGGGATCGGGCCCAGAGGAAGTGCTCGATAAGTGGTTATTGTTCCTAACTGAGCTTCTGGGGTATTCCACGCAGCAATGGCAAAGGACAGTGACTCGCTCTCCAGGCCTGAGACGAGGGCTGTGTGTCGGGGGCCGGGGCCGGGGGAGAGCTGACGCTGGAGGAGTTGGGCTTCTGCAAGGCTGACTCCGACTTAACAAGACAGCAAAGAGAAGAACCCTTTCGGAAGGGATGTGGGGCTCTGAGGTCAACGACTGAGGGAGGTGAGACTCGCTCAGCTCCCAGCAGACCTGTCTGTGCTCTGAGCTGCAGGTGCCTCGTCAGCAAAATGCGGTGGGAACACTCAGCTCCCAGACGAGGAGCAAATGAGGTCAAGGCAAAGCCTTCAGCACAGAGCTTGGCACCTAGTCAGCACTCGAGAAAAGTCAGCAATTATCCTTCTCTCTTTTAACACTCACACCAATGCTGTGAAGAAAGGGTTATTAGCCCCATTTCGTAGATGGGGAAATGGAGGCACAGAGAGGTTAAGTACTTTCCCCGAGGTCTCGCAGTTAAGAAGCAGTTTGTGGAGACTTGAATGCTGTCGGACTCTAGGATTTGCACCTTTCACCACCGTGCCCCTTTCTGGCATGTGGCAAGTGCTAAATAAAGCACACGTCGATGTGTAGGTACAGGGATGTGACAAGTGCCCAGCGAGGCTGCATAATCGGTGGTCAGGAATGGGTGCCTGTTGCTATTGTAATTATTATTCATGTCACAACCATGTTCAGAATCTGGAAATTATAGAGCTTGAGAGTGGCTGGTGAAGGTACAGGGTGTCTAAGATATTGGAAAAGGCAACCATCCCATTCTCCAGGGAATTGTCAAAAATAAGGAGCAAAAAACTAGAGTCATAAGCAACTTCCTTGCAGCATTCTCTGTAATTATAAAAATTGGAAAAAATGTATATATCAAGCAATAAGGGAGTGGTTAAGTCAATTATGGTTGATCTCTTTGGTGGAAAATTACACAGCCATTTAAAACGGTGATAACATGACTTAACATGGAAAATGTTTACTATGCAATGACTATTAAAGGGAAGAGGCTGGATATAAAATTCTATTTCTGCTCTAATTATACCTCTATTAAAAATATCAGCTGCACGTACAGAAGAGCCGAGCGGGAATATGCAAACAGTCAACATGTTAATGCTGGAATGGAGGGTTTCTCTTTTGGTAATTGATTGAATAATATAAGCATAATTTATTGAGCACTTATTAAGTGTCAGTCACCATGTTAAGCATGGTTATTAGTGTGGATTAGATGAGGCTGCAGGAAGGCTCAAGGAGAAAAGAGGTTTTCTTGCCTCTCAGAATACTCTAGGGGGAAGCAGTTCAAAGCTGACATGGCAGCTTCAGGGTGTCAGGGACCCCTGGTCTGTCTATCTGGTGACTCTCCTGTTCCTAGGGCATTTCCCTGTTCCATGTGGTCCGATAGGGCACACCACTATGTCCACATTCCAGCCAGCAGGATGAGGAGGGGAAGCGGGGCACGCTCTTTCCCAGAAAAGTGTGACTAGAAGCTGCTCACACCGCTGCCATTCTTACGCCTTGGTCAGAACTTTGTCACCTGTCACCCCTAGCTGCAAGGTAGACTGGGACATGTCATTACTTTGGGAGGCCGTGAGGTTAGCGAAAAGTGCTAGCGAATGTAGCAGAAGGGAGGCCAGTCACTGGGGACCTCTACTGCAGCATGCCCGACTAAGTCAGCGGAGACCACGATCCTGGAAGAGCCCACTGTCCAGTGAGAGAGACACGTACGTCAAGAAATCATTACAAGACAGTGTGAGAAGGGCTGGGAGTGAGTTATGGGATGACTGGGGACAGGGCAGCCAGGACTGCCTGGTGGGGCATTCGTAGCTCCAGCTGCCATGAAGATCTTGCCTTCCCTGGAGCCACCCTGTTTATACCTCGTGGCACTGGGCTTCCCCTCGAGAACCGATTGATCTGAGCAGAGGCGAGTGGCATTCCTGACCCAGCTGGGACCGTCCAGCGCCTTCTGGGAGCATGGAGAGGAGAGACACAGTATGTGGAGTCACAGTAGCCCTGTCCCCTGAAGGCAGCAGGCTTCCACTGGATCCTGGACCTGTCCTTGAACTGATTGTTGCATCTGTGAGGTCTCTGCGTAGCTTCCCAGGAAATGCATCTGCGGAAATTAATAAAAGAAACCTTAACTAAATTGGAGTGGGGAAGGCCTGTAGGGGGAGCGCTCACACCCTGTTGCACATTGTCAATTACACCAAGCAGAGAGAGAAATTCTTGCATCTTTCACCGGAAGTAGAACTACTTTACTACTGAGGGAAGATTTCTCTCCCCTGAGGCAACAGCCCAGCCAAGGAGAGGTCGTTGCCACCCTCAACTGTTACTTTCCTCCAATGGACTTTCCTACAGAACAGCTCCTCCCCACTGCCCCTTTTTCTCTATAAAAGCCACTCCCCTCCTTTGTTTTCCAGATTTGCCTATGCTTTGCCATACCCCGCAGGTCCCCAAATGCAATTATATTGGCTATTCCCAAATGAACTCATTTTGAAGGTAAAATAACAGGCAAATTTGCTTTTCAAGTTGACCCCCTTTTTAAGTCAAACTCTCCTCCACTTTTTTTTTGGCTTAAGGTAGCTGCTTGAGACCAAAATAAGCTGAACTCATTTAGGGATCAGGACAAGTTAACAAGCAGTTTTGCTGAGATTCAATTCCAAGTGGATTTTTCCCCCCAGGTGCAATAAGAATCCAAGAGGGTTTTAAGGAGGGCCAAAAGGAAGGCTTTCCAGGCAGGGAAACAGCCATGTGTGCATCTGGAAGCCTATTACTTCGTTAGTGGTTTATTGATTATTCGACAAAACGACCACCGAGAAAAGAAAATACTTAACAAAGACACTAGAGGGACCAGGGAGCTGGCAGCGAGGATGGAGCCCTGGATGAAGAGGCTGGAGTTCTGCCATCCAAGGCGGATCTGGTTTCTGCTCCGCTGTGTGATCCTAGGCACACCAGGAGGTCCCTCTGCACCTGCTTCTTCAATTCTAAGAGAAAAATCATGAGTATTTAAGTAAATTTTAAAAACACAGCAATCTCTCTGGAAACTTTACCCCACCACTCTGTCCGGGACCTGGTTTAACCCTTGTGTAAGCATCCGCCGTTTCTCCTCCTGGCCCTCCCTCTGTAGTCGGTCCACCTGCAGCTTCTGAGAGCCCAGCCTCCACAGGTCTCCGAGTCTGTACGCATCTCCCCACCTGCTTGACCGCCTGCTGTCTGAGCCCCCGGACAACTGTTTCACCTCCTGACTGGCCTCCTGCTATTATTTCTGTCCCCTTCCAATCTGTTCTTTGCAAACCAGCCAAGAGGATCTTTCTAAAAATCAGATCAAGTGAAAGAAGCCAGTCTGAAAAGGCTACAGACCGTATGATTCCAGCTACAAGACATTCTGGAAAAGGCAAAACTATGGAGATGGATAAAAGAGCCATGGTTGTCAGGGGTTTCGCTGGGAGGGAGAGAGGAATAGGTGGAGCCCAGGGATTTTTCGGGCACGAGACTGTTCTGTGCGATATGTCGTGGTGAGTACATGCTATTCGTTATGCATTTGTCAAAACCCATGAACATCACCAAGCGTGAACCCTAATGTAAATATGGGCTTCAGTTAAAAATAATGCATCAATACTGGCTCACTAATTGTAACAAATGTATCACACTAATGCAAGATATTAATAACAGGGGAAATTGAGTGTGTGTGTGTGTGCACGCACACATGCGTGTGTTTAGGGGGTGAGAGGATATATGGGAACTCTCCATACTTTCCACTCAATTTTTCTGTAAATGTAAAACTAACCTAAAACTACTCTGAAAAATGAAACCTGTTAAGAAAAAAAAAATCAGATCATGTCATTTCTCTATTTAAAACCCTTCAACTGGGGCCGGCCCCGTGGCTGAACGGTTAAGTTCGTGCGCTCTGCTTCAGCAGCCCAGGGTTTTGCCAGTTTGGATGCTGAGCATGGACCTCACACCGCTCATCAGGCCACGCTGAGGTGGTGTCTCACATAGCAGAACTAGAAGGACCTACAACGAGAATATACAATGATGTACTAGAGGCCTTTGGGGAGAACAAAAAAAAAAAAGATTGGCAACAGATGTTAACTCAGGAGCCAATCTTTAACAAATAAAAGAATAAAAAAATAAACAACTACTCCATCATACCTGGAAAAAAATAATAAATGATAAAAATAATGAAACTCCTTCCTTTGGCTCATGAAGCCTCCAAGATGTGGCCTCTGCCTTGCCATCTCCCTTCACTGATAGTCCAGCTGCACTGGGCTGCTCTCTGTTCCCCAAACACACTAGGTTTATTCCTGCCTCAGGGCCTTTGCACTTGCTGTTCCCTCTGTCCAGGCACTCTTCCGCCTGGTTTTCAAGTGGCTGCTTCCCTCTTCTCATTCAGGTCTTAGCTGAAATGTTACCTCCTTAGAGAATCCTTCCCTGACCTCCCATCTAAAGCAGCCACCCGCTCACTGGCTGCTGTAAACTCCAATTTTCACTCTCTGTGTGAATCACTGGCTGGTATTTTTCTCGCTTGTTTCCTTGTTTCTTGCTCTGTTTGCTTGTTTAGCTCCTGAATCCCCCCTAGAATGCAGTTACCATGGGAACAAGGGTCCTCTCTACTTTCTTCATCACAGTATCCTCAGCTCCTGCAACAGTGTTTGACATATCAAAGGTGCTGAACAGATACTCACTGAATGAATGAATGAGTGAATGAATGAATGAATTTCTTCAGACTTACCAGGGCTAGGCCTGAGCTGGCTCCTGGATCCTGCAGAAGACATGCAGCATGACCCCTGGGATCTCATGGTCTAATGCACAGAGGTTTACGCTGACCCTCCTGGATGACAGGGTGGTGTAGCTAACAGCATGGGCCATGGAGCCGGACGGCCTGCGTTCAAATCCTGGCTGCGGTCCACACAGCTGTCATCTGTAAAACACTCAGAAAAGTTCCTAGAGCGGATTATGCGCTCCGTAAGTGCTGGTCATTATCGTTATCATGCAGGCCACAGAAAGACACACAACAGCAGACTGCTAACTGCAGAATTCAAGGAATCCAGGCGATCACGGGATGGATTTCTTTGTTTGCTTCTGGATCATGCCTCGCAGGCCTGTGGATCGAGCGTGAGACGCGGCAGGGCGTCCGGGGAGCCTGCACCCTCCCCACAGCTCTGTGGGATGAGCATGCTGGGGCTCTCACACGGAGGAGAGAACGAGGCTCCGGGCAGCAAGATGGCAGCACTGTGTCGCACAGCCAGTAGGTGGCAGGACCAAGAGTCACACCCAGGTCTGACTGGAAGTATTTTGTGCCCCCGACCCCCCATCCCTGCTTGGAGGCCTGGGCTCCAGTCCTGAGCCGGTGGGTTGCATGAGTGGCAACAAAACAGAGTGGGCAGGAGCTCAGCTGTTGGTGTAGACGGACCTGATTCAAATCTTAACCAGCGTGAGACCTAGGCCAGGGCTCTGTGTCAGAAAAAGGGGGCCATGGCAGTTTCTGCCCTACAGGCCACAGAGGGCAGCTTTCAGGGCAGCGCCCGGCGAGGGCAGGTCCGTGGTAAACCCTCCTTGACTGAATGCTCTGTGGAGTTGTGAGGGGGTGAGATGAGATGAGGCTGGTCGCTCCTATGAGACAGTCGGTCCCCAAATCCCGTAACGGAGGACCAGACCTGGGGACTCTACCCACGTGGAGAGGAGCCCTGAGGAGGGCGTTCAGAGCTGGGAGGAGCAGTAGCAATCAGTTTGTTGACACATGAGGAACTGAGGCCCAGAGAGGGGGTGTGACCTAGCCCGGTCACCCAGCAGGTTGTTGGCTCGAGGGTTTAGGTCCTGGGAGGGGGCCACACCGCTGACGGTCTCAGCAGCGTTCGCAGCGCTTCCTGCCCCAGCTTAGGCCACCCTTATGATCCCTGGCTGACCTGGTATCAAGAACCGGCTCTGCCGCTCACTAGGTTCAACGATCTCTCTGAGCCTCAGTTTCCTCGACTTTAACGTAGGGACAATAGCAGGGAGCTTCACAGAGTTGTAAACATGAAACGCACGTGTGTATGTAAAGTGCTGGCACTGTGGCTGGAACCCAGTAAGGTGACAATAAATGTCAGTTTCCCTCTTTCCTCCTCTCCGTTCTCCACGCTGACATCCTAACCCTCAGCCGTGGGCAGATCACCACGATGCTTAAAAATCTCTTCCTCTTCCGACGTCACCCTTCCTTAGCCTGGCAGCTGGGACACGCCGAGCTATTTTACTGCCTGCCTTGCTGGCATCTCCTCGTAACTAATGTGTTGGCGGGTTAATAAACGATTCTATGACCCTTTTTGGAAATGTTGCACACATATCCCTATCTCGTAGACTTGAACGTATTAAGGGTTCTGAGAAAGCCTGCAGGAAACAGATCTGTTTAACCTTGTTCATTCCAGAATTTTCCAAAAGAGTTTGACGGTGGAGCCTTATTAATGTCACACAGAACTTGGTTTTGGTTCCTGAACACCCTTTGCGAGTTTCCTGCCTGCCTGCTTTGCGTGGGTCGGTCCTGCTCCCCACAAAGCCCTTCCTCCCAGCATGTCTGCTCGGCCCTGGGGGCCCAGATCAGACCTCTCCGTGGTCTGGTCGAGTGAGCCTTTCCCCCGTCCCACCTCAGCTCTGTGCACAGCCCCTGCCTAGCTGTCCCAGCCTAGCACGATGGGCGCCCCTGCCAGGTGGTCAGCTTCCCGCCTCGCCTCCCAGCGTCTGCCTCCCTGCTCCACTTCCCCTGCCCACCAGCCTGTTCAGGTCCTATCTGTTCTCTGGTCTCAGAGGACCATCAAAAGCACCACCTCCGAGAACCTTTTTTATATGCCCCAGGCAAAAAGAAAAATCTCTCTTGTCCTCATGCTTTCAGAGTTAGAGGAAAAGCTTGGTGAGGGCAGGATCCATATTTTTTATTTCTCCACAGCACTTTGCCCTGAATAGATACTTAGAAATGTGTGTTTATTCATATATTCGACCAATATTTACTGGACACCTATTATGTGTCCTATGCTGAGTGCTGGGGATACAGTGGGAAATGAGACAGACGTGGAAGGCAGTAGAGGAAGTGAGAAGAAACAAGGACTCTGGAACAGACGGCTCAGGTTCAAATCCTGGTTCCACCATTTACAACTTTGCATCCCTGGGCAAGTTACTTGACCTCTCTGTGTCTCAGAAACTGAGACAAAAAAAAATTTTCCATACTGGAGAGAAGGCTGAATCACCTTTTCTCTCTACAGAAACAAAATTACAAAATTGTTGTCGTGTGCCAAAATGTAGGAACTTATAAAGGTATGTCAGACAGGCAATAAATAAAAATGTTATATACTTTTCTGGATTCTGTGACTTTTGAGCTATTTGTTAGGTGCTAAAATTTTATTATCTGTTGTGATTTATTCTCTCATTACAAGGAAACCTACACTTTACACCTGCGTTCATTAGCTATGGGTATAATACTGCTGTGTACCATACCGCCCCGAAACTCAGTGGCTTACAGCCACACCTGTTTATTTGCACAGATCTGCAGATCAGCTGGGGCAAGGCTCCAGCACCTGGGAGTCAGACGATCTAGGCTGTCTCATGGTCTCATCTTCCCCCTGGGACCAGGGTGCTAACCAGGGAATGTCCTTCTTATGGTGGTAGCAAGGAACAAGGGGGCAAACCTCAGCCTCAGAAATGGCATGCTGCCATTTCCACCCCATCCCATTGGCCAATGCAAGTCATGTAGCCAAGTCTGGAGTCAAGAACCGGGAACATACACTCGGCCCCTTTAGGGACCAGAACTGCAAAGTCACTTGGCAAAGACGTAGCTACAAGGAGCGGTGAAGAATTGGGTCCAGTGATGCAATCTCCTGTCAGACCTAATTTTACACTTGAAATTTTGTAATCTTTTTCTTAAAGAGCCCCTCCTCCTAAATTGGGTAAACCTCAGGCTTCCACAAAGCCTGGCTGCATCCCTGGCAGCTGGGTGCTTTTGATGGCGCCCAGGGTAACTTCAGGGTGACTGCTCCAACGACGAACACTGCAACTAAGAGCTTCGTTAGCAGTTTGAAATACTTGATATGACAAAGTTCCAGTGAATTCAAAGCCCGCCTACATCATTCAAGCAATTTCATTCGTCAATGACAGAAAAGAAAGTGCTGTTAGACTCTTTAAATAAACATTTCAATTATTGTAAGTGTTTAAATGGTTGCAAAAAAGTGGTGATAGCGATTTGTAAAGATAATTATTTAAGAATTTTGATTGGGAATTTTGTGTCGCTGATGCAGACACAAAATCTCATCTAAAAATTTATGTTCACAGACGCAAGTCAAAATCCTAAGTAAAAATTTTGGAAAGATTTTATTTGCAAGTGTTAAATTCAGTGTTTAGCATCTTTGCTAATTGTTTTGCAAAGAGATCCCAGGTGTACAGAATTAGATTACCATCATCCTTGGTTTATGATACACTGTTAACCTTGGGCCATGTATTTTACACTTGCTTCAGTTATTTATAATAACGTAACATGTTACCCAAAACCAAAGCTAGTACTTTGCCTATAACCTACAAGGAACTGTAAGTTCCCCCTTGTCGCTCTCAGCACCACATTTTGACTTTCACAGATCTGGATGCTTCTGCCTTTGTGGGCCTCTTCCTACACACACACAAATTTATACATATATTTTATGACTGCAGTGGTATAAAGATTATACTAATATTATATATGAAAACATTTTCTTTGACCTAAAAGTTCATTTTTTGCTTCTGATTTTAAAGGCAATTAAAACATTTTTGTGGGCCCTGCAAGTATCGTGGCCTGAGGCACTGAGTCTACTGTGCCTGAGGGGTAAGCAGGCCCCACTCCCCCCGTGTGAGGTACCTACCACCCCGGATCCTATGCACATCACTCCTTGGTTTCCTCTTTATATCGTAATTTATTGCAACCAAATGTATTCCTTAAAAGAATACTTTTAGGGGGCCAGCCCCATGGCCAAGTGGTTAAGTTCATGTGCTCTGCTTCAGCGGCCCAGGGTTTCGCCGGTTCAGATCCTGGGCATGGACATGGCACTGCTCATCAAGCCAAGCTGAGGGGGCATCCCACATGCCACAACTAGAAGGACCCACAATCAAAATATGCAACTATGTACTGGGGGAATTTGGGGAGAAAAAGCAGAAAAAAATGAATACTTTTAACATTAGTCATTTTTAACATTACAAAAGGACATTGTATTGTATGTAATCTTTTGAGATCTACTTTTCTTATTTAGTGTTAGATTGTAAAATTAATTTATATTTGAGGCTTGTCCCTGTAGCTCCTTCATTCTGACTGCAGTCTATTGTGTATCACGCGTAGGCATATCACAGTTCACTCATCGCTCTCCTGTTGACGGGCATCTGGCGTGGCTATTGTTCATCCTTTCCTACAGGAACAAACAACCCCAATATTTCATTGGCTCGTAGCACCAAACATTTATTTCTAGTTCTCACTCTGTGAGGCTGAGGGTTGGCTGCAGCACTGCTGGAGAAGAGTCTTTGCCAACAGGGAGACCTGGCAAGGGTGAAGAACAAATGAATAATCACGAACAAATAATGCAATTGATCCCAGATGGTGTCTAGGTTTTGCTGTGGGAACAGCCCTGCTGTGATATGAGTAAAGCTGCTGGGTCATAAGCTAGGTGAGTGTTCAGCTTCAGAAGATAATAGACTTTTCGACAATGGCTTCACCAGTTTGCATTCCTGCCAACAATATGCAAAAGATCCTGGGCACCCAGGGGTCGGCCCGGTGGTGTAGTGGTTAAGTTTGTGTGCTCCAGTTAAGTTTGGTTAAGTCTGGTGGCCCAGGTTTGCAGGTTCGGATCCCGGGAGTGGACCTAGCACTGCTCATGAAGGCACGCTGTGGTGTTGACCCACATAAAGTAGAGGAAAGATTAGCACAGATGTTAGCTCAGCAACAATCTTCCTCAAGTAAAAAGAGGAAGATTGGCAACAGAACTTAGCTCAGGGCCAATCTTCCTCACACACACACACAAAAAAGATCCTGGGGATCCACACCCTTTCCAACACTTGGTATTACCAGACTTCTAACTATTGCAAATTGAATGGATGTAACATGGCATTTCACTGAGGCTTCGATTTGCGTTTTCCTGATCGCTAACAACATTTAACATCTTTTCACATATATGGCTGTCTGTGTTTCTTCTCCACTAAAATATCTTGCTCATACTTTTTGTCCATTCTTCTTTTTTTTTGTTTTCTTTCTTACTGATTTATAGGAGTTCTTTATCTATTCTTTGTATTAATCCTTTGTTGCTTACGTGTATTGAGATTTTCTCTTCCTACTTGATCACTTTTCTTTTCACTTTCTTTAAGGCGGCTTTTGTTGAACATAAGTTCTTAATTTTAATACAGTTGAGTTTATCAATCCTTTAATTTGCAGTAAATGCACTTTGGGCCTTATTTAAGGAATCTTTCTCTACCGCGACCTCTAAAAGATATTGACCTATATTTTCTACTAAGAGTTTTAAAGTTTTATTTTTGAAATGTAAGCCCCTAAGCCATGTAGAGCTGACCTTTGTATATGTTGTGAAGTAATTTTTTCAGCTCCATTTATTGCATTGTCCTTCTTTTCTTCACCATGATGTGCCCCCTCTGCCATATACCAAAGTCCCATACATGTGCAGGTCTGATTCTGGGTCCCTCTGTTCTTTCTCGGGGGTCAATCTGTTTGCCGATACCACACTGTCCTAATAGCATAGGCTCATAGTAAGTCCTGATTTCTGGGGGAGGAAGGCCCTCCTCCTTGCTCTTCTCAGGACGGCAGGGCACCCTGACCTGGGGTCGTTGGACAATCTCTTACACAAAAAGGAGACATCTATGGTAAAGTAGAAAGGGTGAGGAACTCAGAATCAAACCAGGTTAAATCCTAACTCTGCTTCTTCTAAATGTGTGGCTTCAGGCCTGTCCTTTTCCCTTTGGAATCTTGAGTTTCTGTGTATAAACCTGGGTAAGGACGCTACCTAACGCAGTGTACTAAGGATCAGATAAAACCGTATGAGAAAAGATCTCAGCCCGGCACCTGTTTGTGTCCCTGAGTGTTTGTGAGATGGGGCCCAGAAAAGGTAAATGACACGCTCAAGGCCACACGCCTAGATTGCCTCTCCACAGCCAGGATTCAAGGACAGTCTCTAGATAAGTTCATCTTCTCAGTTTCTTTCTTCTGTTTTCGTCCTCTCCCTTCCAAAAAAAAAAAAAAAAGTCCATTTCCGAAAGCTCTAGCACACGATAGTTCCCGAAGGTCGCATCTGCTTTGGCTTTGTCTTATCTGATGGGAACAGACTGAACTGGACAAGGGTCTCTAACAATGTTGGAGAGGAAGCCAGGTTTACTTAGCATCCAACTTCTTTTGGCAATGTTACCCCTGGCCTTGGCTGAGCCACGGCTCAGGGGCGTCTGGAAAGGACCAGGTCTGGGCACGGCTTCCAGGAGTGTCCCTGGGCTGTCAGTCAGCTGCCCTGGAACTTGAGAATCATGGAAATTGCCGTGAACTTAGGGGTTCACTGCTAAAATCAGCCCATGAGGCAGGGCTCGAGTCTGTGTTGTCCCCTTTGTCTCTCCTGATCCCACCACAGGCCCTGGCATGGAGAAGAGCTCAGTAGTTGTTGAATGAATAAATGAACGTGGTCAGAGAGATGCAGAGTCACCTTGAGGAGACAGTTTGACCTCATCCTAAAGACACGAACACAGCCAGAGGAAAGGTATGCAGCTCACCAGCAGATATGGTGAAGTCTTGCAGAAAAAAAGGTTTGGAAAAGAGTATGAGTGCATTAAAAGTTATAATAATTAAAGTACGTAACTGGGGGCCGGCCCAGTGGCACAGCTGTTAAGTGTGCACGTTTGGCTTCTCGGCAGCCTGGAGGTCGCTGGTTTGGATTCTGGGTTCGGACATGGCACTGATTGGCAAGCCATGCTGTGGTAGGTGTCCCACATATAAAGTGGAGGAAGATGGGCATGGATGTGAGCTCAGGGCTAGTCTTCCTCAGCAAAAAGAGGAGGATTGGTAACAGTTAGCTCAGGGCTAATCTTCGTCAAAAAAAAAAAAAAAAGTACGTAACTGACTCAGAAACTGATGGAGAGAGAAATGGAGTGGACTAGAATCCACAAATAGACCTAAACATATAAAGACATTAGGTCAATGATAAGGGTAGCATTTCACATATGTGAGGGGAAACCACACGTTAGCACAATTGATGGGCCATCTGGAAAAATATCTAGTTGTGTCCCTAACTCATCGCATTCACTCAAATAAATTCCAGATGGATTACATATGTGTAGATTAAAAAAACAAAACTATAAAAATACTAGAAGAAAATATCAGGGAATGTTTGTTTTCATCATAGAATGGAGAAAATCTTTCTAAAACATGACACAAATCCCAGAAGTTATCACGGAAAAGATGAACAGATCTGACTACGTAAATATTTCTAAACTTCTGTAGGGGAAAAAGCCACACACAAAGCAAATAACAAACACTAAACTGAGGAGAATATTGCTTTGCTTTCTATATGACCAATGAGGGCTAAGAAACTGACATGCAAAGGACGCTTACAAACCAACTTCTAAAAAGTGCAAAGGAAGAAAAGTAAGAAAAAAGATGAGTAAGAAAAATAGGCAAATAACACGGGAAACTATATTTTATAGATGATAACATTCAAATGGTCAACAAACACGTGAAGAGGTGCTTGACTCCAGAGGAAAACCGATCCAAATGAAAACAACAATGTGATAATATTTTTCATGTATCAGATTGGCAAAAATCAAAAAGTAGCCAGTGTTGGGGCAGAGGGTCCACAGGCTCTCTCATCACTGCTGGGGCAAGCACAGATTGGTACGTTATTTTTGGAGAGAAAGACATTAATTTCTATCAAGACTGTATACTTATGAGTCCTTTGATCTAGTTAATTCCACCTTTGAGAATTGATTTTATAGAAACACTGGCAAGGGTGAGCCAAGATAAATATACAGGAAGTTCTTTGCGGCATTGTTTTTAATAACAAAAGACTGGAAATACATGTGTATCAGCAGAGGACTGAGGAATTCATGGTATGTCCATAGCACACAGCTGATAAAGAATGAGAGATACCTATCTATACGGCCAACATGGACAGACACCCACAACCTAGTGTTCCCGTTTGGGAAAAAAAGCAAGTTGAATAGCATATATATTATCTCTCTATATATTATTATATAGATAACATGTATAACATGCATTTTTAATGTTATATTTTTATTTACATTTTAAAAATGATCTCTCTTTCACTTTCTCCATATATGTTCATATATAAAAACACACACATATATGTATATATGTGATTATACATATATCTGAAAATTTACATATCAAAGTGTTACCAGTGATTTAGATTAAAAGCAAAGGTTGAAATTCACATTTTATTTCGTATCACTTAAAATTTTTCCAATGAGCATATACTGCTTTTGCATCAATGTTAAAAATCATTTTTATTAAAAATATTTTAAGTGACATTTTGGTCTACGTATTACTGTTTGTGAGTTAATCACTAAAAAATCTGCCTCTCAGGACAGACTCCCAGCCTACTAATAAAATGGGGTTTCCTGCTGGATCTTGTTTCCCTCCTCTGGCTGTTAGAGACTTCTCGAGAATCCTGGTTCCTTAGGAGCCAGAATTTGCAAGAACTGCCCTCTTTCCTGAGAGAGCCACAGAGGCCACTCATGCTTGCCCAGTACTCACCGGGACAGGAGAAATACGCTCCAGGTGCAGCCAGGAGAACCCTCCACCATTAAGGTACCTTGTCTGGCCACCCTTCACGGAGTGGCAAAAGCAGCCTGCCCCTCCCACCCCAGACTGCGAGCTCCCCCAGGGCAGACACCAGGTCCAACGGTTGTCTGTATTCCTAAGAGCCAGTACAGAAAATATTACTTGACGTAATTTATTAACACAAACAGAAACCAAGAAAACTGGACTGCCAGGCAGATGGCGAGGCCTGGCTGTAGAGCTGACCCAAGGAAGTGAGAAAAGAGATTAGCAGTGAGCCATCAACGGCAGGAGGGCAGGAGAGAGAAAGGGCAGATACAGCAAATGGTCCCTTTGGAGAGAGGGAGGAGGCAGCCAGTGCCCCCTAAACGTCTCAGGTAGGGCTAACGGGGCATGGAGCTTGGCCCTCTTAGGAACAAGGGCAGAGAGGTGGGTAGGGTGGAGTGGGAGGCAGGACGAGCTATCCTGTATTCTATCCTGCAAAGCCAGTAGGTGAGGATATAGTCGGTGCTGCTGACACCTGCCGGAAAACTGCCTTTGTGGTGGAGACAGCTCAACAAAAGCATGTAGCAGCGACACGATACAGCCCATGAGAAACTGCAAAACTGGCATGAAGCACCTGTTTGCCTTCATATCCTCAGTGCCCAGGGCCTGGCACAGCGCAGGGACCCAGTAGATGTTTGAGAAGGACAGAAGCAAAGGAGGGCGCCAGAGAGAGGGGGAAGGGGGGACAATGACCCAACCACCAGCGAGCTCTCTTCTAGTTTCATGATGTCGGGGGATACTTCGAGGGGGTCCCGGAAGGCTGCCTCCGCTTGCGCTTCCATATTCTTACCTACTTAGTGGGTGGTGGGGGGAGAGAAGGAATGTTGGAATCAATGATTCTGACGTGGAGTCCCAGAGCCCTCGGGAACTCGCAAGATAGAAATGGGTGCCCTGAGCTATTTTGGTCCTTCTAAGTGGGTAACGGGAATTGTGCATTGGCCCAGGGTAGGACTGTATGAGCTCACAGGCCAGGTATCTTTGTTTGGGGCTGGAAGTCCATCGCTCCCAAGAAACAGGAAAACATTTGGATCGAGCCCGCTCTGCAGGAGGGCTGGCCCAGGTTCCATCACATCCAGCTGGGCCAGGAGCCAAGCAGTTAGCTTTTCTTAAGCATTGGTTTCCTCTTCAGTGAAATGGGGGTGATAGCACACCCCGCTCAGAGGCTATGGCAATGACTGAATGAACTAGCCCATGTAAGGCACTTGGCACTCAGCCTGGCCCGGAGTCGGCCCTCGGCAAACGGTCTTTCCTGTCATTATTAATTGAGGGTAGGAAGTCTGGACATCTCATGCTAGTCAGAGACTCTGCTTGGAGCTATATATATTGATTAATAAATAGTAGGAAATGAATGAATTATTAATTATTTAGAGGAGCTTTTTGGAAGACAACATCTTTCGAAACACAAGACCCCATGGAGAGAAATCAGGGGTACACATGGGGGGACAAAGGTTAAGCCCCTTTATGCAAGTCCCCTTCCAGCTGGGGTCTAAGGCGACACTAAGCTCTTCCTCTTGTGGGCTTTGGTACAACTGTTCTCTCTTCTTGGGATGCCTTTCTCTCTGCCTAGCTGACACCTCCTCCAGGAAGCCTTCCGTGGCCCTGGCTCAGCTGGGCACACTGGATTCACTCCTTTGAGGGCACTCGCTACATTATGCACTGCTTTCTCAGACAGTGATTCTCAACCTAACCATGCACCGGAACCAAACTAAGGGCTTGTTAGCACAGAGATGGCTGGGCCCCACCCCAGAGCGTCTGATTCCTAGGTCTGGAGTGGGTCCGGAGAAGGTGCATTTCTCGCGCGTTCTCAGGAGATGCCGATGCTGCTGGGAGAGGCTCTGAGAACCTCTGGTTAGCCCAGGTGCTCGAAGACACCAAGGATCTTACTGTTTATTCCCCCTGCTCCTCCAGCAGCCCCTCAGGCTCAGTGATTATTACATGGAAAGAGAAAGGCAACAACAAGATGCAACCCAAAAGACGTCCCAAGGCTTTGTGTGCTGACAGCCGGACAGCGGCGTGTGAGAGTGGGAGGCGAGGTGCCCGAGACGGGGTCAGGGAAGGCCGGAGGCCCAAGTCCGGGATCATAGCGCCCTCTGGTGCCAACAGCTCAGCTCTGTGCCTGGAGCTGGGAGAGGACAGGCGACAGAAGGGACCAGTTTTCCCCTCTTGACCTCATTCTTGCCACCACCAGAGGTAACTTGCTAAAACTCAGCTCAGACCATTCTCCCCTTTGCCCCTCCCCCAGGCTAAGCCCCACCCATGGCTCGCCACTGCCTTCTGGTCAAAGCCACACACTCAATTCCTTGGCCACCTTGCCCTCCCTTCGCCTCGCTCCCGCCTCAGTCCCTCTCCTCCGGAACCTTCTGTTTTATTCGCATAGACAGGCCATGGACTCTGTGCCTTCCTCATGCTATTCCTCCTAACGGGACTGCAACCCGCTTCCCCTCCCCCCCAAGAAACTTACTCCTTCTTTTATGTCAACCGTGGGCTTTTCCGTGGAGTCTTCTGGACTTTCCCAGGCAGGAGTGATGGTCTGTGCAGCCCGGTGCATGGACCACGATAGAGAACTCACAGAGCGTGTCAGTACCCGTGTGTGGGGTCTGGGTGCTCCTTGAGACCACGAGCTCCTTGGGGGCTCCTTACTCAGCTTGGGTGTCTCAAGAAACCATTGGAGGGGCCGGCCCTGTGGCCGAGTGGTTAAGTCCGCGCGTTCCGCTTCAGCGGCCCAGGGTTCGGATCCTGGGCGCGGACATGGCACCGCTCATTAGGCCATGTTGAGGCGGCGTCCCACATGCCGCAATTAGAAGGACCCACAACTAAAATATACAACTATGTACTGGGGGGATTTGGGGAGAAAAAAGAAGATTGGCAACAGTTGTTAGCTCAGGTGCCAATCTAAAAAAGAAAAAAGAAACCATCGGAATCTTGAATCTATGGAATCTTGGAATTATGGAATCTGAAAAGCTGTTTTCCCACCTCAAAAAAAGCTCCAATGCTCTGTCTAGGCCCCTTTCAAAGCTGGAAAGCACTGTCTAGCAGCTAAGGCTGCAGAGGTCCTTAGCTGTCAGTCACTAAGTGATTCAATCAGCTAATAGACTTGAGGCCTTCCTTCTGGCAGGCATTCCTCCTCGTCAGGGGACACAGAGGAGAATAAAACAAGACAAAGCTCCTGCTCTCTGAGCTTACGTTCTGTGGAGGAGAAAGGCTGTGAACAAAATCTATTAGATACTGTTAAGCAGTGATCAGTAGTATAAGAAAATTAAGCAGGGTAAGAGACAGAAATTGACAGAGGGCTCTATTCTAGCCATTGTGGTCAAGGAAATTCCCCCTGATGAGGTGGTATCTGAGCAAAGACCTGAACAGACTGAAGATCTGAACCACGTGTATATCTGGAGAAGGCTTTTCTGACAGTGTGCAAAGGCCCTGTGGTCGGCACAGGCTTAGCATATTCTAGGAACAGAGAGGAGGCCAGCATCTTAAGTCAGGGATTCTAGAAGCAGACTCTGAGAGTAGGCTTTGTGTGCAAGTGATTTACTAAGTGCTGCCTCAAGGGCGGGAGTGGGAAGCAACCAGCAAGGGTGTAGGGGAAGCAGGGCAGGGAAGAGGAGGCCCAGCCAAGGGGTGACTTTGCACAGAATTCTTCAGAGGGTGGCCTCCTCCTGATCCTGCAGGGAGCTCTGGCACGTGAGTTGTGCCTCAGCATTTGTCCCACCCTAGGGCAAGGTGGCTGAGGATTTCATACCCCACCTCCTGGTTTAGGGCCACCCCAGGAAGATGTGAATTCTCAGATACTTCATGGGGCAAAGTGGGCTCCTGAGGGCAGCCCGCGACCCCCAAAAGAGCCACGGGTACGGGGTGTTGGAAGCAAAAGCAGACCAAAGCCGGGGAACACACACACACCAGGAAAACGGGGATCTGAAGGCTCTGGGAGGAGCACTAACGCTATGTGTTATGATCAATGAGGCTGCAGAACAGATGTCGAGGGGAGAATCACGAGATGAGAACTGATAATCAGCCGAGGCTAGATTAGGTCAACCAATATGTGATTTTGCTCAAAGAGGCAATATGCCGAGCTAAAAAATCTGCACTTCCCTTCTTTGCATCAGGGGTGGCCAGTTCTAGACACTGAGATATAAGTAGAAGTCGGCTGGAGGCCTCTGAGAAAGCATTGATTTCCTGATGGAGGCACAACCTCTTCCTGCTTGCTGTTCCCTTCTTCTTGCCTGGAATGTGAACCTGAGGCTGGAGGTAAAGCAGCCATCTTGTAACCATGAGGTCATGACCAGGCAAATGTGAGAAAACAAGCTTCGTGCTAAGCATGGTGGAGCAGAAAGACAGAAGGAGCCTTAGACTTTGGTGATGTCATAGAGAGGATGTACCAGCCTGGGACGCCTGTCACTAGACTTCTTTTTTGGGAGGATAATAAATTCCCATTTGATGAAGTCATTGGCTTTCTCTTACAAGAGCATCATCCTTAGCTGTTACTCCCTCTAATAGCCTGTATGGATCTACTCATCGTCCTACCTTCCATGAGAGCACCTGTTCGTCCTCAAGTGCCCTGGACGTTATAAAGCTTTTTCAGGTTTGCCAATCTCCTTGTGACAAATTCTATCTTGTTTTAGTATGCATTTATTTAGTTATGAGTGAGGCTGAGCCTTTTCATATGTTTATTGAATGTTTGTGTTTAAGTGGATTGTATGTTACTTTGCCCATTTTCATTTGGGAGCCGTAAAGAATTCACAGTGGGCATTGGCATCTCAAAGGTTCTGAGGGGCTGGCCCCATGGTCAAGTGGTTAAGTTCATGTGCTCCGCTTCAGCGGCCCAGTGTTTTGCCCGTTCGGATCCTGGGCGCAGACATGGCACTGCTCGTGGGGCCACGCTGAAGTGTTGTCCCACATGCCACAACTAGAAGGACCCACAACTAAAAATAGACAACTATGTACCAGGGGGCTTTGGGGAGAAAAAGGAGAAAAGAAAAAAAGTTCTGAGAATTCCTGCAGTATTAAACCTGCAGTTTAACTTTAGCATAGAATCTTCCAGAATTATTTGACCATAGAATGTGTTTTGTCTTGGAACCCCTATTTCTATTAGTTAGGGCACAGCTTTGCAACTGGCATGCCATGAATGGGCTGCGGGCACGTTGACCTGTTCAACCGCTCAAAAATGTACCCAGCTGAAAATTATTTGAACACTTAGATGGTCCCTTTGTAAACTTCCAGAATTCAGTAACAATTATTTACGTGGCTAAGATTTTATACAAAGCTTCTGCTGCCAGAAAGGCTCTGTCATGACCACATCCTGCCACACCCCCATCTGTTCATCTCAGGCAGTCCGACTACAATCCTAGTCATGGTTTAGTTATCATCTGCCATGTTCTTCACTTTATGAGTACATATAAAATATTGATGTTCCTTAACTTAATTTTCTCTTATTTTTTACATTTTCCTAAAAGTATGGATCTTATTATTATTTAATGTTAAGTGTTTCCATATAAAAATAATGTATTTTGCCACTTTTCTCACTTATTAGTTCTTGGTTGAGTGAGCAACTATTGATTTTTAATGCTAATATCTAACAGTTTGATTCTTTCTTTCTTTTTTTTTTTTTTTGAGGAAGATTAGCCCGAGCTAACTGCTGCCAATCCTCCTCTTTTTGCTGAGGAAGACTGGCCCTGAGCTAACATCCGTGCCCATCTTTCTCTACTTTATATGTGGGACGCCTACCACAGCATGGCTCGCCAAGCAGTGCCATGTCCGTAGCGGGGATCCCAACCAGCGAACCCCGGGCCGCGGAAGCAGAACGTGTGCACTTAACCGCTGCACCACCGGGCCAGCCCCTAGCAGTTTGATTCTTGATGGAATTTCAGAATGAATTATTGTTTGCTATTTTTAATCGAATTTTTTAAATTTCAGAATTGACATACAACATTATATTAGTTTCACGTGTACAACATGGTGATTCGATATTTGTGTACATTACAAAATGATCCCCATGATGAGTCTAGTCAACATCCGCCACCATACACAGTTACAAAAATTCTTTGCTTTTTTTTCTTATAATGAGGACTTTTAAGATCTACTCTTTTAGCAACATTCAAATATGCAATACAGTATTATTAACTGTAGTCACCATGCTGTAGATTACATCCATGGCTTATTTATTTTATAGCTGGAAGTTGGTAACTTTTGGCCCCCTTTCACCCATTTTGTCCACCCACCCCCCACCCCCTCTGGCATACTGTTTGCTTTTAAAAACGAAGAAATGTTTCTAAAGTTCAACATGCCTGCTCTGACCCAGCCCTCTCGTCCTAAGTATTTTTTACCCAATAGCAGAGTGCATACGTCCATAAAAAAACATGCACGAGCGTGTTAGCAGCAGTTTTACTCATAATAGCCTCAAACTGGAAACAACACAAATGTTCATCGATGAATGAATAAACTGTGCAGCATCCACGCAATGGAATACTTGGCAATAAAAAGACACAAAGTATGGTTATACACAACAAGAAGGATAAATTTCTTAAACGTGATACCAAGTGAAAAAGCCTGATAAAGAGGCACACAATGTATGAGTCCATTTATATAAAGTTCTCAAATAGGCAAATCTAATCCATGGTGATTGAAATCAGATCAGTGGTGACCTGGGAAGACATGAGGCTGCTCTCTGGGAGGGTGGAAACTGTCTCTATCTGGACCAGGCACGTATACACATGGAGAAACTCACCGAGCATAGACTGCAGACGCAGGCACCTCACATTACCTCACTCGATGTATTTTATATCTCAGTAAAAAGAATTTAGGGGCCGACCCGGTGGCGCAGCGGTTAAGTGTGCATGTTCCACTTCGGTGGCCCGGGGTTTGCTGGTTTGGATCCTGGGTGCGGACATGACACTGTTTGGCAAGCCATGCTGTGGCAGGCGTCCCACATATAAAGTAGAGGAAGATGGGCACAAATGTTAGCTCAGGGCCAATCTTCCTCAGCAAAAAGAGGAGGATTGGCAGCAGATGTTAGCTCAGGGCTAATCTTCCTCAAAAGAAAGAAAGAAAGAATTTAAAGTAAGAACAGCAAAAAGTTTATGTCTAAAACCAAAAATGGTTGAAAATCAATCAAATCTATTATTTAAAAAAGACTTTATTTTAAAAAGCTGTAAGACTTTACAGCTCTGGAAAATTGATTTTTTCAAAGTATTTTTATCATACTTGAATATGAGTGATATTTATATGTTGTGAATTTTCATAATTTAAATTACTAAGTTAAGTGAAAATTCGTGTTTTAATACTTCTTTGTGTTAATACTACTTTGCTGACTGAATTCTTTTGAAAAAATATAATACAGTGTGTATAAAACATTCTTAGAGAAGTGGAAGGCCTATAGGAAACGTACATACTTGATGTTTGAATAGATTTAATTTTGATGGCTATTTTCCCACTATCATGGACAACTTTTTAATTAAAGCTGGGATGTCATCAGAATCACTGAACACAGTAGTACAAAAAAAGTTTTGTCATTCAACAGGCAACAAATATTCCAAGATGATCTCACCTTTGTATTCTGGAGCTCTCTAGCTCTATCCTGTGGCCCAAAAGTCTGCTGTCCTAGAAAACATCCTGTGAAGCTAGGTGGCCAGGCCATCCCGCCTACATCTAACTGTAAACCGTTCAGCTACTGCAGGAAAATAATTCATCTTTGGTAAATGCCTGTCATTGCAAAGCAAGAAACAAAGTTATTGTATTTGCTCTGTTGCAACACTTTCAGGCAGAGCTCAAGAAACTACAGGTCCTGCCTTTGACAGCCCAGGTCCAAATGAGAGACAAGGCGCGCTTCCCTGGATGGCAGCTCCCTGCCCGTGTTTTCACACGTCGTCGCTGGGAGAATCAGGTCCTCTCTGTGTGAAGGAAGGAAGGAGGACAACTGAAAGCTTGTGCCTAGTTTCTCCCGGATTCACCCCGGCACCCTTTCCCTGAACTGATTTTAATCTGTATCCTTTCACTGTGATAAACAGTAACCATGAACACACCAACTTCTCTGAATTCTATGAGTCTTTCTAGCAAATCATTGAGCCTGAGGGTGGTCTTGGGGTCCCCTCCACAATACTAATATGTGCTAACAACATTTATGGGCTGAAAGAAAACACTTACCTTCGGAGAAGTGAAATAACAAATGGTTTACCAGCGAACTCAGTTGGAGTTATTATTTGAATCCTAAGAAAATTTATTAAGACTGATAGAGCAATGTCTGTGTATGTTGGAAGAAACTTTCATCATAATTTTAAAATACTTGACTTGAACGAAACACTGTTGTATTCTAAAGCCCTTTATATTATTACAAGGAATTTCAACGTTACATTTTGTCAACGAAAGAAAAGGCGGAAATGTTAGTCATACAACAGGCTGGGAAGGAGGCCTCTAGAGAAAGGCAGGTGTCCACACTGGAGTGAGCGAGTTATGCCAGAGCGAAGGAGGCTGCGGGGTGAAGTGTAGACCTGAGGCCAGTTCAGAGAGAAGGAGGCAAGAAACGCAGGTGGGCTCCCCATAGAAGAAAGGGGTCTTCACAGGTGGACGCAGAGTTTCTGTTCTGCCTGGAGGAGGGCCTAGGTGGGAATTCGCTGCAGCCCCCAACAGCGAGCGTGGCGCAGCTGAGCTTGGACCACAGGTGGCTGCAGTGTGGGGGCTGCCAGGGTCTGACAGAGAATGAAAGGCAAAGAGCAGATGCACAACTTGGAGGGGTTCAAAATGCAGAGTGAGAGTTACAAGTGGAAAAGCGGGGGGTATTTGAGAGGGACGTGCATTCACTTGAAGAAACAGAGACCCAAAGGTGCAGCAGCTTAAGCATGGCAGAATTTCTGTCTCTCCCACCTGGCTGTCTGGGCACAAGCCACCCAGGTCCGGTGTGTTGCTCCTGGGAGTGGGCAGCGTGGCCTCTTTCCAACTCTTGCTCCTCTGCTCACGAGTAGTTCCAAGTTTCACTTGCAACTTGGTTAAACTGGAACTGTGCTTCCTGGACCCCCTTTCCCTTAGGGTTCCTTGCGAGAGGGGCCCAGAAGAGGAGCTGGTATGAGGATTGCAAGGTGGAAGTGAAGCGGCGGCCATCGTTCTCTGAACGGGGGCGATGGTGATAGACAGACGCAGAAGGGTTTGGGGGGTTCCAACTTGTCCTCGGCTCCTCTTCCCAAACGCTGGCCCTGCTGACCACAGAGGCGCCAGGCACACCAGCAGAGGCTTGGGCCCGCTGAAGTGTAGCTACCCAGAGGCTGCGGCCACCCCGGGGCCTCCGCACCAGTCCGCCCTTCCCAGTGGCTGCACTCACCTGCCTTCTCTACTTCCCAACAAACTGCACTGTGTCCCTCTCTGATGGTTGTTCACAAGGATTTGTTACTGACCCCTCCTCCGATCTCCCATCTCCCTGCTCCAGACCTTCACTTCCTCAGCTCCCCCTATAGTTGTGCAAAGTCTGATTCCTATAATAAAATCTCTCATGCCGTCGGTGTAAATCAGATGGTTTTGGTTTTCCCCATCTTTGGCTCAGGTTTTGGTTTTTTTGAGTTTGCTCAGTTTTCATTCATTCATCTAATGTCTTGCTTCCCAAAATTTTCACTCTTGTTGTCTCTCCTGTTCTCCCCACCTTTATGGATTGATGTATTTTTAAAACATTCTTTATCGTAGTTTTAATGAGGTTTCAGTGGGGAGGGGAGGAAAGTTTGATGTATTTGTTCAATCTACTGTCTTAACCCGAAGTCTTCTCGCTGCTGTGGTCTTCCTTCACAGGAATGAACTCTGCTGTTTCCTAAATGGACGAGCTCCTCCTGCGTCTGTGTCTCAGCGCATGATCCCCCCTCCATCCATCCCCCCTTCCATGCCCCTCTCCTCTGTCCCCTCACATCCCCCCTCCTCCAGCCTGCCTCCCTTTTTCCCTCTGTTGGTGCCTGCCTATCCTTACGGGTACTGCTCACAGAAGCTTTTTTTGGCCAGCTGGCTGGGTTATCTACCCCACCCCCCACCTCAGGGGGATTTGGAGGCACCCCTCCACTTTCCCCCAAAACTATACCGACCTTGGTATTATAATTGCCTTTGGAAACCTGGTCACTGGGACAGTACCTGGCACATAGGAGATGCGAATAAATGCTCCATAAATGAACGAATGAAATAGACACCTTTCTTGCCAACTCTTTAGATTTGTTTCCATAATGAGAATCAGAGGAAGGTGATTTGTTTCCCTAAAAAGAAGAGGATCTGGAGGAAGGAGAGACAGAGGAGACAGGCACAATTTAAAGGAGGCAAATAAAATGTTGTGAATCTTAAGATTCTTGAAAAAATGAAGAGCTTTAATGGATGACCATATTATTTGTATTTTAGCTTTTAAAAGAGCCCCGAGAAAATGAATCTATGGTGTTGGAAGTCAGAGTAGCGGTTATACTTGGGGGATTGGTAACTGGGAGAGGAACGAGGGGGCATCTGGGGTGCTGGTAACATTCTGTTTCTTGGTCTGGGTGCTTGTTACATGGGTGTGGTTGAATATGTAAAAATTCATCAAGTTGTACAGTTATGAGTTTTGCACTTTTTTGTCTGTACATTATACTTCAAAAAAAGTTTACACTGGGTCCAGCCCCGTGGCCGAGTGGTTGAGTTTGCGCGCTCCAATTTGGCGGCCCAGGGTTTCGCCAGTTCAAATCCTGGGCATGGACATGGCATCGCTCATCAGGCCACGCTGATACGGCATCCCACATGCCGCAACTGGAAGGACCCACAACTTAAAAAAAAAATACACAGCTATGTACCGGAGGGGCTTTGGGAGAAAAAGGAAAAATAAAATCTTTAAAAAAAAACTTTACAAAATATAAGTAAATTTTTTGAAACAAAAAACAACCTTCAACTTCCCTCTCCAGAATAACATCATGTCTCCCACATGATCTTTGCCAACCTTTCCAGTTATTTAAACCCACAAACAAATGGGTGTTTTTCCCATACCCCCTTGAGCTCAGATCAGTTAAATATATGTTGAATGCAAGTGTTTAAAAGGTTGAATCATTTAAAAAACTCTCATGTGCAACAGGAATCGAAGTGCTAATTATGTAACCCTGGGGGTTGTTGGACGGCCTGTGAATCCCTATTTTTCCTCCAGTTTAAAAGGTGCCTTTCAAGTGATGGTGGCACTAATGGCAGGAGTATGAGTCGTTCTTGAGACAGAAATAGATCTCTTAGAGACATCTTAGAGGGATGTCTG
The DNA here is from genome assembly GCF_037783145.1 of Equus przewalskii. Lineage (NCBI taxonomy): Eukaryota > Metazoa > Chordata > Mammalia > Perissodactyla > Equidae > Equus > Equus przewalskii. The sequence goes on along the minus strand of NC_091832.1, from coordinate 17,089,411 downwards.
GAGCCTGGCCCTGGAACTTGAAATTATAACCACTGAGTTCTCTACACATATGATGACTCCACTGAGTGCTTCTTGATGCAAATCTTTCTAAATGTCTCAATGTCCTGCTTATCTAGCCACTTGGCGTCATTTGGTTAGTTCACTCAACTCTGTGGCATCTGGGAGAAGGCTAGGGGCTCAGCAGGAGCCCGGGGAACACTCACACGCTGACCTCTTGGTGATCCTCAGTCCACAATCACCCTGGGGAACACTGCCTGGAAACGTTGGAGACCTTTGGATTCCCGAGCTGGGCTGGCGGAAGGACCGCTCTCGTGTTGTCTTCCCACCAAATGAAATACAGTAGGTTTTTTCTTTTGTAAGAACACTCATTTGTCTTGGACAGAGAGGTGGGAAAAAGCCAGACCAGGAGGAAGTTAAAGTCACAAGGTCATTTCATAGTCTTAATCCATTTCATCAAATATTCATCAAGCGCCTTCTTTCCGTCAAAGACTGTGCCAGGCACCGTGGATGGGCCACAATTTGGGGGGAAGCAAGGGGCGGGAGCTTGTCTTGGAGCTCTGTTTGCTTAACGAGCACATGGTTTTTAGGTAGCTTATGTGTCGGAGATGGTTCTGGAGCTTATGGAAGTCTGGGGGCGGCTTCCCCACCTCTTCTTGCAGCTACTGATGCTGAAAAGAGGCAGTTCTTTCTCGCAGTCTAGAAAGAAACGAATCCGGATCGCCTCCATATAATGTGGTAAATGATGGGACAGATGAATAGAGAGATGGCTCTGTGGATGAGAGGGATGGTCCTCAACCAGCCTGAGAGGCTGGGGGGCGTCTCACAGGGGAGGACACTAGAAGCGAGTCCTGTTTGCTACGTTTTCCAAACCCCGAAGTCAAAACATATGATCTGAGAAGTATCCATTTTCTCATCTGCTCATTTATTTGCATTAAAGGTCTTACAGGGGTATAATAACAAAATGACACTTAGTTATGTGTAACACATTACTTTTATTAAAAATAATAAAATTCCAAGAAATCAGAACCGTCCCCCCAAGTCTGGGATACGGTGATGAGATGTGGTGGTGATGTTAGCTATGGTATATTTGTCAACTAAGAATTCATTATTACGTTTTCATAATAGCATGTTTTTATAAACTGTGTTTTTCTTTCTCTTTTACTACATTTTCCCCCCAAATGTGTTATTGAGACACTAAGGTATGATTATGCCACACAGTCATATATAATATTAATGTATATTATTATATGCTCTACAGGAGACAGACGTCTCTATCAGATTATTCTGACAGCCCATCATGTTCTCTGGGGAGGGCATCAATTAATACTCAGGTGGATATGAATTTTATCCCAAGCTCAACTGATTATTGAAAAGCTCTTAATTGAACTTGAAACTCAGAATGGCATCATTCCACGTATCTCTCAGAGCGTGTAATAATGAATTCACTGCCCCTCAGTATCTACCCAGCATCAGGTGAGAGAACAACCCTCATGAGAGACACCAGAAGATGCTTTATAATTTACCCTGAATAAGCCAGGTCTACAGATGGCTTCTTCCCCACACGGCATCCTATTGCCATCCTATTGGCTTTCTGCAGAATAGGGGTGGCAGTAAGGGACCTAGAGGATCAGTGAAAGGTTATTTGAGGAAGTGATATGTCTCCTGAACAATTGTTGTATGATTTTCTCCTTAATCATAATGACCCTCTTCAGTTTGGCTGCTTGGAAGTTAAAAGTTGAATTTGTGACTCGCCTCTAGAAAGTGTAAAGGATTTGGAACGTAATTTAATTTCTGGATTCATTTATTTGTGGAACAAATATTCACCAAATGCCTCCCATGTGCCGGGACCAGCTAGGCACTGAGCATACAACAGTAAATCAGATAAACAGGTCCCAGGCTTCACAGAGCTTAGAGACGGTGGGAGGTTTGGACAAGGAAATGAACTATCAAAATACAACGTGTAAGTGCAATACTTGGGGAAGTCCAGGCAGCGACAGAAGAATGGGGAAGAAGTGCTAACCCCAGCTTGGGAGAAGGAGGCTGTGCGGAAAAGTTACTTTGGGGAAGTGAAGGCCACGGTGAAAGGTGACATTAGTAAGACAAAGGGAAGGGGAGAGCCCAGCAGCAGCCTACGCAAAGATCCAGATGCGAGAAAGACAACAAATGGCGTGTGCAGGGAACTGAAAGGGTCCAGTGTGGCCAGAAAGGGAAACTGAGGCCAGCTGGTGCAAAGCCTCTGAAATCAGTGTGGTTTTGACTTTATCTTGAAGGCAATGGTGTGTCACTGAAGAAAAAAATTTCCTACCCTTATTTTTCCTTTGCCTCATTTTTCTCTCAAATTTTATACACACACACACACACACACACATGCAAAAAAGCCTTAAGTTCTTTCAAGAGCAAAGTGAGGCTATAACCTGCCAGTTCACTAAATATCATCATCAGAGAAAGCTAGCTCAAGTGGGGAAAAGCCACCACAACACATTCACACTAGAAGAATACACAGCGAATACGATAGGACATACACACATGTGCAGGGCACCTCTCGAAGGATGAACCAGACACTGGTAATAGTGCTTGCCTCTGTCTGGGAGGAAAACCAGTGGCTGCTGAGTAGATATGGGAGGGACATTTTTACTGTGTATCCCTTTTTCCCTTTTGAGTTTTGTGCCACTCACATATTTATTAAAAACTAAATAAAATTTAATTTTAGACTCAATAGCCCCAATCTGGGAAAAAAATGACAACAAGTTTAAGTCAGTAGTTGCATTCTCCTTCCTGCTCCATTGCTCATCCAGGTAACCTACTAGAATGCCAGACGAGGATGACAGCACATTGATGTGAAAGAGAAAAAAGCAACCCAAAGAAGCCTTGGTGAGGAAACGATGAGCAAGCCTTGGTGGCAGGTAGAACAGGAGGATTCGGTGAGCCTCCCATGGGCCGGCAGGAGAGCGTTTCCATCTTTCAGTCTTGGCTTCCTCTCATGTAATAGGGTAATAACGATGGCGTTTGCGTCATAGGATAGTAGTGGGAATTAAATCTTAGATCCTGGTCATGAAAAGGTGAACAAGATTGTTCCTGATAAGGGAGCTGAGACACAAAGGTTAAGTAACCTCAAGGAGATTACAATCGGCATGGAGGAGACAGAGACGTGATCAGGCTATTTCAGCACCTGGGACCAATGTCAGGGTGAGTGTCAGGTGCACGGCAGGAGGGACCTGCGGGAGGGGTGGTGTCCTGGGGTGGGTGCCCTAGGAGCAAAGTCTGAGATGGGGTTCTTGTGCAAGTAAATGATTGAAGAACGCTCTCCAGTGAAGGCTGTTAGGAACGAGAAGCAGGACAGGGCAGGGAAGAAGCTAGAGGTGTATTTCTCTGGTTCAGGAGTTGGCAGACTTTGGCCTTCGGATCATATCTGTATTTCTGTCAATAAGGAGTTTCATCGGGACACAGTGTCTGGCCGCACGCCCAGTTGGGTGAGCAGCGCGGGGTAGGTTGCCGAGAGACTGAAGAAAAGACTCGGAGACGGTGAAGGAGACACACAGGTTCATTGGGAGCTACTTACAGGGAGGTCTGCCGGCCGCCGGCTGGAGAGCAGCTTGCCCCCGCAAGCGTGGGCCGGGAGGGGGTTGTTTATACAGGCAGGGGCCCCAAAGGCTATATGCTTTCCGGGGGGGCTGTCCCTGGTATGACCAGCGTTCCCAGGAACAATAGCTCATGTGGCAGGGCTCCGTGTCATCAAGACGTGATGTTCCTTGAGTGCGATAAGGTAGGATCCGGGCTGGCCAGGCCCTGATCATTACAAATCCCAGCAGCTGGGCATCCTGCCCAGAAGGGAGCAGGATGGACACATGGTTGCAACGGGTTTGTGGGCTCTTGCTGAGCAAGCAAGGCCCAGGCCCTATACACAGCCACATTTCTTCTGTTTATGCAGTCTCTATGGCCACTTTTGCACCATGAAGGCAGACCTGAGTAACTGTGACCAAGACCGTATGGTCCACAAACTCTAAAATATTTACTATTTGCCCCTTTCCGGAGTCTGCCAACGGCTGGTTTAGCTGAGTCTAGCCTCAGCCTGACCCCAGGGGGCGCTCTCGAGCGTGAATAGCATCACAGAATTGTCCCACGTGGAGACAAGGCGCCTGGCCTTTTGTAGCCTTGCATGGGGCCCACCTTAGGGCCCTGTGCTTAGAAGGGCCCTGCACTTGGAGTTCAAGAGAGATGTCTCAACTGGAAACATCAATTTGGGAGTTGTCAGAATCTGGATGGTATTTAACGTCTGGATGAGATCATCTAGAGAATGAGTGTAGATGGAGAAGAGATCTGAGGACTGAGCCCTGGGGCATACCACTGTTTACAAGTCCAGAAGAGGAAAGGATGGAGGAAGAGAGACCCAGATGGAGAGGCCTGTGAAAAGGGAGAAAAACTGAGAAAAAGTCATTTTCTAGAAGCCAAGTCAAGAACACATTTTAAGGAGGTGGTGTCCAGCGGTGACAAATGCTGTTAGAGAAGTAGTTGGTTTAGGGGCGGGATCTGGGGGCCATATGGCTGCACCCAGAAGCCCACAGGGAGTCAGGGAGCCCAAGGTGGGGAGAGGAGCAACCCAGATATGCAAATACACATACATACACACAGGCACTCACACAACGTACATAGAGCCATGCTGTCATCTTTATCTGGGACTTGTGAACAGACACCAAAGATCAGAGTCTAGGCTGGCATACAGAGAAATCTGGGAATATCGAGTCTAATTTTTGACAAGGGCAATTTGAGTGGAATTGCACAAGCAATAGCCTCATCAGAATGAGTTCAAGAGAGAGGGAAGAAATTGGAGACAGCAAGGACAAACAACACTTTCTAGAAGTTGTACTGAAAAGAGGCACGGAGAATTATGTTGAGTCGAGAGGGGTTTTATTTTACGATGGGAGAAATTGCATTCTGCTAGTGGAAACAACGTAAGAGGTGAGAAATACTAGAGTGACAGTCTTGAGTTGATGAGAGGATATGGCACTTGAAGCAAGAAGAGGCTGACCCCTAGGAGTATGGACAGTTTGTGCACAGCACAAGACAGAAGGCAGAGCATGTGTGCACAGATCCAAGAAGGGTGAGGGATATGGTGGTGGGAGCTCAAGGAAGTTCTCCTGATGACTCCTATTTTTTCAGTGAGATAAGAAGCAAGACCCTCAGCTGAGAGTAAGCATCGGGGAGGAGACAGCAGAGGTTTGAGGAAGGAGAGGAAAGTGCAAAGTGGTTGTCCGGAATAGTGGCGGAGTGAATGGCTCATTTTTCTAAATCTGCTACAGCGTCTTCATTACTTCAGCAAATATGTTCCCCAGATTTATCACGTCCCTGGCACTTTGATAAACACTAAATGCTTCTTGAAAGAACATGTGGCCGGAGAGCACCTTCAAACACACCCCCAGTGTGTTCCACACTGGGAGCGGAGCACAGCCTGGGCAGCCTGGCAGAGAAGGAGCAGTGGTGATCCAAATTTGGAAGGAGCCAGAAGCCCCCACTTTGAGCCACTGCAGAAACCTCCTAACTGGTTTTTCGGAGTCCATTTGATTGATTTTCCTGAAATACAAACCTGATGTTGCACCTTTTCTTTAAATACATTCGGAAACATATTGAAGAGATACACAAACTTGTGACAAACTGCTTCTGGGGAAGAAAACAAGAACACTGGTGCAGAGTTGAGAGCCTTACTCTTCAAGTATACCCTTGTGTAATGTTTGGGGAAAAAATTTAACCGTGTCCATGTATTCATTATTCAAAAGAAAAACATAACCCTCTCCTCCAAGAAGATTCTATCGCTTTCCACTGTCCTTAGAAGAAAGAATGTGGTCTACAGTGCTCTGCATGGTAGGCCCCGCTGTCTCCAACCTGAACTCCTCTCTTCCTTAGGCTGTGACTCAGCTCCCCTGGCCTTCCACCTCAGCTGTGCTAGGCTCTCTTGGGCCTCAGGGCCTTTACACAGGCTTTTCCTTCTGCCTCATTCTTATTCTCACCTCTCCCTTCCCTTTCTTTGCCAGTCAACTTCAAGTCTCAGCTTTAAAGCCACTTTTTCAGGGAAGACTTCCCTGCTTGAATCCCCAGTCTCCACGCTGGGCACTCACTCCCCTGGCACTGGGCACTGATGAAAATCATGACGAAGTGCAATGAGCTGGCCATTTGCCTCACTCCATCGTGAGACCTAGGATGGGTCCCTTGGAGCCCAGCACAGCACACGGCACACAGTGGGGGTCAATGAACGGCTGAATGAAACTGTCCGCCTCTGGACCCTTGTCCAGCTAAAGTAGCCGCCGTCAGTGCAGACGTGGGGAAAGGGAGCCAGATGAGGCGGCAGCCAGCGCCGAGCCGCCCTCCTGGCCTTCCCGTTTAGAGGCCGGGGGTGACACTGCCGGCGTCCCTCGGTCCAGAGGGCCCGGCGGGAAAGCCGGGCTGGGGCCGCACCACCAGGAGCCGCGATTGTGGTGCTCACGGGTCCACGGTGCAGAGACACGGTGCGATGGACCCAGCCTCCTCTAGAAGCCCGATGGGGAAGGAGGCTGGAGCCAGGCGACGGGCTTGCCAGGCGTGAGTCCAAAAACTGCCTCCTCCCCCTCAAGAAAGGAGGCTTGCACCCTCGGGTGTGACAAAGGCTGCGAGGCAGAAACGCCACAATCTGCCCAGTCTCGAACAGCTGCGTCCCCCAGGCGTCAGGAGCACGGCGGGACGGACTGTCCAGGACAGCTACCCGCGTGGGCTGCAAAGCGCCTCCGCCCCGCGCCTGCGCACTCGGGGACGCGCCCAGGCCCCGCCCCGGGGAGGGCCCGCGTGCCCGCCCCGCCCCGCCTCTGCGTGCGCACCGCCTAGAGCCCGCCCCCGTGAAAGACTGCCGGGCGCATGCGGCCGGGCGGGCTCACTGGCCGCCGGGGCTTGCTGCGCGCGTCGCCCGCTTCGCTGCGTAGCCGACGGCAGGATCTGGAGCCGGCCTCAGGTAGGCTGATTGCCGGGGTGCCGGGGAGCTGGTTTCCCGTGCGGGAGGCGGCGGCGCGAGCTGAGTCCGGCGCGGGACAGCTCCATCGCCGGGTGACAGACAGGGCTCCCACCAATCAGGGGTGAGGTGGCTCGCCGGCCTGCCCAATGGGCTGCGTGCCTAACGGGAGCGGGGCGGGCGGCTGGGCCCGCCAGGAGCCGGCTCCCGCGCGCGGGGCCGCGTGGCCGGGCGCAGCTGGGGAGCCGGGCCCAGGAAGCGCGGGGCGGCGGGAGAGGCCGCAGGACGCGGGCTGCGGGGCCCGGCAGCGCCCATTGCAGCGCGGTCTGGCTCGCCTGACCCGGGGGCCAGGGATGGCTCGTGGGCCGGAGACGGCCGAAGAGGCTCGGAGCCCCCTTGGCTCAGCCCTCCCGGAGCAGACCCAGCAGCCGCCCTCGCCCCTCTGGCCTCAGGCCCGGCCGCAGCCCCGTTGGGAGGCGGTTCGGGGTCCGAGACAGGCCTGTGCGGTGGGGGATGGGGTCGGCGGCCTGGCAGCGGCCCCCTCCATCCGGCGCACCCCGACTCCGCTGAGTGGAAGGGGCCTTGGAGCTCGCCGGGCCCGATGGCCTCCCCGTGCTGTCCCCTTGGGCCCCACAGCCCGCGCTCCCTTCCCGGCCGCCCAGAGTAAGGATGCTGCATTGTAAAGAAGTTCATGACGCTGGCGTGGCGCGCTTACGTCCACACTCGTTATAGCCATCCTGTGACACAGGCAGTGCCGAGCTTCTCGCCCCCATCTTACAGGTCTGAGGACCCGGGCTTCGGGCAGCTTAAGTGACTCGACAGTACACAAGTGGTGGAGCTGGAACCCCGTCTCACATCATGTAACCAGAAAAAGCTCTTTTTCATCTTTGTTGAATTCCTCTGATGCATCTTGGTTTATATTACATCTGTGCTTGAAACCCTTCCCGTGTCTCCCATCCCCTTCAGAATAAAGTTCAGATCGGGCCCTTTGGCTGTGTTTCCAGCTTAGTCCCCACCACCTGCCCCCTACCCTCCCCGTCTCTTCTTTTGGCCCTACCTGTTTTCTGTAGATGGCCTCTGTCTTCCTGTTCCCGCTCTTCCTTTTCCCATGCTTTAAGTCACGCAGCTGGTCTTTCAAGGCCCATTGCAAGTCTCAGGTCAGCAAAGCAGGAGTTCATCCTCTCCTCCCTCAGTTTCCCTCACCTTACTCTGCTGGGCCATGGTACTTCACCCTGGTCCTGCCCCTGAAAGCTTTCTCCTCTCCCTTCCCCGTTGATACCCTTCACATGTTGTCCCTGTGCTGCCTGCCATCACTGGATTATTCATTTATTTGTAAACGTTATATCTCTCTAAGTGGACTGCCAGCAACTTGAGATATGGGCCCAAATTGGATTCATTTTTGTGGCCCCAAAGTGTCTAGCACAGTAGTGCTCACATCGTGGGTGGTCCACAAATGTGGGTGAAGGAGTCTGGCCAGCCCCTCCCACCTGGTCCTTGAGTACCTTGGAATATTTATTGCCAGGCACTATGGTAGACTGCAAGAATCTCCCCTAAAGAGAGACGTACCCTCTTAAAGTAAAATTGGGAGAAATTGAATGCAAATGGACAAGATGTGTTTGCTGTAGAAGGAACCCACTTGAGGTGGCTGAGGAGTTTCTAGGAACATCCAAAATTTAGTCAGTGAGCCCAGGGTATAGTCTCAGGGACGTGCCTGGTTAGGACATACCTAAAATGGAGCAAGTCTGATATTCATGTGTCAGTAAGGAACCTTTCACCTGTGAGGTGACACAGCAGTGTTTTCCCTAAATATTAGGGATATGGGGACAATCCAGTTTGAGGAAACTACATGCCATATACCCATTTTGGGAGATCACAGTGCACATTAACTTATTAAAGACTCCCAGAGGTCTTGCGTTAAAGAAATCCTTTGACTGTTGAACCAGCATTTTTTTGATTCATCTCTTCCTAAAACCCTTTTGGGAATCCCATATGCATTGCGCAGAAACCAAGGAGCGTGCTTTTGGAAATGCTGCAAGAGATGATAAAAAGAGCAGGAGATGGCTGGGGTAGACATCCTGAGCACTCTTATCTCCTTGCCAAGGGTGTTCCTTCCTGCCTGGGGAGACGTGGGGTGGGGGAATACTTGGAGCAGAACTACCCAGTTTCCTTGTACCTTTCTTAGCTTATTTTTATTATAATTTGGCTTCACTTGAAGTGTTCTGGAGGAGGAAAATGTCCTGAGCATGCCAAAGCAAGCATTCTCTTCTGCTTAGTGATTGTCTCTCATTTTGATCACATTTAGGTTAACTGACCAAATGATGTTTCTGGCCCTCCGAAGCTGGGGGCCAGTGATGAATTCTCCCAGGCCAGCCTGTCGCTGACTCCTCACCTTTCGCCTCTCCTGTTCTTGCATCCTCCCACCCCTGTGATGTCTCACCAAGTCTGTTTCTTCCATTCCCTGCCACAGCTGTGCTGCCCTTTGGATTTAATCTAATCTGCCCTTTCTTTGAGTCCCCTGCCCATTGTGTGCTTCAGACCAGTTTAGTATCTGATGTTCTTTTCTTCCAATATATACAGCGTCTCTCCATGGCATACCTGGGAGAGATTGCTGGCAAGGAGTAAGTTATTATTAAATCACAGAAGAGAGCTGCCTTTGATTAAAAGATTTTTGGGTTTAACTGGAACTCCTTTCAGATGTTGAAGTTCTTTCCTTTTATTCTGTCTTCTGTAACCCAGAGGAGCTGTGTTTTCTTGGTGATGCATTGTAGTTTAGCCAAAGACATTATTTCTTTCGTGGGGAATCAGAGTGCTTATCCAAGATTGAAATTTTTTTCCCCATGTAGGGAAAAATAAAGAGGCACCTGCCTGGTATCCCAGTGTCTGGCAGCGATGTCCGCCAACATTTGGGACAGAGTGTTCTGTCAACAGCTTAGAGCTGGTTTTTTTATGAGGTTGACTCTCAAGGTTGTTAGTTGTCAAAGCTTTAAACAAAAGCTACGTTATTATTTGATTAGCAGTTGTTTTTCAACTCATATTTGACTAAAGCCATTCAGTGATCCAAGAACCCCTGTCACACAGCCTTCTGAAGTTGTGTGACAGACAAGGAAGCTGAGGTCCCAGGAGGGTCATAGCTAGGAAGTGGCAGAGCTGGTATTTGAACCGAGCAAGTCTGATTTGTTGAAATATATTTTATTTGTAATTTTTCCTTCTTCCAGGTCAAAAAGAAAAATGAAGTACATTCTAGTTACCGGTGGGGTTATATCAGGAATTGGAAAAGGAATCATCGCCAGCAGTGTGGGCACAATTCTGAAGTCATGTGGTTTACATGTAACTTCAATTAAGATTGACCCATACATCAACATTGATGCGGGAACATTCTCTCCTTATGAGCATGGTAAGCAAAATGCATTTCTTTCCTTTTTTAAAAAATAATTGTGTAGTATATGGAAGAACATGTGAGCCCTTGGCAGTTGTATTTTGCATAACATAACTTCTGTTTCCTGCCTTCTGAAAAGGTCCTAAACCGTAGCAGAATGATGCTTTTCTCACCGGACAGAGAGGAAGGAGAAATCTTAATATGCAATGTGGTGACTAGAATCTAGAGGTTTCTGTAATAGAAATAATAGAAATGATCTTCTTGGTGGCTGAATGTAAGTTTGTCACTTCTTTTGAAAAAAAAGAAATCTGGTGACATCATAAAACTTTCTTCAAATATTTGTGAAGAGGGATTATGTTTATTCTTCATGGCCCCAAGCTTTAGAAATAGGATGGGTGGGAAGAAGTCGTAAGGAAGACGATTTTGGCCCTCTATAAGAAGATCTTGATAATAGGGTGACCGACTTCAAGAAGTTGTGAGTTCCCTTTGGTGGAGGTGTTTAACCAGAGGCTACAGGACCACTTTCTAGAGATTCGGGCGACAGATAAATGATGGATTTGGGTGATAGGTAAGCTGGAGGTTCTGTTTTGCTAACAGAATTCGGATAATAGAAACACGCATCTTTTGAGGTGAGTGAAAAGTTGAGACCGTTACTGGAGGCTAAGGAAGTAGCCCTTCTTTGTTGTTGCTGAGAACCGATCAGCCGTGTGCTGTGTGACTGTGTCTGAATCACCCTCAAGATTAATTGCTTAAAGTTGGGAGTAGATGTGCTATGAAAACATACTTCCTCTGTTTTGAAATTGTTTTCATACTCCTGCTTTCTAATGTTGAGGTAAAAATCTATAAGGCTGTAAATGTCATTAAAGCAGAAATCCTTATGCAATAAGGTGTCAGGAAGAGATTGACATCCTGGAGCAATATTTAATACAGAATTCTCAAGCAGAGGGTGAGATCTCTCTCTGAGGGGGAAAATAAGACTATTGTGTCCCATTTATGAGCTTGTCTCCTATTGTGATGGCAGAAGTGGACCATTCTGGGCAGAATTTCCAGAATGACGTTTCAAGGAATGAATGTGAAACAAAGGAATGAGGGAAACTTGTGCCATTTTACGACTTCACTTAGGACTCAAGTGTAGCCGGGAGGCTGGTTTTTATAATCAACACAATCTGAGTGTATATATCTTGTTTAAATTTTGAATCAAATCATACTTTTATCACACTTTAAACCTTACTCTGCTCAAATAGAACTTTGTTGACAGTTCTTTTTCTTTAGGCAATGGATGCCATACTAATAGAAAGTCCCATGTATCCACAGCCCTGTAGGCTGTAATTTCCTTCCATTTCATGGTGTTTCGTAACCCTTCCTGGTTCAGACTGAGTTTGTTGCAGACTAGAAGTACGAAGTTACCTTTTGGAAAATGTTTGGTGATTTTTCTTTGTTTTGTGTCCTGTTTAGTTCCCTAGAAATAAGTTTCTCTGTTTCCTGTCAAGTTCGTACAGACTCTGTTCTGTCGAGTGTGTATATTTGGGGACTTGTGTTGTGTCATGAGATGTGCGTTTTTCACTAACTCTAACCATTTTCACTGTTCACCGCAGGCGAGGTTTTTGTGCTGGACGACGGTGGGGAAGTGGACCTTGACCTGGGTAACTATGAGCGGTTCCTTGACATCCGCCTCACCAAGGACAACAACCTGACCACTGGAAAGATCTATCAGTACGTCATTAACAAGGAGCGCAAAGGAGATTACTTGGGGAAAACTGTCCAAGGTAATAATCCTGGATCTGCCTCCGAGGTTTAAAAATCTAACCCAGTTTAATTTCTTTTGTGTACAAAATTCACCTTTCACGCAATTTCAGCATGAAACGGTCGTAAAGTGTTATTACTGAAATATGCCTTCAGTTGACAATTCCGAGTTGTATGGCTGTTTACTCAAAAGATGACTTGAAGAAGCCATCGCTGCTCTGTGAATGGCATTGAAGCTGTCAGTCCGGCGGCAGGATTTGAGCCCAGAGAGCTGTTGTTTTTATACAGTGATAACTGTGAAGTGATGAGGGCAATTAGATGAGGGCAGTGAGCCAGATGGTGTCTGTGTCGTGCATCTGGGACTTACTGTGTACAGACAGTGCTAAGGAAAAGAGCATCCATCGTGTACACTGGTTTTCAGACTGGTCCTCAGTACATACGGGCTACGGGGAGTCTGAGCGGTGGGTCCCTGGGTCCTCCTGAGCTTCCCCAGCCAGCTTCACTTGTGTCTGTTTGCCGTATTGGGATTTTGCACAGTGTTCATTTGAGAAAAGTGCTGCTTTAAAAAAGGTAGGATTGGAAAACAACTGGTTTAGTATAATGGCGTAAGTCCAGATTTTGGGGGTTGCTGACAAGTGGCTTTTATCTGAGTTATGAGAATAAATCTGCTTTTGGCTTTAGACTTTACTGGTCTGAAAGTCCATTACGCTGACAGTGGGCAGCCCCAGACCAGATTCTGGGCTATTTGGGTCCTACTTAGGTCTTAGCTCTGCCCCTTAGCAGTTTTACAAACATGGGTAGATACTGCTTAACCTCTTGGAGACCTGGTTTCCTTTTCTGTGAAATGAAGATGGCAACAGGACCTGCCTCTCCGGGTTGTTAGGGTTGAAAGAGCCAAGTGAGTAAAGTGTTTCTCTGCAGTTCCTGACACACAGAAAGGGATCAATGAAGAATCACAATGATCTTGATCCCATAGTTTGTGGTTCTAGGTCTCCAGTGTGTTCATTCATTTCTTCATTCATTCATCAGCCATTTTAATGCTCGCTGCAGTCAGACCCTCGCTGGGGCTGGGAATACGTGATGAACAAGCCCAGCAAGGCCGCTGTCCTCATGGAGGTCGCCTTGTGGGAGAGAGAAACAAACAGGAAACAAGATGGGAGCTGTGAAGGAAATGAGCAGAGTGAGGAGAGAGGGAAAAGGGAGAGCCAGTGCGGACAGGTGGTCAGGGCAGGCCTCCAAGGAGAGGACGTGTGAGGGGAGGCTGGCCGTGGGAGAGGGGAAGGAGGGCACAGCACGTCCAGAGGCCCGAGGCCGCAAAGGCCTTGGTCAGGGCACAGGGGGCTATCCTGGCTGCAGTCTGGTGACTGAGGGTGACGGTTGGAGAGGTGGACGAGGTGGGCTGCAGCCCGATTGTGCGGGGCCTCCTGGCTCACGGTGTGGAGTTTGGGTTTAACTCCGACAGTGGGAAGCCATGGAAGAGCTTAAACATGGGTGAACTCTGATTTGCAGTTGAAAAGATCACTTTGGGGGCCTTGCCCGGTGGCATAGTGGTTAAGTTCATGCTCTCCACTTCAGCGGCCCGGGGTTCACTGGTTTGGATCCTGGGTGTGGACCTACACACTGCTCATCAAGCCATGCTGTGGTGGTGGCATCCCACATAGAAGAACTAGAAGGACCTACAACTAGAATATACAACTGTGTACTGGGGCTTTGGGGAGAAAAAAGAAAAAAGAGGAAGATTGGTAACAGATGTTAGCTCAGGGCCAGTCTTCCTCACCAGAAAAAAAAAAAAAGGTCACTTTGGCTGCTCTGTGCAGAATAAATAATGAGTACCCTCGTGCTTGAGGCACTGCTGGTTACCCGCATAGCAAGTTAAACGGTCACCTCTGCCCCTTAGGAACTTGCTGTCCCAGCCCTGCAGCTATGATTGAAGAAAGTGGCAGTAGCTGGCATTTCTTGAGTGCTGGCGTGCCAGGCACTCTGCTGAGCATTTTACAGGTGTAGCTCATGAAATTTCCACCACTTGATGAAGTAGAAGCTGTAACCTCCACCTGACAGATAGGGAAATCAAGCTTAAGAATAGTTAAGTAACTTGCCCAGAGAGCCACAGCTAGTGAGTGGTGGGGCTGAGATCTGAATGCAGACATTCTGGCCCCAGAGGCTGTGCTCCTAACCGCTCTGCTGCGCTGTGTTGTCTGCAGTGGATTCTCTTCCCTTTGGTAAACTGGAAGCAAAGGAACGGGCTCCTAACCTCTGCTTGTTCTTGGAAAAAGCACCCAGGTGTGCAGTGCCCGCCTTCAGCTGTGAGCAGTAGGGTGGCCAGGTGGTCTGCCGTGGGTCTGCAGCCAGGGTGGACTCTGCACGGGGGCAGGTGCTCTGAGGTGGTTCAGGATGCTGCTTGGCCTTCCTCTCTTGTAGCGCTTCCAGCCACAGCCAGGAAATCTGGAAAGGAGGCTGCGGGGAGTGTGAGCCCAAAGATTTTTTTCTAAGACCGTTAAAGAGTGGTCTCAGAAATATTTTTATTTAGCAAAATATGTTGCTCCTCTGTGCAGAGTACAGCATTTTGTTTTCATAATGAATGTACATGCTTCAGTCGGTGCTAATGGAAAAGTGGAAGTTACATATTTCTTTTTCCTCTCCCAGTGGTCCCTCACATCACAGATGCCATCCAGGAGTGGGTAATGAGACAAGCGTTAATCCCTGTGGACGAAGATGGCCTGGAACCTCAAGTGTGTGTCATTGAGGTTTGTATGAGTCTTCTCTAAACTTCATGATTCCTGCGTATTTGACCAAGGGTACATAATCACCTCCTTAGTCAGCCATCGGCAACTGATAAGACAGTGCCCAGAGGCGCCCTTGACCCTCCCAGCTGCAGTGTGGCAGGTAGGGGCACAGTAATGGTCAGGTGGAATGGTGCAGCCGTCAAAAGTGGTACTTTATCAGAGCGATTCTCCTTGTTCAGCATTTACATGTTCACTTAAGGTGGCCTGTACCAGTGGGAGTGGCCTGACACGTTTCCACCTTTCTCTTAAGAAAGTCAGCCGACCTTGGCTTTCCTCTGCCAGGAACATTCATCTCTGAAGGGGCCTCCTTTGGTTTCGGTTTCTGTACTCCTGCTGTGCTGATCCCAGCTCTTGGATCTCAGTGTTCCTGCAAAACTAGGAGCCTCGAAAGTTCCAGCAGTTTGTTTATAACTGATGCTTTTTAGTACAGATGTTTAGTAGATAACTAAGTAGATAAGACTTAGGTTTCTTTGCTTTGTGACTGTCATAGAAATAAAATTCCTAGTACTTCTTTCCCCCTGACCTTTTCCTTGAAATGATGTGGAAAGATCCGTGATAACCTTGGGGAATCGTGAGCCTGGCCAAAAAAGTAACCTTTTCGCACGAAGTCATGTCTAGAGTCCACATTACACTGTAACTGATGATTGAGGTGAGGTGACAGGGTGCAGTCGTGAGAAAACTAACCCACAAGAGGAGGGTTTAGTGCTTACCCTCTCGGATGACTTTGCTCTTTCAGCTCGGCGGGACGGTGGGAGATATAGAAAGCATGCCCTTCATCGAGGCCTTCCGCCAGTTCCAGTTCAAGGTCAAGAGAGAGAACTTCTGCAATATTCACGTCAGTCTGGTTCCTCAGGTACGGCATTCAGAGTTTGAATGAGGAGAGCAGGGGGAACAGGTTGATTCCCCCCTTATCCTTTTTAATTATTCGAGGTACAGGAAGCAGGAAATAAAAACTCCTGTGTGAATTTTAAATTTTTATAGTCGTACTTTCTGAAAAGATCAAATGGAAAACATTTGGAAAATTAACCAGGGAAGTTGCAGTTAAAGGTGGTGGGTTGAACGTGTCCAGTTGTCTTTACTGCGTGGTGAAGCCCCACTACAATTATAGTAAGGGGAATTCTTTTTAAGACAAAATTCATAAAGATAAATCCTGTGAGAGGAGTCAACAGTTAACAAATATTAGGAAGGCAGACAGAAGATGGAGACATGGGAACTGAGCTGGCGGCCCTGGGAGAGCTGGGTCCCGGGCCTGCAGCCAGGGGAGCAGAGGCACAGCCCTGTTTGCCCTGCAGGCCCCCAGAGGCGCAGGAATGGGCAGCTTCAGGTACCTCTGGGACTGGGGGTGAGGGTGGGGCTCATAACTGCTGTTTCAGGAGCAGTTGGACCCTGCCATCCCCTCCCCTAATGTGCACAGTTGGGCCTCAGCCCCTCTCCCACCTCAGCGGAAGACTGTAGGCTTTTTCTCTGGAGAGGGTTCCTGGATGAGCAGACACCAGGGACAGTTGAGGGCAGTAATACTGAACTAGAAACGTGGAATTGTGTCATTTTATGCTGTTGAGACACCCTCCCTTCTGCAACCTGGTCCCCAGAATCATCACAGCCAGCTTGGCCCTCCCACGTAGGAGACTGTAAGATTCTTTCTTGGGTATGTGAGTGGCCCAGGAGAAAACACTGCCCTCCGAGGCTCCCCAGGGAAACAGGCCAGCCAGAGCCCCACAAGGGGGACCTTGGTGGACAAGCCCACCCACTTACCCAGAAACTCTAGTTAGCTTTTCAATAGGAGCTGGCGGCCAGTGATCACCAGACATTTGGAGAAAGCATCTAACATGCAAGAGACCAAAATAACAGATAGAAAGGAACTTAGAGGAAACTGACGCTCTGCAGGGAGCAGGAGACTTAGAAAACAAAGCAACCTGTCCTTCATGTCCTCAGAATTGAGATAGACTGCATCCTTTAATCAAGGGCTGGCTCCCCTGCAAAGGGAGCATCCAGAGAACAGAAAAGAATCCTTGGAAGTTAAAAATTAGATAGCAGAAATTTAAGAGAAAGAGGGTTGAGGAAATAACCTTGGGAAGGAGAACAGGGGATCAAGAGAGAGAAAATAGGAGAGAAAAGGCAAGAAAATTAGGGGAGTGGTCTGCAAGTTCTAACATCCAAGTAATTGGATTTCAAAAAAATAACAGAAAGGGAGAAGGAACTGTAATCTGAACCAGGGGTCGGCAAACCGTGCCCCACAGGCCGAATCAACCCACCGTGTTTTAGAAAATAAAATTGTGTGGAAACACAGCCACACCCATGGGTTTATGTATTGTCCACGGCTGCTTCTGTATTAAAACGGCAGAGTTGAGTAGTGCTGGCAGAGATTACATGGGCCACGAAACCTAAAATATTTTATTATCTGGGCCTTTATAGAAAAAATCTTCTGACTCCTGATCTAAACAATTCATGGAAATGTTTCAGACATGAGTTTCCAGATTGAAAGGGCCCCCTGAATGCCCAGCATATTGAGTGAAAAATGACCCACACCAAGGCACATCGGTGTGAAATTTCAGAATAATGAGACAGACATTCTAAAGGGCTCTAGAGAGAAAAATCAAGAATCAGTATGGCATTAGACTTCTCAGCAGCAATATCGGAAGCTGAAAGATCGTGAAGCTGTTTCCTTAAAGGTTCTGAGGGCAAGTGATTTCCAGCCTAGAATTCTCTACCCAGTAAGTGTATCTGTAAAGTGTGAGAGGAGAGTAAAGATGATGGAGTACGTAGCAAGCTCAGTGTACCAACAAAACAGAACAACCCACCAAGGAAAACAAACAGCTGGACCAGAAAGTAAAAGTGTGACACCTGGTTTGACGGTGGACGGTACTGAAATCTTTGAAATCTGTGAATACTGAAGAAGGGTCATGAGACGGGGCTGCAGGCGCAGGATCGGGGCAGAGAGAGTGGGTTCCTCATCCCCCCAGGGAAGTCAGTAGAAAATGCCTCAAACTAAATGTCAAGAAGTAGCAATAAAGATCCCAGAGGATCGATTAGGAGCAGAGTGGGAGAGTGGCTGTCTCCAGGGTTTGGAAAGGGGGGAGGTAGATGGGAGCCGGTATCACTGTTCTTTAGGACATACCTTGTAGACCTATTTGAACTTTATTAAACTAAATTATATGCATGTGTGACTCTGACAAAAATAAAACCTAAATGAGATAAATGATCAAATTATCTGTTTTCCTATTAAAAGAGGTTCAGGGAAAAGTCATACTTGAAAATTCTTTATCAGAGAGGAATTAATTTCTTTTTCCTTTTGTAAAATAGCCAAGTTCAACGGGGGAACAGAAGACTAAACCCACCCAGAACAGTGTTCGGGAACTCAGAGGCCTTGGGCTTTCCCCCGATCTGGTGAGATTTCCCGATTACCTGGTTCCAGCGCGATCTCGTGTGTGCAATTAAAAGCTCTCCTCCCTGACAGACGAGACCTTGGTTTTCTTGGCATGCTTCTGGTTGATGGTGGAGAAATAGGTTTAGTGCTTTGAGCTGGGGCTGCAGTTGGCAAAGATTCCTTCCCCGGCCTGTGTGAGGGCATCTTATTTCTCCCCTCACCCCATCATTTACGCTCCTTTCCCTCTTACCCAAGGACGTTAGTTGAGGAGAGAGAGCCCCACTTGGCTCCTGTAGCTCATTGATCTGCTCCTTTGTGCTGCCATTCTCTTATATTTCTCTAATTTGGGATTTAGGAATTTCAGTTTTGAAAACAGGTAGTATTTTCATAGTTTATTTGCATTGTGTTGGGTGTTAACATTTTCATCCAGCTGAACAATGGGTTGTCTTGTTTAATTTCAATTAAGAGAAAAACCCAACTATGTAACGAATGTCTTCCTTCTATCTGAACGTCTTATTTCCTTGACTGCTAGGTCGTGTGCAGGTGTTCAAATCCTCTCGACACGGCAGTTAAGGAGAAAATATCGATGTTCTGCCACGTTGAACCTGAACAAGTAGGTAGAAGTTCCATCTTCACGTAAATCGTTTTTGGATTCTAATTATCCTGAAGTCTCTAAACCGGTTTCACGAGGCTTGTTGTTACTTCGTAATTTGGGACAGTAGGCTGTTCCCAGAAGAGCTGATGCCTGTGGGCTCCGGGATTCTCCATTACCTTCTCTGGGTGCTTCCCGAACATCCTTTTGCCTCTTCTCTCCCTACTCCTTGTACTGTTTCCTCCAGCTGTGCTGAATGGGCGTCCCCCTCGCCCTGTTGACCCGGCAGTCTCCGGTTCATTTTCGTCCTTTGCGCCCAGCTAGGACATGGTATCTTCTTAAAGAGCTTTACCTGCCAAACCTCCTCACCCTCAAACTTCAGGGTTGATTCTTCTCTGGGTGACCTGTGTGTGTCGCAGGTACTGCTGGTGAGCCCACTATACTGCTGCTTGGGGTGTGTGCGCGCGTGTGCATGTGTGTGTGTGTTTGTGCGTGTCTCCCCTCAGAGACTCCGGGCTTCTTGAAGGCAAAGACCACCTTAGTCAGCTTCACATTCCTGGTGCCTGGTGTCTCTGGTGTTGTAGTCTCTAAACATATTATGGTCTTTTTTGTTCCCTGTGCTGATGGGGGGCACCTGTGGCACAAGAAATTCAACATTTCGGAACCTGTAACATGTCCAAGTGTGGTGCATGGTGTGGAAATGTTAGTGATAGGTTGAGATGGTGGCTTTTGTCAGGTTTGGCTGAAGGAGAGTAGAGGGGAAGTTGAGGTCCAGGAATTTGTGATTAGGTTATGGTTTGTTTTACTACTAGATTATCTGAGGATCAGGAGACTAAGTAGGGGAGCCCCGCTGGCCCAGAGGGGAGAATGCAGCAGCAGAGTTAAAATAAGAGAAATCCATTTACAAGACGGCTAGGAGCATGGAAGTGAATATAAAAAATCAGAATCGTTGGCCTGGCATTGACGTGCGTAGAGCAGGAGGAAAGCCTTTGACCATCACAGAGGTGGCCGTCCTACCCATCTGCACAGTGGCTGCAGCGTCAGGCTGGGAGGGTGCTGGGGTCCGAGGTCAGTGTTCCCGGGTGTGATTGCTGAGCCGGGAGCTCTGTCAGCGGGATTCTGCTTCATCCTCGGGATGTGGAATGTCAGAATAATTTCATTGTTATGAACAGCCTTTTTATCACGCACTTCAGTTATTTTAGCTATTTCTGTCCTAGCAAGTGAAGGTAGTTCAATTCTGTAATAGAATAGGTTGTCCTTAAAATGATTCACTATTAAAAATGCGACAGGTGTTTCTATATTTAAATAAGTTTCAAATCTTTTGCCTATTTTTTAATTGGTTTGCTTATCTTATTGTTATAATAGTTCTTTACATATTCTGAATGTAAATCTTTTATCAAATACGTGATTTGCAAATTTTTTCTCCTAATCTGTGGCTTGTCTTTTCATTTTCTTAATGGTGTCTTTTGGAGCACAAAAGCTTTTACATTTTGATGAACTCCAATTCGTCTGTTTTTTTCTTTATATATTGTGCTTTTGGTATCATACCAAAGAACTCTGTTTAACCAAGATCATGAAGATTTTCTTCTAAAGCTTTATAATTTTAGGTTTTACATTTAGGTCCAGGATCCATTGTGAGTTAACTTATGTATAGGAACTTTTCAATAAAAGTTGAAATTCCCCTTTTTTTGCCTGTGGATATCTAGTTGTTCCAGCTCCATTTGTTGAAAGGACTATTCTTCGATAATATTCCATAATTGTCTTTAAAAAGGTGCCTTTTAGATTTACTTATCTTTGTAAAGTTGTTTTTTAGATTTATTTATAGGTATTCATAATTTTTGTTACCATATGAATAGCATAATTAAAAATTACATTTCCTGATTAGATAAGGCCCGTGTGTGGGAACCCTGCTGACTCCTGCCCTTTGGTGTCAAGCCTAGCAACCTTACTAAAATTGTGTTAGTTCTGACTGTTTACCTGTAAATTCTCTTGGTTTTTATGGATAAGCAATAATGTTGTATATATTTAGTAGCAGTTGTTGATTTTCCAGTTCATATCCATTTTCTTCTTATCTAATTGTAATGACTAACACCTCCAGTACATGGTTCACTAGAAATAGTGAGAGTGGCCAGTTTTGTCTTGTTCCAGACTTTGAATATCAAGCATTGATATTAAATATCAAACTGAATGATGTTTGCTGTGGGTTTCTTCTATTTTCGCATTTTCCATAATATTCCTAATTTACCACAATTTTTTTTTATGAATTAGCTTTGAATTTTTATTAAATCTGCGTCTACTGAAGTGATTTTTGTTTCCCACGTCTAATCTGTTCATGTAGTGAATTCCTCTGTTCGATTTCCTAATGTGCTGCTTCTCAAACTCAGCTTTACACAGCGCTGCTGCCTGCCTGCCTCCTGCCCCCGGGGCTGATTTAAGTGCTGTGGGCGCAGCGTGGGCTTTGCGATTTCTTAAAAGCTCCCCCGAGTGAGGCCAGCGTGCAGCCGAGTCTGAGACCCACTGTTCTTGGGGCAAATCCTCTTCGACATGATTTTGATTTTTTTTTTTTTAACTACATTTGCGGTTTGGTTTGCTATTTTTACTTTTATTTTTTTAAGGATTTTTGCACCCATGTTCCCAAAAGATTAGCCACTCTTCTTCTGTTCTATTCTTCTTGAATCGGTTTTGGTAATTTATATTTTTCTAGAAAATTGCCCTTTTTTCTGTTTGCAAATTTATTTATTTATTTAGTTATTTTTAAGATTTTATTTTTCCTTTTTCTCCCCAAAGCCCCCCAGTACACAGTTGTATATTTTAGTTGTGGGTCCTTCTAGTTGTGGTATGTGGGATGCCGCCTCAGCATGGCTTGATGAGCGGTGCCATGTCCGCGCCCAGGATCAGGATCTGAACCGGTGAAGCCCTGGGCCGCCCAAGCGGAGCATGTGAACTTAACCGCTCGGCCACAGGGCCGGCCCCTGTTTGCACATTTAGAACAGTTATTTTCCCAAGGTCATATAGCTAGTGGGAGGCTGCAGCCAAGTCCATTTTTGTTTGTTTTTATTAAATAACCTTTCCTTGTTTTCAAATAGGTGATCTGTGTCCACGATGTCTCGTCCATATACCGAGTCCCCTTGTTATTGGAGGAGCAGGGCGTTGTCGATTATTTTCTTCGAAGACTTGACCTTCCTATTGAGAGGCAGCCCCGAAAAATGCTGATGAAGTGGAAGGAGATGGCTGACAGGTTTGCTTCCTAATCAGGAGCTGGGAGTCCTAGCCTTATTTTTCTTGTTGCAGGGGCTCAGGGAATTCAGCTCTTACTTGTGCTGTCCACTCCTGTTAGAGAAGGTGTTGAGGGTCAGGGGTGTGAAGGGAGGATCTCAGCCCTCAGGCAGCTGCGTCTCGGATGAGGAAGTCCTAGGAAAGCTGCCCAGGGCCCAGGTCTCCAGTAAGTTCTGATCATACATCCACCACCCTGGTCTCCCGTCAACTAGAAAATCAGTGCAAACAGGTTAGCACACATACCTGAGGCCCACACGCCTGGCTGACTGTGGCTGGAGCACTCCTGAGGAGTGTCCCAAATATCTGAACTGCGTTTGGGAACATGCTGCTCATCCCACACCAGAAGGATCAGCAAGGATGGCTAGTCTTTTCTTACTACTGCTGCCAAGCTCATCGCTTTGAGAACTGTCCCCGTGCTGCTTTCCTCCTCTTAAAGCTCTGTGACGCCTGCACGTCACATCAGAGATCTTCACACAGTGCCCAGAGCACTGGATGTCCTTGCTGTGGTTGCAAAATCACTATGATGGTATCAATAAGCATTTGGGGAGGGAGTGCTCATTCCACTGCTCTGGGATGTTATTTTCATTTGGACATCCTCCCTTTCTTTGTCCATTTACCTGTATATCTTTATGTAGCTACAAAAATGGCACACAGTTTTGTGATCTTTTTTTCATTAAATATAAACATTTTTGCTCTGTTACTAATTACATTTTATAATGAAACTTATTTTTTTTACTTTATTGAGGTCATAATAGTTTATAACATTGTGAAATATAATGAAACTTTTTAATGAGTGTGGACTCTCATGTGGATGTCCTATAATTTATTTGACTATTCCCTTCATTGTATTAACTCTTGTGAATTGTCTTGCGTGTTTGTATGTTAATTTTTTTACCCTTTGGGATTTTAATTTTTTTAAAAACAACAACTTGTGTGAGATTTTGAAGCCATCTCTCTGTAACAGGTTCTGCAATCCTACTTTCTTTACAAAGCCTGCCTTGTTGATCTGAAAAGTGCTTCCTCTGTGCTGTTCTGTACATAGAACTCAGATAATAGCTGCTCCCGTTATATTCTTCCCAGACATGTTTTTCTTCTCTTTAAAAAGCAACTTTGATCTCATGGTGGTCTGTGCGTTCTGAGTAACTTGTTGCTTCTTGATCTTGGTTGGTAGGTATGATCGCTTGCTGGAGACCTGCTCTATCGCCCTGGTGGGCAAATACACCAAGTTCTCAGACTCCTATGCCTCTGTCATTAAGGCTCTGGAGCATTCTGCGCTGGCCATCAACCACAAACTGGAGATCAAGGTGAGGAGGCTGGCGCAGGGGCAGCCGAGGCGTGGACAGGGAAGCCGTCTGCATTCTCATAGATGCGACATGCGTGTCTGCTTTAGATTTTTGGAGCTCAGAATTTCTTTTTAGGAGTAAAAAAGAGTCGTAGTTGGCTCCTGGCTTTGAGAGAACAGTAGAGCATTTTCAGGAAATAATGAAGGGGAGAGATGGTCAGAGTAGAAGCTAAGAGTGAATGCTTGACTCTGAGTATCAGGTGACCAAGTAAAATCCCTCTGTGGGGATGGGGAGCCCTGGGGGGCCAGAGGCACGGTGCGTGATTGTGGTACCACTCCCCTCATCTGTGGAGTGGGGGTGCTGTCCTCTTCGTAGAGCTGGGACATTCTCCAAAACGTGTCCAGTCGCCCAGCCAGTGCTTGGAGCATGGGCGGCACCCAGCGAACAGCAGTGGTTGTGTTCTGTCTGTGCCGTGGTGGGCAAGGCTGAGCAGCCGGCCTCCACCTGTCTCCTTGAGGCAGTCAAGTGTCGTCGAGGTTCCGAGCGCGGGTTCTGGAGCCACACAGCCAGGGCTCAGAGTCTGGCTCTGTTTCTTACAAGATGTGACCCTGGTCAAGTTACTTAACCCTCTTCGTGCCTCAGTTTCCTCATCTTTAAAAAGAGATGGTGATATCACCTTCCTTACAGGGCTATTTTAAGAATTAAATGAGTTAATAATATAAGGCGCTTAGAACTGTGGCTGGCAGAGAGGGGGTACTCTGTGTGGTAGCCCTTCTGGAGAAACCTTCCACCTCCCCCTTTAGATCTTTTCCCAGCCTCGCAGCTCACCAGCCGGAGCTTCTCAGGAGGAGGTGAAAGTTAGCAGTTCACTTGGAGCTCCGTGCTGGGTGTGCTAACCAGGGTCGGCACTGACGGGTCCTGGGCAGCTTCCGCCCCACTGGCGTTGGGGTTCGCCTCCTACCTCTCCAGGCTTTCCTCAGCATGATAATTTTGTTTGCTTAGTGCTGGTGAACATGTTCCTGTAGAATGACCTATTATACATGTTTTAAGAATTAGGAGATTTCATTACACTGCCCTGACTTATTTTTTGCTGTTTCTTTCAATCATTTATTTCCCTTACCTGCTTGGAGGCAGTCTCTGCCTATCACATGTTAGACAGGAGGGGCTGAGAGGTGGATAAAGACAGCGAGGTCACTTAGGTATGATGGGAGCGCACAGAGCGGGGTGAGCCTGCCTGGGTAGATGCGTGAGGAGGGCAGCCTTCCTCCAGGAGGGGCCCTGGGGCAGGTTTGGGAAGACGGATAAGGCAGAAGAGAAGGGTGTTCCTGACGGAAGGTGGAGCGCATTCAAGGGCTTGGAGAAATGGAATAGTCGAGAACTTGGTAGATGGAAGAGTGTGATTTGGAGGATGTCTGGAAACAGGCTGACGAGGGCCTGGTCACGAATCTGTCATGAGTCCCACCAAGTGGCCCAGAGTGTTGGGAGGCTGTGGAACTCTCCTCCGTTGCCAGTGGGAATGTAAATGGCACAGTTGCTTCAGAGAGCAAAGCAGTCTGGCAGTTTCATATAAAGGTGAATGTGCACTTACGATATGACCGAGCAGTTCCATTCACAGATACTTGTTCAAGAGAAATGAGAACATATATCCACCAAAAAAATATTTTTATACAAATGGACCTATTATTCATAATAGCCCAAATCTGGAAACAACCCACATGTCCTGAACAAGTCAGTGAATGAGCACATTGTGGTTTATTCATACAGTGGGAAACTGCATAATAATAAAAAGGAACAAGCTAGTGATACACAGAGCAACGCGAATAATCTCAGCTACATACTGGGTGACAGAAGCCAGACGCCAAGGCTACCTGTTGTATGGCTCCATTTCTAGAAGAGGCAGAGCGGTGCTGACAGGAAGCAGAGTGGAGAGGAGGTGGTTTGCAGGGGAGCAGAAGGAACTCTAGGGGAGGACGATAATTTCCTCTATGTGTGTGTGTTTAGCAAGTCTCATCAGAGTGTACACTTAACATGCTCGAATTCTGTTGTATGTAAATTATACTCCAATAAAGTTGAAAGAAATGAAAGCAGTCTGGGTGGAAGCCGGACTGGGGAAATGTCTTTTGAACAGAGTCAACTGCAGTGGCTTAGCTGATCCCAAACAGACCCGTGTAGAGCCAGGAGAGAGCCAGATTTGGGAGTTAAATGATCTGAAGGAAATGCTTGTATTTTAAAATATAATAAAAATTTAAAATTTATTTTAAAATTATTAACTTTAAATATATTAAGATAATCATTTTAAGACTTTAATTTAAAATTAAGAAAGATGGAATGTTGGTAATATTCAGAAATTCTGAAAGCGTGGCTCTGGAGTCACGAGCCTCTCTTCTCCCCTGTCTGCACACGCCCAGTACATCGATTCCACGGACCTGGAGCCGAGCACCTTGCAGGAGGAGCCGGTCCGCTACCATGAGGCCTGGCAGAAGCTCTGCAGCGCTCAGTGAGTGGGGCTCTCCCGCTGTGGTTGCCAGGGGGTTTTGGTTGGTTTTCAGGAACCAAGTGCCGTGCTTTCCTGTGCTAATAGTAGGTAATCTACTCTTTAAAATATCCTTTCATTACGGAAAAGACTGCATCCTGGATGGCCTTAAGAAAATAAGCCTTACGAAAATACAGCTTATCAATGTAGTTGAAGCTGAAGAAAACTCATTCTGATTTGATTGATGGTGTTTCCTGTGTGCATCTATCGACGAGTCCTATGTAAAGATTTTTGATCCAGGACATTTCATGAGCACCCGTCACTAGAGTCTCTTAAATAGTTTGTTTTTGGCAGCTGTTATTTATAATAGTGAAACATGAGCGAGAATTTCTAGTTGACGAGAACAGTGGAATGGTGCAGAGCCACACAACTGCGATTGAGACCTAGGTCCGTGTGGCACCCTGAGCTGACGAGGAAAGGCCTCCTTCCTCCCAGGGGAGCACCGTACATAAGCCAAGAGGTCAAAAAAAAGGTGTTTCTGTTAATATATATTAAAATTTAGAGAATCCAGTCCTCGGACAAATATCGTGCGGTGGCAGTATTACTGTTACGTATGCCGTCTTTTTTTACTCGTTGTAAGCATTTTGTAACGTTACTAAGAAAGGTGCACGGTTTTCTGCACATTTTCTGAGTTCGTAGTGTTTACATACAGCAGTCTTCCAATCACAGTTATAGCCCGGGAGCGAAGTCGAGGGGTGACTTCAGGCATCCGTGTCTTGGAAACGGCTCCTTGGGTGCTCGCCGTGAGCTGGGCTGGTGGAGAGGGGTCGCACTGTGCTCTGCTCTCTTGTACAGTGGAGTGCTGGTGCCAGGCGGATTTGGTGTTCGAGGGACGGAGGGAAAAATCCAAGCGATCGCCTGGGCTCGGAAACAGAAGAAGCCTTTTTTGGGTAAGGAGTAGGAAAGAGCAAGAAAACGTGCCAAGGAGGAGGCTATAAATAACCCGGAGATGACCGAAACCAGACATGGATGCCGTTTCTCTAGAGAGCAGCTCAAGGAGAAGCCTTTTGGGTTCTGGTCGGGAGAAATTCGAACTCTCCTTTAAAAGGAAAAGTTCAAACTTGTGAGCTCCATGTAGGTGTTGTGGGGTTTTCAGAGAATGGAATCCCACTTGGGAAGCCTGGTCCCTTTCCTGAACCCAGCTGTTTGGCAGGACATGAGACGGGGTTTCTAGCCTCCCTTGGACACCGGCTGACTGTAACGGGGTGAAGTGACTTTGGATGCTTCCTGGTGCTGTAAATTTTAGTACTTTTCAACTTGATCAGTTGTAGATGGGAACTTAATGAGAGAGGGTAAGAGAGCTGGAATTGTTAAGTACTGACTAGAATATTGCTTATTTCTAAAAGTGAATAACTGCTGGCACCTGCAATCTTCACATGCACTTAGACCCAGTTTTTGGAATCTGATACAGATAAATGCAGCCGGGGCTGCCTGTTGACAGCAGGAAATGAGGAGGGTTTGTGATTGGCGTTCTGTGAACAAACAGGACACGCAGGCCGTGGCAGGTGGCGGGGAGTGTAGCAGTGTGGCCTTTCACGGGGCTTCATGAGTGTTTCCCTCCACCTGCCAGGTGTGTGCCTGGGAATGCAGTTGGCGGTGGTGGAATTTTCAAGAAATGTGCTGGGATGGCAAGGTGAGTGTCCATTTAAAAGCCTGTTAAATTCTTGCTTAAGTGTTCCTGGAGGGCCTGAAGCCCAGTGCCTTCTGGGTGACTGGGAGCCGTGGGGAAGGTTGGCCGGGTCTCTCGGCAGCTCGCGGGGCGCAGTGAGGGGAGCTGCCGTGTTTGTTGAGGGAAAGCACAGCTCCTCCAAGTGAACCGCAGGAAGGAGGGAGCCGGCTGAGCGAGCAGCCTCGGCCCTGCCTGCATTTCCTGCTCTGGAGAGTCTCGCCCTTCGATCACCACGGCCACTGTCCCTGAGCTGCTGTCTAGCGGGAGAACTGGCCCATGTGAGGCTGTGCAGTTATTGTGAGCTTGGGCTCTGGAGCTGAGCAGACCTGGGCTCAAATTCTGACTTTATCACTTATTATGGGCGATTTTGAGCAAGTTACTTAGCCTTTCTGGGCCTCTGTTTCTTCTGCGAAAGGGGCATTTAATGAGTATTAAATGAAACAGTGCACGTGAGTAGTCCCAGCACAGTGCCTGGCAAAGGGGAAGTGCTCAGTCACGTTGGCTCTGTGCCTGTCTGTCTGTTACTGTGTCCAGACCACCCAGAGCTCAGTGGCTCCCACCATGGTTCTTTCTCAGTATTCTGTGGGTTGACTGACTCGGCTGGGCGGTTTTCTGCTCCATGCGGTATATCTGAGGTCCCCATGGCAGCCCATCATCCACTAATACAGCCCGAGCTTCCTCACAGCATGGCGACCGCTAGACTTCGCCCACTGCGCAAGCGCCTGGCAAGCTTGCTAATGCCCTGTGGTCACGCCCAGTCAGTGGGGGAGGGGCCACACACACAGGGCGAACGCAGGGGCTGCAGTTACTGGGGCCACCGATGAAGGAGTCTGCCACTGCCCCTTGATTTTCTGTCACCCAGTGGACAAACACTAGGTTTTCAGAAAGACTTTATAAGTTCTAAGAAAAATAAAGCAGCCTGAAGGAGTGTAAAAGTCTGGCTTTACCAAGTACAAGTGACTCTTCGGTGGCCAGCTGGCTGTTAGTCCTGGGTTCATTTCACAGTTTTTCTGAGGCTCCTTCACAATAACCCTGAGGGGACAGTGCCTCTGGCTTCTGAGCTCCTGGCTGGTGCTGTCTTACCATCCACCATCCAGAGCTGGCCCTCTGGGCACCCTGGACCCTTTCACAGCATGACCTCCTGCCACCCAACCGGGGCCCCAGTGGGGTGGGTGACCTGGTACCTTAGCTTCAGTTTCGACCCGGCCCTGCTGTAGGCCCAGGAGGGGAACACTACCTAGCATTTCACACAGAAAGAACCAGCCATGCAGCCCCAGGAGCTCAGTGCTTTTAGTCTTTAGTGGTTTAGCTTATGGTTAGACTGTAAATTCAGTGAAGGATAGAAAGGTTGTTTAGGTTTTGAAATCAATTAATTTCTGATTTAGCTATCGAGTGAGGCAGTTGAGTAGGGCCTGTACAAGATGCTGAAGATGAAAGAAATGCAGAAGAAATAAAATTTGCCCATCTTGGAAGGATACAGTCTGAAACGAAAAGTGAAAACATGGACACGACAGCACAGGAACTGTCAGGATGCCTCATCTAAATGAAGGTGATTAGGTTACGTCGTTCATTGTGATTTCTCCATTCTGTGCAGCATCTCAAAAACGTTATCCCTAGTTTTTGCTCTCATCGCTAAAGGACTTAGATTTAGAGCTTAGGGTTGAAACTTAAATCATCAGTTTTGTTTCTAACCGTTTCCATAACACAAGCACTTCTGATTTTGCAGATGCCAATTCCACTGAGTTCGATCCTGAGACCACTCATCCCGTGGTGAGTCTGCTGTTTGAACCTCACCAGGGCTTCGAAGGGTGTGGAAGGGGCATTATGAGTGACTGATGGTCAGAGACAGGAAGGGAGAATTGGTCCTTCCCGAAGAACCCTGAGGTCCTGCACCGTCAGGCGTGCCGGATGGGAAGAACTTTTATTCTTCGTTGTGTAATTTCTCACTATTCCCAGTTTGCCACAGAGAGTTTTTTAAGACAGGTACCAACCCAGCCAACCAGGGGGTTCCTGATTAAAATAATTCTCCATCCCACTCCACTTGGCTCCCAGGAGCCCTTTATAACAATCTCAGTAGGAAACACTTACGTAGGCACTGGTTATGTGCCAGCACTGTTCTCTCCGCTTTGTATATATTAATTCCCTTAATCCCCAACAACCTGGGGAGGTGGGCATATTATTAGGAAACTGTTGGAATATAGGACTGACTTGTTTCACCGTAACCAGAGCTTTTCAAGGCCAGCACACCTCGTGTTCTATCTCCTATCAGAGGAATGTGGCCCACGGGGGAGGGACAGTGCCTTCATTCTTCTTTGCGTCCCCATCCCAGAGGTGATGGACCTGTTCATGGTACTGAGGATGCTGTGATAAACAAGATGGACAAGACTCTTGATCTCAGGGCACTTAACCAGCATCAATATGTTTTTCGACCTGAAGTTGAACTTGGCTAATACTAAGACCTCAGGGGGAGAAGAGCAAAGGTGTTGAGGTGTGGGACCTCGAGGCGGAGGGGAGCATGGACTGAGTGGTGTGTGGACTGTCATGGCCGGGTGCCTTGGCCTCTTTCTCTACAGACATTTGCTGAGCTCCCGCTGGGACACGGCGGACCCTGGAGGAGCATCTTTTTCCTTTGAGCAGCTCCTGAGTCTAGTGGAGGAGAGTGGGTTATCACATATGTGGTCCTGTATCCATGCTGCTGTGTTAGTCTTTATTAGAACGAGCTACAACCCAGTGGCACTTACAATCCAAAGTGCTGGGGGAGGGAGCGGCCAAGGGAGGGAGCAGCTGTCTGGTCCTGCCGCTCATGAGGACCCTGCCCAATAAGGATTAAGAATGATTATTGGGAGGCATTTTCTGCTGTGAAGAAACATCTCTTGTAAGGAAAAGCTGGGGAATCAGAGCCTGTACACAGGCTCGTTTCATTCAGAGCAGGCGGTCCGTCTCCTAACAGAGGCAGAGTTTGGCAGTGCGTGTTTGTTTTTTAAACATCTCCAGGTCATAGACATGCCGGAACACAATCCTGGGCAGATGGGCGGAACCATGAGGCTGGGCAAGAGGAGAACCCTGTTCCAGACCAAGAACTCGGTCATGAGTAAGAGCTGCCTCCCCGGCCCGCTCTTCGGCCCGGCACGTCCAGGACGCATGTCCTGCGCTGGTGCCGTGGCTCCGGAGAGCCAGGCTGGGACTTTCGGTTTGGTTCTTGCTTTTGAAGTTGTTTTTTCCCTTCCTAGTCATGTTCTTTGGGGACGCACCGTAATAGCCAAAGCTGCAGTGTGGGTCTAGAGAGGTCACGGGCCGTGCACTCAGGGACCTGGGGACCCTGGGTGCGGACAACTCAGCAGAATGAGGCAGTTACTTGAAATCCACTGTAGTCTGTTACTTTCTTCGACTATTAGGTTGAACTGTATGAAACTGCCAATGTTGGTGATTTTTGTCCCACAAAAAAAGCAGTGTCATACAGTTCAACCTAAATAGATTTTATTCTAAAAGTACTAATAGGTGCTAAAGATTTAGGGGAAATTTAGGGAGGAAAATATTTAAGAAAATTACTGTTAGATTTTATTTCCTTAAAATAGAATCTTTTATTTTCTGGGAAATTCTGTCTTTACGAGCGGGGCAGCCGGTGCCTGTCTGGGGGTGTGGTGGCAGCAGTTTGAGCCACTGAGCAGTGATCTCCAGTCCTGCCAACTCTGATGTTCTGTGAATGTGGGGGTCCTGCGCGGCAGCGCAGTGGGGCAGGAAAGCAGCCCGTGTGCAAACGAAGCCCTTCTTCAGGGGCGGCCAGCCATGCGTGGGAGCTTTGGTGACTGTGCCTTACCTGCATGGTGCTGGCCCCGAGGGTCCTCTGGGTGGCTCTCAAGATGTCTGTCTCAGGGCTTTGGCAGTTGGTATGTCTGGCTTTGTCTTCCCAGGCAGTTTCCAGCGGGACAGTGCTTCGTCCCTCAGTGATCGCGTGTTGGAGGGTGGTGGTCAAAGTCTGGAACAGTTTTCTTGGTGTGGTTGGGGTCAAAGACAAGATTTATCTTCACTGCGCTGCCACGAGCAGGTGGCTGTGGTTGGCGGGAGAGTCAGAGAAATACCCTTGGAAAGGCCTGGCTGTGGAGACAGGGAGGCGGGGGGCAGGGGCAGTTGTGAACACACTCAGGAGCCTTTGCATCAGCCTGCCTTTTTGCCAGGGAAGCTCTATGGGGACCCCGATTACTTGGAGGAGAGGCACCGGCACAGATTCGAGGTGAGGATTTGAGCTCTGGGATCTTTACGTCTTTTCCTTCCTGTTGCTCTGGAAACACGCTAAGCTCGGAGCCAGCACAACTCGTCTTCGTGCTTCAACAGGTGAATCCAGTCTTGAAAAAGTGTTTGGAAGATCAAGGCTTGAAGTTCGTTGGCCAAGATGTAGGAGGAGAGAGAATGGAAATCGTGGAGTTGGAAGGTGATTGCTTAGGCAGCGTGTTTAATGGAGAACTTGGGGACGTCTTCTTGACGTGTGGGAAAATATAAAAACATTAGTTGTTGCCCTTGACCTAACAGTTAGGAAGCAGCACTGTCTTCTGGGGGCTGGGTGTCTTGGTGAACAAGATGTCTTGAGCCCCACTTCTGATCTAACATGACCTGCGTGACTCAATCCTGTGGAAGTCGGGGGGCTGGGGGAGCCGGGGACAGGAACCTGGAGAGGAGGCCCCTGCAGCCAGGAGGGTGACAGTGTGCAGGGGAGAGGCTGTCAGATGTCCCTTGCTTTGTGGTTACCTTTACCCAGGTTCAAATTAAGAAGCTATTTTTAAATACTTTTAGGGTCTGTGGAAATGAGAAACATTTAAGGAGAGTTTTTCCTCATCTTTTGCGTGTCACGCATACATGCATAGTGAAGCTGTTTACCTGCGTTTCTGTTTCAGATCATCCCTTTTTTGTTGGAGTTCAGTACCACCCTGAGTTCCTGTCCAGACCGATCAAGCCTTCCCCACCGTACTTCGGCCTCCTCCTGGCCTCGGTGGGGCGGCTCCCGCATTACCTCCAGAAAGGCTGCCGGCTCTCGCCGAGGTGGGCTTGGGTTTCTCTGGTCCTCGGGGTGGTCTCTGAGTCATCACAGCGATAAGCGAAGCCACAGGAACCGGGAACGTTCCAGGGTGCTCCTCCTCACACGGACACGCAGGTGTCCTCTGCTCCCCGGGTTTTCTCAGGCTGCTTCGTGCCACCCCAGCCTTCCGCCGGCATGGCGGCCAGGTCCCCGTCTCTGCAGCGTCTGGGTTCTGGGATGACCTTTGGCAGTGGGACCCCATGGTCCGTGGGGGACTGTGGTTTTTCACAGTGTGTCGGCTGCAGCCCGGGTGGACTTCATGTCCCGTTTCTCCTTTATCGGGAACCCGTTAGTTCCTCTGCCTTGGTGGTCAGGGCGTCATGACTGAAGGCTATAAATTGAATGTGTATCTTCTGTCACCAGAAGAAGAATACCCCTCGACAGCTTCATGCTGACTACGTAAGGCAGTAAAGGTAGTTCTGATTTCTGCTGTGTCCCCGTCGTGATGGCGGCTACAGGAACAGGGCCACAAAACAAGCTTTTGGTGGGAGGTGATGAATAAACCCTCTCAATTCTACAGGGACACCTACAGTGACAGAAGTGGGAGCAGCTCCCCGGACTCTGAGATCACTGAATTGAAGTTTCCATCAGTAAATCATGACTGATGGCAACGTAAGTGGTATTTTTAAGCTTCAGGGGTTTTTGTTTGTTTAGTGGTGATAGCACTAGAATTGAAAGAACATCATGAAAGTTTAGTGTTGGAAATGTACCTGCCCGAGAATGAGAGTGGTGAGGTCAGCGTGGATATGAAATGGGCGAGACCCTCCAGGTTACAGGCACCTGTCCGCCTTGCTTTGGGGACTCCGCGTGGGGGACACCAGTTACTGGGCAGTTGTCTCCATACTGATCGCTACATTTGGGTCCCAGTCTGACCAAATCTAGGGGAACTGGACTCAGACCCTTGTTATTTCCTGTAGCCATAAACTTGGAGATCTTGAAGGAGGTGACAGGTGTGACAACATGGGATTTGTCATTTTTGCAGAGCCTCAAGCTTTCATCAGGAAGTGCTTTAAAGCTGATACATGTGACATACAACACTTTTATGTTGATTGCTGCTTATTCTGGAAATCCCTTAAAATCCAAATGATTATTGTACAAACCTTGGTTTGTAAGTTTATAAAGTGTAGCAGCTCTGGGCACTGCCATGAATTATGTAAAGTCCTATTAAGATAACCGAGCAAACTGTGTCACACATTCTGCTGGTGAGGGTCTCAGAGGGGGCTGGGGGTGTCAGTTGGGCATCTGTGGGGTCTGAAAGAACCAAGGGTGTGGTGTGGTCCCATCTTTGGGGGTCCCAGCACAGGGAAGGTGCGCTCCTGCCTGAGGCGCGGGCAGGCAGCCTCCCTGAATCCTGCACCCCTGGTGTTCTCTGGTCTGGCGGGCACATGACTCTTGCCTTCTGCCTTGGTTATCAGCCAGCTGGCCCTTGATGGCCTGAGCCAGGCGGGCCGGTGTGAGAAGTAGGTTCGTACCTGTCAGGAGGAGGGCTCTGATGCCTTACTCTCTGCCGGGTGAGTGTTTAGCACAGATGAACTCACTGATTTTCTCCACCAGATAGTTTGCTCATCTAAGAAACTACCATAAAGAGAAAGGAAGCTTTAACAGTAAAGGGGTGCATGTTGGGGCAGTGACATGGAACTTCTGACTGCCTTGCTAAGTGGAGAGTTTCCTGTTGGTGGCGCTGGTCAGAGGCTGGGAGCTGTGGGAAAGATTGCTTGTGTTGGGGCAGAGGGAGAAGTCCATGTAAGGTCTTGACAACGTATGATTCCATAGGAATTAGACACTCGGCTTCTAATTATTCACGCTAGGCTCCTACTCCTGGTCTTCAGTGACAAATAGGTGCAGTTTGCACCATAGCAGCTGACTATAAGTTCTAACTTTTCTACTTTAACATACATCATATAATTGCTTCATTTATTTTTAAATAGGGGTGCTTCTTCAAGACAGCCTTCGGACTGAGAGAATTGACAGCTTTGACTTTACACTCAGCTTTGACACTTCCTTTAAATTATGTTTTTTTAAGATGATTTTATTATGGGGAAAGGTATTTGGAACACGTTGTGCCCTGCATGTCCCCTCACGTGTATCGGCTCCTACACGGTGCGCTGCCTGGCATCCGACTCTCTCCTTTGCCGCCCTGGAGCTTCTCAGCCGAGAAGCAGCACGTCTGGGCGGGAGCGGAGGCCGGGGGCTGGCGGAGGGCCATCCCTCACCTTGTTCTCCAGCTACCTCACGTCACTGTGGATTTGAGCGTGGAGCCCATCGCTCCCCCTGGGATGCCCAGACCATCAGAAACAGCCCCACGGACTGCGTGGGCACAGAGGGTCATTTAACTCATGCTTACAACACTTGGTGCTGGTAACCTGAGGGCACTGCTTGCCACTAGGAGCAGTGGAACCAGAAACAAAGTCTCGGCCCTGCCCTGTGGAGACTCGGTGCCAGCTGTGGCTGGTACTTGTCCAAAGGGACAGTCAGTTTGTGTCACACGAAATGGCAAGAAGTCTGTGTCTCTCTGAAGTGTGATTTTAGACTCCCTGTCCTCGCTGTGCTTCTCTTCCCGGGCTGGGAAACACTCCTTGCATCAAGGGGTCGCTTAAAAAAGAACAAAGACTCTTTTGGGGAAGCTGCCTCTAAAACCCTCTCATATGTAGACAGCTTTGCTCGAGGGGACTTTTCCTTCCAGAACGGTGTTACTGCAGTTGAAATGCATTATGAAAGCTATTTTCCTAATGTGATGTACTGATGGGCACGGCTGTGTGCCCACTATATTCTGGCTGGACTCCGTGTATACTCTAACTTAAGAAATAAATAAAGCAGACACACTGTATAATGCTTGTTTGTTGTGGCTGGATGGAAGATGTCTGAGCACAGTGCCAGACGTGCCTGTGTGCGGTCACCTGAACCGTCCGCGCCAGGGCTCCTCCAGGTGAGCACCCTTAAGTGGATGGTCTGATAGTTTAAAAACTAACAGGGGAGACTTTCTTTTTAATGGGAACCAGAATTTCCCCCAAGCCCTTCAAATTGTGGTTCTTGGCATAGAGAGATCAAAGAAGCAGGGTGCCGAGTACACTGCCAGCTCTTGAGCAAGGGGGCATTCCTGTGATGTGTATGGAGGAGGTCCTTCCCTCTATGGGGCCTGGACCTGGGCGCCTCCGGACGAGGCCAGGAGCAGCAGAGCAGAGCCGCGTGAGCCGGCAGGACTGCTCTGTGCCCCTCGGGTCCTCCTGCCCTCCCCAGCCTTCTGAGTCCAGAGCATTGTCCTGAGTGGTTCTTCCCCCAAGTGAAATCATTGATATTGAACCCGTGCTCCTTGTGGCGTGTTGGTGACCCTGGCACCCACCACCCACACGCTGGCAGCTGAGCACACCACCCCATGAGCCGGCTCCTCTGCAGACAGCCTGAGGCAGATGCTCGGGGCTCAGGCCCGGCTGCTTGTCGGCGGTCAATGCCTTTACTCATTGATTTTTTTTTTTTAAGATTGGTACCTGAGCTAACAACTGTTGCCAATCTTTTTTTCCCTGCTTTTTCTCCTCAAATCCCCCCAGTACATAGTTGTACGCTTTAGTTGTGGGTCCTTCTAGTTGTGGCATGTGGGACATGGCCTGACAAGTGGCACTATGTCCGTGCCCAGGATCCGAACTGGCAAAACCCCGGGCTGCTGAAGCGGAGCACGCAAACTTAACCACGGGACCACGGGGCCGGCCCAACTCATTGATATTTGAGAAATTAGGGGTTGGGGAGAAAAATGTTTCTCACCATTTGACCTGGCCCTCCGTCAGAGAGATCCAGAAAAGGAGGAGGCTCCCTTTTATCCTTCCACTCACTAGACCAAGGCCACCATCACTGCTGAGGCCCAGGAGCCGGCGTTCCTCCTCTTGGCCTTTGTCTTCATTTCTCATGGACCGAAATCAAGTGTCTTTGCTGACAGAGGTCTTCACACTTGCCTTGCTACTTTGAGTGTGGCGACTGGGTGCATTCTAGCCTCTTTTCCCACCTGGTGGTCCATCAGACAGGCTTCAGTCATTTTTATAAAAGCCCTTCCCCGAACTGAGGGCTCTGACATGTCCGTTGGTGACGGCAGTGTCTCTGCAACAGCCAGGACTTGGGTGGGTGTGGGTGGTTTGCAAAAGCCTCGCAGGGGGCTGGTATTGCCGCCCCTGCCTTTCACAGTGTCTCAGCTGACCAGTTGTTGAGTGCTGGCCTCTTGCATAACCTTGCTAGAAATGGGACCCCAAATGGCTTTAGGGCTTACAAAACTCAACCAGCCCTGCCACCTGGGCTGTGGCAGACAGGACTGTACCAGGGGCGAGGGCTGAAGCTGAGGCTGTGCAGGAGGGTGGCCTTCCATGCCCGGTGTTGACTGTCCGGCGCCCAGAGGCTTCTCCTTGGGGAGGAGACCCAGCAAAGTGCCTCCAGTGCCCTTCACTTCAACCCAGGTGAGCCGGGCAAGTTCCTACAGTCGAGCAGCGCAACTACCGCCTGACCTCACCCTGCCTTTGTGGAAACCGGCCGCTTCCCGACAGGAGTGTTCCTGAGGGTCGGGATGCCTGGGCTGGCCTTGAGCATGTGCCTGGCACGTGGAAGGTGCTCACAGATGGCTCGCCTCTGACCTCTTGAGCAGCCCCTCCTCTGTGCACTTCTCAAGCAGCCTCTGAAGACCTGGCTCAGGCGCTGTGGTTGGGTGTCCCTGAGGAGCTCAGAGTTTGGCGTCCATTGCCACATTGGGTCCCTAGAAATAACCGTTCTTGCCCCAGGTGCATGTAATTTATTAAAGAGCTTTGACCATCACAGGTCCCAGTAGACGGGCTGGGGGCTGCAGGGTGGCCGGCCTGCCCTGCACCACAGTTAGCGAGTGTGCCTCGCCGCTGCGGGGCGCTTTCCTAGGATGACACATTCCTTTCTGGCCGTCTAGCCCACTGGAGTCAGACCCCAGCCTGGGCGCAGTGAGCATTTTGGAGAAGAACAGTCAGCCCTGGGACAGCTCTGGCCAAGTTTTTTCTGAAAGTAAGGTTCCTTGGGGATGGTGCCAAGAGCTACTTTTTAGCTACACAGACTGGGGTCTGCTCAGGATCGAAGGCACATGGGACCCGCCTGTGTGTGGGCAGGGCTGTCGAAGGATCGAGGAAGTGGGGCTCTCCCAGCCACCTCTGAGCAGCCCAGATGGGTTTTATTGGGAGGACTCTGGCTCACATAGGAAACCCCTGCATTGCCCAGGCTGAGGAGAGGCGCCTCCCTGCGCCGCCCTTTCCTGCCCACTGGGGCCCTCACAGGACGCAGCAGGTGCAGGAGACAGGCTTTTGCTGCTGCAGCTGCTCCTGGAGCTGTTCCTTCTCCACCGTCAACACGTTCACCTTCTCCTCCAGCTTGCTCAGCTCCGCTGTCCACTTCTGAGGGGACATCGTGGAAGCAGATGTCTAAGCTGACATTGTCTTGGGCCCACACACCCTCCCCCTAGGGGTTGACCTGATGGAGGAAGGCAAGGCACAGAGTGCCTGGGGGGGTCTGCTCAAGGCCACTGGGCACCGTATTGACAGTGCTAGGTGGGGAAGCTGGTCCCCTGACCATGCTCTCATCCCTGACCTAGTCAGCCCTTGGGTCTTGACGGAAGCCACCTGACCTGAGGGTCCTGCCAGCATCCCACACCCTAAGATGATCTGTCTTCGCAGCCTCTTCAAGTACCAGGGCAGGCTCAGGTTGGCAGCTCCCCGGCCGCATCTTTTCCTCTCTGTCAGCCCCTTACCCTCCTCCACTTTTCTGCCACCTAAAGTTTCCCTCTTGAAAAGGTTTTTCCTTGGAACTGTGTCTAGCATTCACTGCCCCCCATCTTAAGGGTCTCCCCCAAGATAACAGTACACAGTCCTCAAGATTGTCTTGAAACTTCTCAATATTCCACTCTCCTGGCTTCCCCAGCCACACAACAGTGGAATACTGGATGTAGTGGGGTTATTTTGATCCAGCCCCTGTGGTGTACTCACGGGGTGATGGAGCACCAACAGAAACCTGATGGCTTGCCCAGGACTTCTCAGTGAGTGGCTGAAGGGGCCTGGGTCCAGCTTGGGCCCCAGCCTGGCTGCCGCAGCCTTGGCCACTTACCTGCCTGCACCACTCCTGGATGGCGCAGACGGACAGCGGGCCCTGGGTGCTCCCGTCACGCCGCAGGAACACCTCCCCTAGGTCTGTCTCGTAGAGCTGCGGCTCAGCCTGGGCCTTGGCGTGCACACTTAGGCGGATCACCTTGGTAAGGGCAGCAGGCACTGCACTGGACAGTCTGCAGCCCAAACCCCACATCGCTTGCGGCTGGCTGGCTCCTGAGGTCAGCCTGCCGGGGCTGGAGGTGGGGCTGTTTCCAGCTCTTCTCCAGTCTCTCTTTTCCCCAACTCCCTTTTGCCACCGTCCCCGCCCACCATGGCTCAGCAGAGGCGATGTGGGCCATCACGTTTAGAGTGATGACATGATAGATGACTAAATAGACCCAGGGACCTTCATTCCCGCAGCTCACCTTGAGGGGGGTGCTGGTGGTGGAGGTGCTGACCACAGGGATGAAGGTGAGCGTGTAGGCGTCAGGGAAGACCTGGGGCTTGAAGCCCTGCAGAATGGAGTCCACCAGCAGGCGCACGCGGTCCTCGTCGCGGTGGCTGCAGCGGATGCCCTGCACCAGGCCGCTGTCCTCCACGCCCACGAACAGGCTGCCGCCCTCGCTGTTGAGGAAGGCGCATACGTAGCGCCGCACATGGTGCTTGAAGGCCAGGGTCAGGTACTCGCCGCCCCCCCGCTTGAACTCCACATTGCGCGTCTCGCTGCCCAGGAAGGCACCCTGGAAGAGCTGCTCCTGGCCCAGGATCTTCTGGTGCATGATGGCACTGTCGGAGCGTGTGCTGCTGGGTGGGACCCAGGAGCTCTGCCGCCGCTGCCGCTGGGCCAGGGCCCGGGTAGGAGGGGTGTTGGTGAGCCGGGTCGGCCGGAGGTGGGAGCCTGGGCTGGGGTCAGGGCAGGGGCCAGGGCTGAGGCTGGGGCTTGGGCCGCTGTCCTCCTCCTGCTGGGGTGAGGGGCAAGAGTTGGGAGCCCCAACCTTGGTGGTAAGAGAGACATACTGCCAGAACCCCCACCCCCACCCCCCTGGGGCCAAGCCCACTTGGGCATCTTGGTGTCCCCACCCAAGTGGAGGGGTCTAATTCTGCCCACCATCCTGCAGCCCGTGCGGGAAACCCTGCTGGGTCAAGGGTTCGAATCAGCCTCTGCTCCTTCCCCTCTGGGCTGCCCTCTTCCCTGCTGGGCTCTGGGAACACAAGGTGGGTAACAAGAGCTGTCTTTCCCGGGGTTGGGGGCTGGGACACCTGTGGACCAAATTCTTCCCATTTGGGTTGTGGACAGGCCTCTGAAGCCCAGGACTGGGTCATTCCAGGAGTCATCTCAGTGCCCTGAGGTCCCCAGTGACAGAGCTTCAGGTTTCTGAATTGAGATGGGTGCTCAGGGACCCCACGCCCTTCCTCATCTCTCTGAAACCCTTGCTGATCGCTTCCGGACCAATGACCAGTCTCCTGAATCTCAACTTTCCTTCGGCCCTGCTGAGTACTTTCCATGGTTCCACTCTGTTCAAGGGCTCTGGGCATGAGCATGCTCATGGCCACTTCCCTAGTCTGGGCCTCATTGTCAGCCCCTCACTGGACTCCCTGCCTCCGGGCTCTCCCCGTCCCATGCATCCTCCTGGCTGACCTAGATGCAAGTCAGATCGTCACTCCTCCCTTACTGGCTTCTCTGCTGCCCTCCCTGGCTTCAGGGCTGGGAGCTGTGTGGACTGCAGCATGGTGATGAGGGGCATGTCCCTACCAGCCCTGCAGCTCCCTGAGAAGACAAATTTACCAGAAACATGGGAAAACTGTCATACAAATATGACGTCAGGCTCACAGGCCTGAAATGTAAGTCACAGAGCCGTTTAGTTCTGCAACAATTTATACGCCATGGAGTTTTCGCCCCCACAGAAAAGGAAAGCCGAGATCACCTGTCTCGTGGGGTGACCCACCACAGCCCCGTTGGTGAGTTCACTGCTCCCTCCCGCCCCACAAAGCCCAGCCTGTTGGCTCTGCCTGGGTCTCAACAGCCTTGGTGGCCTGGCCTCTGCCCACTGGCCCAGCTTTCGTCCTTAGTTCCCCCTGCAGCCCCAGGGACACCAAATGGCTTGCCCTTCTACAAATGCAACATTCCCCCTTATCCATCCCTCTGTACATGCCGTGTCCCTCTGCCTGGAATGTCCTTCCCCTGAGTGCCTGTCCCTAAGTCCCAGCCTGGATTTCACTTCCCCTGTGAATTTGTCCCCAGAGAGCAGTGAGGACCCTCCTCCTGTCCTTCCACAGCTTCCAGTGGCCACTTCGCAGCTTTGTAACTGGCTGTGCCTGGCTTTGCCCATGGACGGAGGGCCCTTGAGGGCAGGTCTGCTGTCTGTTTTACTGCTGGGCACAGAGCAGGCATTGGTGTTTGTCAACAAATGAATGAGGTGGGCCAAGAGAAAATCGGGGTCCCTGAGTATCCAAAGGCCTGGGCTGACCGGGCCCAGGGGCTGGGATGCAGAAGGACCCAGGGAGGACTTCCACACTCTGGCTTTTCTTCACATGCTTCCAGGCTGGAGGCAAACTGTTAGGGTCAGTGTCCCTCTGGGAGTACGCTGGCAGTGCCAGCCTCAAGCCCCCAAGTGTGCAGACTTGTCTCCAGTTCCTCAAAGACACCCTCCACCCCCAGCCAGCGCAGGCCCGCCACACCCAGGCATCTTGGGGAGGCTCTGGGGCTCACCGGCCTAGTGGCTCCGGGAATTCCTCGCTTACCTCTCTGTGGCTCGAGGGCCCACGGCCCTCACCCAACACCAGCTCCTTCCCGCGGGCCACCAGCTCCTTGAGGATCTGGTGCTCCTCCAAGGCTGTTTGCAGGCGCCAGTGGAGGGAGGCCAGGGTGTCCCCGTGTGTGGCTACCTGCACCAGTGCGTAGGCCTTCCGCGGCCGCCGCACCACCTCAATGTGCTCCCGTGCCACCGGCAGCTCCAGCCTCTCCAGGGTGTCGCGCAGCAGGCAGGCGAGCACAGGCACTGAGAACTGTGGGTTCAGGTGGCCCACATAGAGAACGTGCGTGCTGGGTGCCACCTCGAGGCCCGACTCCTTGGGCAGGGACTCTTCTGGGGGTGCTTCCTGCGAGTGTTGCTCGCCTGGAGGCTCCATGAGGGGCTCCTGCGCCTGTGTTTGTGGTGATCTCTTCCTGGGGGTCTCTGGAGGGGTGTCCCTCGGAAGGGCTTCCTGGATTCCTCAGTGCTGGTGGCTCCTCTCAAGGCCCTGGGCTCTCAGCTTAGCCCAGGGCCTCCCAGGGGACTCAGGGGGTGCCAAGGCTCCTGGGAGCTTCACAGATTGGCAGGGGCTGGGCAGGGCCAGAGAGAGAGAGAGGGAGGGTAGAGGCCCAGCAGGAAGGGCCTGTCACCGTGCCCCCCACCCCCCGCCCCCGCCAAGGCCTAGGACAGGATAGAGGAGAGTCAAGGCTGAACAGAGAGCAGAGCATGAGCCTGCCCCTCATTCCACAGAAGTGAAGACCGAGGGATCTGCCCAGAGGTGGAAGAGGGGACCAGAACTCAGACCTCTGAAGGTCCCCCATCTCCTTTCATTGGCCCCAGGGGCCTGTCTTCCCTCCCCAAGCCACAGGCTTGGGGCCTCCTAGGTGCCCTCAGTTTCCTGCCCACCAGAGGTTACTGCTGCCTCCAGGCACCAGCGAAACCTTTCAAGGGCCTTTGGAGAAGTGTCCTTAGCCCAGGCCTCCCAGGCCAGCTGCAGCCCCACCTCTGCTTCCCC
Source organism: Equus przewalskii (assembly GCF_037783145.1). NCBI lineage: Eukaryota > Metazoa > Chordata > Mammalia > Perissodactyla > Equidae > Equus > Equus przewalskii. Next base: position 17,046,930 of record NC_091832.1, on the reverse strand, counting down.
GCCTGGTCTGCAGCAGGTGCAAGCCTAGCAGAGGCTGTGAAACAGTCAGGCCAGCTCAGAGGGTCTTCGGGCAGAGGTTCTTAGGCTTTGGGCACACTCAGGGAAGCTATGGTCCCGCCCCAGAAAAACGGCCTTTGCACATTACATATAATCCCAGGAGGCTCGTGGGCCCTTCTGAGGAACTCTTAGTCTACACTGAATCCTCTGGTTTGGGTCCAGAGAGCAGAAGTGAGGAGAGGCAGAATGAGGATCAGAGCTGAGACCCTTTGTAGCCCCTCCCCGCCTCCCACCAGGCCCGGGGCTTCACTCCTGAGCTGTGCTCATACGTGCACACACCAGCCCCTCCACTCACCCCAACACACCCAGCCTCCGGTCTCTGTGGCAGGTACCACTGGGCTGCATCTTTTCTGATTGGATCCTTGAGGCAGGCAGGGCCTGGGGGCCACCACAGCTGGGGTGGGGGCATTCAGGGCAAACAGGAATAGGAGGAAAAGGGAGGCCTAGGACCCTCATGTCCTGATGGTTCCTGGGGACTCGTGGGAGGTGCTAGCCCTGAGCTCCCACAGCCCCTTGACCCCTGGCCAGCAGCTCCGAGGGCACTTGGGGGCTGGGCACAGGGCAGGGAGAACCAGGGCTGTAGGAAGTGGGCGGGGCCTGCACAGCCACCTCTGTGAGCTCATGAGCATCAACAATGCCTTCTTGGCCAAACTCAGGCAGGCAGGGTTGGGAAGTCAATCAGGAAAACCCCTCCTCCACTCCCCACCCGCACCGTAAACAGATACAGCTGTAAACGGATACACCAAGCACCCTGGCCGCAGGGTTCCCTCGGGGCGGCGCCAGAATCCAGGGGCTGAAGACACACCCCTCCCCCCGTAACATCTCCCTAGGCCCCAGAGCCCACACAGGTCCCCTGTTGCCTCAAATCCCCAGCTCCCCCTCTGTCACCAATCCCAGGCTCCACCGAGCACAGACAGGACCCAGCTACCCCAGGATGGATCAGAACACACAGCTTGTTCCAGGGCTCCCCCGATACCAGGCCCTTCTTTATGCCAGAGACAGAGGTTGCTGTCCAGGAAAGCCCTGAAAAATAGTCAAGCAGTACCAACTCTTTTGAAGGACAGGGTTGTCACCTACTGTTTGACATGGGGATACACAGCCTTTATTAATGCAGCAATCTGCTCTTGGGTGGGTGGGTGGGGCCTTTGATAGTGCTCTGCATTACACAGATGTAGGCAGCACTTTCCCACATTGCCTGTGGAGGTCCTGATTGGGCCCAGGGAGGGTGGGGTCCAAAGGCAGGTGCTTCAGACTGGGGAAGCTGTGTGACCATGTTGAGAAGGTTGCCTTCCTTCTCTGAGCAGCCATTCTGAAGATGTGAATGAATTTTTGTTCCCCTCTGAGGCTCTGAGGGAGAAGCTCCGGTGGGGAACTTGAGAAAGAGACTATGGTGCGGGGAAGGAAGAGGCCCCTGGCCCACGTGGTGGCAGTGTGACGCTCTGGGCAGAGCCTGTCAGGTGCCTGCTCCCCACCCCCCCTGCAGCCAGGGCTGCCCCCTCGCTGCAGTCACAGCTCTGAGAGTTACGACGACGGCGGCTCAGCTCCCCATGCTCCCTCCTGTGTCCTTCAGGCCTCTCCAGACTCCACCATCATGCGCCACTCTCACAGCAACCGTACAACTGGGCTGTAGCTGTTTCAGCCGGTTGACTCGAGTTGAGTTGTGCAGAAACAGACAGCTGGCCAGGAGAGGCGCCCTGACAGATGAAGCACGTGAACACAACCAGAGAACCGGACAGACTTTACTAGCAGCCTTGCTGTCGGGCAGCGGTCCTGGGGAAACGTGCCAAACTGACTTGGGTGCCAAAACTTTCTCACTGGAAATCTCTTTAAACCACTGTATGACATATCTCCCTGGGCTCTTTAGCGACCTTACGTGAGCTGACGTCAGTTCCACTTTTCTCGGGGGTCCTCTGCAGGCAGCTAGGGCAGTGGCAGATGTGAGTCCAGTGTATGACATATTTCCCTGGGCTCTTTAGCGACCTTACGTGCGCTGACGTCGGTTCCACTTTTCTCGGGGGTCCTCTGCAGGCAGCTAGGGCAGTGGCAGATGTGAGTCCAGTGTATGACATATCTCCCTGGGCTCTTTAGCGACCTTACGTGAGCTGACGTCGGTTCCACTTTTCTCGGGGGTCCTCTGCAGGCAGCTAGGGCAGTGGCAGATGTGAGTCCAGTGTATGACATATCTCCCTGGGCTCTTTTCTCAGGGGTCCTCTGCAGGCAGCTAGGGCAGTGGCAGATGTGAGTCCAGTGTATGACATATCTCCCTGGGCTCTTTTCTCGGGGGTCCTCTGCAGGCAGCTAGGGCAGTGGCAGACGTGAGTCCAGTGTTGTGGGAGAAGCAGCCCCTCTTGATCCTCTCGCTGGACGTCTGTGACCTTATCGACAAATCCCAGGTTGGCACTGGAGACAAGAGCCTCTTGAATTTAAAGTTAAGCATGTGAGCTGGGCCCAAGGACGAGGGGCAGGGGGAGGCTGGGGATACGGCTGTTTTCACGTTATTTGGAGAGTATCCGCTTGGCGGCCCCCCATGGCCATGATCCCTGAAACCACATCAAGGATGGGTGTCTGTGCTAACTGCCCAGGAAGGCCAGCTGAGGGGCAGAGGGACATGGGCGGGGGTGGGGACTGAGCTTGGCCATTACGTGGGACAGCTAACTCTGGAACTTAGGGGACAAGTAGTGTGGACACAGCCTTTGCCATCTGGACCCCATGGCCCTCTGGCCTGTGTTGAGCCCTCCCCTTGCATACCAGTGACTGCCTGTTGATTCCCACCCGACCCTTGACAGTGGCCAGCCCCAGCCACCCATGGGTATCTCAGGCCCATTGTCTGTACATTGGGGCTTGTTGGCTGCCGGCCCCTGGAAGCATCCGCAGCAGCCTTGTGTCAAAGGCCAGGCACAAACACGCAGTTCTGATGCTTAGCTGTGACTGTCAGTCCTTGGGCGGGAGGTTCCAGCTGTGGAGTTCCCTGATGGAATGGAATGACTTGGGTATTAGGATAAGGAGGCTGCAAAAAGCAGAGGGACAATGAGGGGAGAAGTGTCTGGACTCTCCTAGGCAAGAAGGGTTTCCATGTTTTTAGCTTTAGTTGCAAGGAGGGGCGAGTCACCTTCTGGCTCTTCCTGAGGGATTGTGGCACGAGGCCTGAGGCTGGACCACTAGTGCCAGAGCAGAGAAAGACTTCAGGTTGTTCCACAGAGATGTCAAAGAGGAATGCTGTGGACAATCCTGCTCAGGACTAATGGCCAGGACAACGGAGACAGAGTGGAGAGGTGACATGGACCACATGGCCAGCAGGTAGGGAGGGGACACAGGTGGGGAGGGGCAGAGGGTTCCTGATGGTTTCAGCCCTAAGCAGAGCCTGGACTCGTTACCTCCTGAAGCACCTGGCGTTTTTCCTCCTAGTGTTCCTCAGCAGGGGAGCTGTTGTCCTCTTCCTGTTGCAGCGCTGTCCCCAGTCCCACTTTCCCACATGCCTCCCCACTTCGTGGGTGGCTGGACTGTCGGTGTCCATGGAGTGGTCTCGCCTGCATGGCAGCATGGGTGCGGCGGGCCTGCTGGAGGCCACTGCGGCTTCTCTGGATGACCCTGGTCACTATTAGGAGGCTTGGCTTTGTGAAACAATTTCAGAGTTGAGTTTTTGTTTGTTTGTTTTCCTTAATAACATTTAATTCTGACTCCAGGGGTCAGGGCAGTATGAGTGAAGGGGTGACAGATCCTCTCCGCTCCTGCAGAATTGGACATTCAGTTACCTGGCTAGTTTTGTTCCCTTGGAAGCTAGATAGAAACGGAATGTCCGCCGTTTCAAGGCAGCATTACTTATGGTAAAAATGACCCCTAACTGTACTCGGAGATCTATGTACAAACTATAAACATCTGCTAAAAAGCCACAGCTTTGGGCTTCCTGAGTGCAGTACTCACTGGGCAGGCCCCTCGCGGGGACCCTGGGAGCTATGCCTATGGAGTTGTTCTGCCCGGGGAACTAGGGCGTTATCAGCTCCCCTGGGCCGTGGTGTTTCTTAGTGCTTACAACGCACCAAGCCAAGGTGAACCCCACTTCTCCCTGCATCTGAGTTGTCCCCTGGGCAACACAGGAGAACAGTCCTGATGACTGAGTTCTGCGAGGACCACCCCCGCAGAGGACTGCTCCCTGATGTCCCGTGGCAGGCTGCTTCCGGTCCGACAGCCTTCAGAGTGAACGCCATGCCCAGGGTGGCCTGTGCGAGTCTGGAGTCTAAATGGTGAGCAGGATCTAAGACCACAGCCCCCTGGGCGCTGCTGCATGCAGTATGATGTGTTGCACCCCTCATTAGCTACGGTGTTTGGGGCAAGTAACTTAACCACTCTAAGCTTTAGTTTCCCCACCTGTAAAATGTGGGGGGACATGGTAGTCACCCTAGAGGGGTGTGGTAAGCTTGAAACGAGATAAGGTACGTAAACTGCTTAGCACGAGAAGCCCTCAGTAAATGCTCCTAGGTAAGCTGTATGCTCTTGGTGACAGCGTAAAGTGGGGGGGGGGTGCCATGCTGCTTCTCAAGGCCCGGCCTTGCGGCATGTCCGGCCTGCCTACATACGCTGGTGTCACCTTCAGTGCCTGTGTCTCTTGGGTGAAGGTCACACCCAGAAGTACATCATCAGGGTTCAGTAAGGCGCTCTTTGGGAGTACCCTGAATGAAGAGCACAGCCTACCAGAGCCCAATGTCCAGGAGTCTGTGGAAAACAGAGGCCTATTGTGGTTTGGCAGCCCTGACCCTGACTGCTTCGTGGGGACCATGTTAGAACCTCACAGTGGCTGAGTGGAAAAGACATTCTAAGTCACGATGTCAGAACTAGTCACGGTAAGAGCTGGCAGGGAAGCCTCAGAGGTTTCCTCATCCACACCCCTCAGTGCCAGCGGGGCCCAGAGGGAAATGACTGGCCCAGAGCATCACGGCGAACAGCTGGGCCAGCCAGAGCCTCCGTCTTGGCCTCGGAGTCAGGCTATTTGGCTTCAAATGCCTACTTTCGCTCTTCCTCGCTATGTGTTCTGAGCTTAAGTTTCCTCATCTATAAAATGGGTTTGTTGTGAAGATTAAATGAGACGAGTCTAATTCACATGGAGCAGTTTGTGGGGCGCACGGTAAGGGATGCAAATGTTATAGCGCACTGTGCTGCTGCCCCTCACCTCCTTCTGTGACCCCATTAGAAACAGGGACACGTGGCCCTGGACTTGAGTACCTGGCCCCTGCTGGTGGGAGACGTACGATGCAGGCTAGCTTCTGCAGGAGCCTCTGGGGGATCGTCTTGTCCAAGCTCCTCATTTTGTATACGAGGAAACCAAGACTGAGAGAAGGGGACCAACCTGCCCTTTGGAGGCGCAGTGATTTGGCTGTTGGCTGACTGAAAAGACATTGGCATCTATATTGTTTTTTATTTATAAACAAATCGACATAAAATAAGTCCAGATGGCAGCGGGGGCAGCTGTGCTGCTGACTTGCTTAGAAAGGAAGCATATGGACAGTGGGGTGAGTGTAACCAGATGCTGGCCTGGAGACCCTCCCCTCCCATCCACCTTGGGGCCTTCTTGGCTTAAAACTGTTGGGCACAAACGTCTTCCACAGCAGTTCTGGCCAGGGCAAGGAGCTGTGGTGGGGAACAGCGTGGGGCAGGGGACTCCCATTCCCACAGATGAGGCCAGGGCTGCAAGGGGCCCAGTAGAGGAAGAGAGGGGAAGGGGACCGGGACCCTCTCTCCCCCCATGCTGAGTGACGTGGTCAAGGCTTTATAGGTCTGTCCATCCCAAAGAGAAGTGCCCTAGAGTAACATCCTCTGGAAAGGGGCCATGCCTCTCTGGGACCAGAGCAGGGCAGTCTCTCTCCTTCTGAAACTCAATGTCTGGAGCTTGAGAAGTATGAGCTGGAGGGTTTGCCCAAGTGTCAGAAACAATAAATTAACAATAAGAAAAGGTCTTGTTTTAAAAAAGGTAGAGGTTTGCACCATGAGTTTGGACTCTGGGGATCTTGTGAGAAGGCAGGAGTTGTGGGGTAATGGGGTGCTATATCAGGCCCAGCAGGTGGTAAGGGGACTGGGCACAGATATCAACTCAGGCCCCATCTTCCGAGGCCTCAGGGGTTGGCCCCTTCCTCCGTCACTTGGAAGGTGTTTAGTCTAAAGCCCTGGTGAGAGGCCGGCCAGCTCGAGAAATAAATACAGGGAGAGCTCAGAGCTGAGGCAGGGCTGAGGGGAAGAGCAGCACCAGCCCTGGGCCCCACACTTCCCCCTCAGTCCTTCATGGAAGGACACATCATGGCAAGAGAGGGCAGCAGTGGTGGCTCCACACAGCCTCCTGGAGTCCTGAGGTGGCCCTGAACCCCACTGAGGCACCAGCAAGTGCCCCCTCCTTCCTGGGAGAAGAACGCCCTCATCTGCTTGGCCCCTCAGCTGTCTAGCTGCGTCTCCCTGCTTCAGAACTTGCCCTGTTTCAGCCGGTCAATGTGGTAGGAGAGCTTGAGTGCGGGCCCCAGCTTCAGACCCATGTACTTCATCATCACGTCGCTGCGCAGCAGAAGCAGGGCCTTGCCGTCGATCTCCTGGGGGGATGGAGGGAGGCGCCGTCAGAAGCCTGGCTGGTCTGCTCACCCCAGGTTCTGAGGAAAGGCCACCCAGGAAGTACCAGCAACGGGGACTCCAGTGAACCTGCTGTGACACTAAAGCCCACCTGTTCTGCCCACCTTCTGTCTCCACCCCTCCCCGAAATCTAGTACCGAACCCCCTGTGCTAAGCTCTTCACACGCTTGTACCACATTCCTTTCTCTGCTACCTGAGAGGCAGTTTCTCCGCCCTCCCAAACCTGTGATCCAGCTCACTTCTTTCTCCTCCAGGAAGCCTCCCCTCTCAGTGGCCTCATCACTTCTCACAGACTGTTTTATATTGACCCTCAACTGTTACTCTGTGAGTGGTCTTCGCTCCCGAGGGGCAGGGACCCCTCTGTGTGAGCTAGGCACACGCAGACACTCACTGAGCAGCTGTAAGGCCTTCGGGCCTGATCTAAGGGCACCCTCCAAACCCACATGGCACGAAGGATTTAAATAAGCAATGAGAGGCAGCAGGTCTGTTTTGAGTGACCACAGGGCAGAAGCAGTAGGGACTATGGGAAGCGGGGTTGAGCCCCGTACCAGGGGTGTATGGTCACTGCAGGAGGATCAGGAGCAGTCTCTGGCCAAGGGGCCACCGGTCAGTTAAAGAGATGCTGGAGGCTCACAGAGGGACAGACAGAGGACAGGGGACTGGCAAGGTTGGGGGCCACTTGGCAAGGGACTTTTTAACGTGGGCTGAAGGCCCTGATTCTCAGGCCAAGGCAGGCAGATGGGAGAGCAAGTGCTCCCAGGAAAAGAGACAAGCCTGTCTCGGGCACTGAGCCACAGGGTGCACACCCAGTAGGAACGCGGCTGAATCAGATCCCACACTACAGGAGAGAGCTACCTTGGTGCTCAATGAATCTGTCTGAGACCCAAGATTCTGTCTCGAAGTTTGTATGGCGTCTCCTGTGCTCAGTTTCAAGGGACCTGGAACAAATATGTAGCCCATACCCTTTAAGAGTCTAGAAGATGCAGAAGTAAGACTCTCAGCAAACACGGGGAGGTCAGGTGGGGGAACCTACATGTTTGCGAAAGAGGTCAGCATGGGGTCCCAGCTGAGGATCAGCTTCCCGGACAAACTGCATCACGTCCTCGACTGTCCATGACGAGGGGTCCCGGCCACTCAGTCGAGAGGCATCCCGGCTTTCCAGGTATCGGTCCGACCCTGCAGGACAGGAAGGCACCTGCCATAACGGGTGGGGATGGGTCTGTAACTCCCCCACCCTCCCTGGCCTGTCCCGAGGGCCCTGTGGGTGAGCTTACAGCAGCCAGAGCAGAGGAACCAGAGGCAGCCGAGGGTGGGAAGGGCTTTCCACAAAGGCCGTGAGGGCCTGAGAGGCTGCTGAAGTCACATCTTTGTTCTTTAGGGTGGATCTGATTGTGGAAATGGCCACAAGGAATTCTACATTGAGGCTGTGGTTCAGCCTGGACCTGAGCCCGGGGAACAATGCCGTGAGGAGATTACTTGGGTTCAGTGGGGGCAGGTGGGTGAGGCTGCTTTTGCCTTGGCTCTGGATACCATTTCTAGAGAGAACTTAGGAGCAGGGCAAGACTTCAGAGCCAAACCCTTGGGGCCTCGGGATTAACAAAAGGTGTGGACAAGACCCTGGGCACCTTCCCAGGTCTGGAGAACAGTTGACCTCGCTACAACCTGATGCAGGAGGTAGAAAAGAGTTTTGCCTTGGCTGCCAGGAAACTCAATGCTAATTTAGTGCTTTGCTAAGAGCTTTCATCTCAATCTTGGCTCAAATACAGCTATCCCCATCTCCCGTGTGGGATTTGGGATCTCTGTATTTTGACCCGCCACAGGTCTCTGGTATGTTTCATCCCTCTGCCTGGAACGTGCCCCCTTCTCTCCCTTCAATTTCTCCTTTACTCCTTGCAAACTGCAACTTTGCTAAGCAAGAGTTGGTTTTGATGAATAAACGAAAAGCGACAAGATATATTGGAGTATATGAGGAAGCCATTTGGTTTAAAACTAATTTGGCTTGACCATGTTTTTCCAGAAAGGCCTGATGTGGCCTGTTGCACCAGCCCAGTGGCATAGTGGTTGCGTTCACGTGCTCCACTTTGGTGGCCTGGGGTTCGCTGGTTCAGATCCTGGGTGTGGACCCACACACTGCTCATCAAGACATGCTGTGACGGCATCCCACATAAAAAATAGAGGAAGACTGGCACAGACATTACCTCAGGGAGGGAGGGAGGAAGGAAGGAAGGAAAAAAAAGAAAGAAAGAAAGAAACATTTACCATGTCCCAAAGCTGAGAATGATGCCCTTAAAGATAGGGATGCTGCCTCCCCCGTATATCAGAATTTCTTCCCAGAAACTAAGGATTAATTACTGACCCACTGAGCTCCTCTTGTGACCACTGACCTGCTGTGCTAGCGAAGCATCCTGTGACAGTAGTAAAAGGGATGTTCCTTGTTCCAAGACGGCAGATAACCACTCTGTACCCTCCGCTTGCTTCCTTCCTTCCTTGGTGAAGGTCGCTCCTGGGCTATAGTCCTCAAAACTGGCTTATATGATAAACTCACCCCCATTTTGATTTATAGATTGATTATGAATTATTTGTATCAACAGCTTCGAGGACCAGCCCCTTTATGAAACTTTTCTGGTCTAATACTGAAGTAATTGGTCTCACAAAGCATTTCCTGTATCTCTTGGTTACAGCTCAATCTCTACACATTTTCCCCGGTCAGATCACCCTAATAATCTGTTTTCCATAAAGGACTCAAAGCAACCCTTAAAAACTAATTGGATCATGTCAATCCCCCCTAAAAACTCAATGCAATGGCCTCCAGTTGCACATGAAATGACACCTGAACCCCTTACTATGGTCTAGAAGGTACTCCATCATCTGGCCCTTTCTATCTCTGACCTCATCCCCTCCGCCTTTTATTCACTCATCAAGCTCCAAACACACTAGCTTCCCTTCTGCTTCTCGAACAGGCTACGCTTTTATTTTTTAACTCGCAATTTCCTGTCAGGAATGTCCTTTTTCCAGATCTTTGCATACCTGATTCCTTCTCAACATTCGGGGCTCATCTCAAATATCAATTCCTCAAAGAGGCCTTCCCCGATCTCCTAGTCAAAGTACTCAATTCCCCCACACAATCACTCTCAATCCAACTGCGTCCTCTAGTTTTTTTCCCCAGCTCATATCACCACCCAAAATAATTTAATGCATTTATGTTTATTACCTGTCTTCTCCTCTTTTGTTCCCTGCTGTATCCTTGTGATACTGTGATTTATAATAAGAAACATATACTTGGTTTTCACCCCCACTTCTGGCACACAACTCCTAAAGTCCTTGGAATTTCCTAAGTGGTGAGAGAAATCAAGGTGCCTTTTGTTACTCATAACCAGCCCCTTTCAATCACATCTGAGTATGTTAATGAGGTGACTTTTGGAAAGGCCCTAAGGATGGGGGCTGGTTGCCAGAGGAACCAACCAGGTGGTGAGAGGGTTGGAACTTTCTGTCCCACCCCCCAGCCTCCATGGAAGGGAGAGGGGCTGGAGATGGAGTTCAGCCACCAATGGCCAATGATCTAATCAATCATGCCTACGGAATGAAGCCTCCATAAAAACCCAAAAGGGGGAGATGGCCCCGTGGCTGAATGGTTAAGTTCTCGCTCTCTGCCTTGGTGGCCAAGGGTTTTGCTGGTTCAAATCCTGGGCGTGGACATGGCACCGTTCATCAAGCCATGCTGAGGTGGCGTCCCACATGCCACAACTAGAAGGACCCACAGCTAAAACTACACAACTATGTACTGGGGCGCTTTGGGAGAAAAATAAAATCTTAAAAAAACAAAAAACAAAAGGGAAATGTTCGTAGAGCTTCTGGGTTGGTGAACACAGAGGTGCTGGGAGAGTGGTGTGCTCGAAGAGGGCATGGAAGCTCCACATCCCTTGCCCTGTGCATCTCTTCCATCTGGCTGTTCTTGAGTTGTATCCTTTTATAAAAAAACAGTAATCTAGTAAGTAAACAGTTTTCCTGAGTTCTGTGAGACACTCTAGCAAATCAACTGAACCCCAGCAGGGGATTGTGGGAAACTCCAATTCATAGTTGGTCACTCAGAAGCACAGCTTACAACTTGGACTTTTTTTTTTAATAAATGTCTGAGGGTCTCAACCAGAAACTCACCTTTTTTTTTTTTTAAAGATTGGCACTGAGCTAACATCTGTTGTCAATCTTCTTCTCCCCAAAGCTCCCCAGTACATAGTTGTATATTCTAGTTGTGAGTCCTGATTGAGCTAGGCGGGACGCCGCCTCAGCGTGGCCTGATGAGCGGTGCCATGTCTGTGCCCAGGATCCGAACCGGCAAAACCCTGGGCCGCTGAAGCGGAGCACACAAACTCATCCACTTGGCCACAGGGCCGGCCCTACAACCTGGACTTCTAACTGGCATCTGAAGTGGGGGGTGCAGACTTGTGGGATCTGATGCCATTTCCAAGTAGAAAATGTCAGAATTGAATTCAACTGTAGGACGCCCAGCTGGTGTTGCAAAACTGCTCAGTGCGTGGAGAATCCACACGTCTGGTGTCAGAGGTGAAGCAGTGTTGAGCAGAGCATGGAGAGTAGGGAGACACACAGGGAGAGAATGTTTTCCTTTTACAGCCCCTAAGACATAAACAGAGTGCCTGGTCTGCCACAGTAGATGTTCAAACCTGTTTGTTAAATGAATGAATGACCATATATAATAGTTACTTGCGTGTTTTTCTGTCTCCTCCACCAGACTATGTCTGTCTTGAGGCAAGGATCTTGCCTTGCTCAAGTCTGTATCCTCACCACCCAGGAGATGTCAGTCACACAACTAAGTGGCAGAGCTGAAACATACCTGCAAAAGTAGAGGGATCTACTCTTCAACTATCTCCGGCAAAGGCTAAAAGTCTCCTCCCATCCTCCTCCATTTTGGGTTGGGTCCCAGGTCTAAAAGTCGAGGCACACTTCACTTGGCCCAGTCCCTGCTCCCTGGGGAGGACACTCCAGTCTATTCTCTCTCAAGCCTGTATTGACTAGACCAGGGAAGAAGTGTGCTGGAACGAGCAGGGGTGCTGAGCGTCATAGAAATTCCAGTGGCATCTGAGAGGCGGTAGTAGACAGGAAGTTGTGGAGGGCTCTGGGAGCCAGCCACTCCTCCCTGCCCTGAAAGCCCACTGTGACGCTAAGAGAGAAACCAAGTGCAAAGATTACGGAGAGCAGAGAGAAGACATACACGTGAATGTACCTTTCTTGGACCATCTTAGCTAATTCCCATACCCAGGGAAGCTGAGAATCTCTCTCTCTCTCACACACACATATATAATGATATTATATAAACACACATACATATATAATAGTATATATACTATTCTCGGACACCCCAGAACCACCTGCCGGACAGATCGCAACCACCTGCCGGACACGCCGGTGGTATATGTATGTGTTTGTCTGTCAGTTTACTGCTAGAATATATACTCCCTGAGGGCAGGTAGCAGGAAGTTGCTAAGTTATATGGTGGTCTGGAGAGACGTCTCTGAAATGGCGACATCTGAGCAAAGACCTTGAGGCAGAAGAGTGCCTGGCATGTTTCAGGTTGGGCAGGGAGGCTGATGTGCCAGAGTAGAGTGAACGAGGAGAAAGCGGGAGGAAGTAACGTCTGAGAGGTATATATGCGTGCGTGTGATGGGGCGGGGGAGAGGGGGTGCAGATAATAGAGGACCCTGCATGTCACTGAAAAACGACTGGCTTTTCTGAGTGATGTAGGTCAGTTTTGAGCAGACGGGTGACAAGAACCACCTTACAACTAAAAGGATCACTCTCACAGTCTGTGTTGATAATCAACTTTACGGGGCGAGGACAGAAGCAAAGGAGACCAGTTAAGAAGGACACTAAAATAGCCCTGGGAAGAAACGACTGTGGCATGCACAGGTGATAGTGGTGAACAGTCTGATACATGAACATTTTAAAGAACCCCAAGTATCGTCAGCTTTTTGACCCTTAAAACAGCCCTGGAAGGAAGCATCACCACGTTCAGTTTAGAGATTCCAGAGAAGCGAAGTGACTTGCCCAAGAGCACACAGCTAGGAAGACGACAAGCTGGTGCCCTGTCTCTGTCTTCTCCTATCCCCAGCTCTGCAGGCAGTCTGTACCCAGCGGGCACAGCTGGTGATTATTCTTCAAGGAGGGCAGAGTTTCAGTCGGAGAACGACTAAGGCAGGCGAGGCGCATCCACGTGAGGTCGGACCAACAAACTGATGCCTAATCATCTTGCATTCGTGAAATAAGAGGGGACAGACTTGGCGTCTAAATTCTCTGAGAGAAACAATTCTAGGGCAACCAGATAGAACCCTTTCATAGCCTTGTGAGGTTCTTCAGGGTCAACAGGGACTTAGACCATGGCCTGGCTGACAGACTCAAAATATATTCCAGAGGAAGAGTAGAAATGCCAGGGAAACAACAGTGACATCTGAGGCCAGTGCCACGCGAGGCAGCCCATCAAGAAGCACTCCTAACAGAAACAGGGCCTTGGGGAAGACACCAGTAACAGGGACTCCCTCCTCCCTGGGGAATGATTTAGTTTCCCAAACGATCCCATTTCCCTGGATCCTTTTAACACTCCTGTGAAAAGACCAGGTCATCGAACACGAAGACCTGAGAGGCGAGAGGACTCACCCCAGCCTCAAGGCAGGAAATCACTCCAGCCCCACTCTCTGCAGAGCTCCTCGTCCTCCATTCTGCTGCCTTGGGGAGCATCCCAGGCTCCTTCCCCGTCTCAGCCTTCCTGAAATCCCTCTTTCCTGAGGTCACGTCTCCCCATTGCAGGCCTTGCTAATGGAGTCTTCTTGTTCTTCCACACCCACACACCCTGGGCTGGGGAGGCCACTGGGGGGTACGGAGGTGGCATCCTTCTCTCTCCTGATCGCTGCTTTTAGATCATCCTCAGCCCTCTCTCCATTCACTTACGGCCACAATCAATTTCCCCTGCAGTCTCAGAGAGCAAGATGTGCCTCCTTCTGGCTGAAGACTGATCCATTTGTCTATGCCCTTGATCCCTAATCTTTCCCACTACCCTAAAGGTCTTACTTTCCTTTTTCCTATATATATATATATATATATTTTTTTTTTTTTTTTTTTGAGGAAGATTAGCCCTGAGCTAACATCTGCTGCCAATCCTCCTCTTTTTGCTGAGGAAGACTGGCCCTGAGCTAACATCTGTGCCCATCTTCCTCTACTTTATATGTGGAGGGCCTGCCACAGCATGGGTTGTCAAGTGGTGCCATGTCCACACCTGGGATCTGAACCGGTGAACCCTGGGCCGCCGAAGTGGAACGTGCACACTTAACCGCTGCGCCACAGGGCCGGCCCCACCATGTTCTTAATTTCTTCTTTTTGGATGGCTCAAGTTGTCTGCTGATAAACATGCTCAGTGTGCTCCCATTCTAGAAGACCTTCTTTTGAAGGTCACCATCTTTCCTTTTCTCATCAAACTCTCCTTGATAACCCCACCCACTGTACTCTGCCCTCACCACCCTCCACCACCAACGAAGCTGCTTCTGCTAAATGCACCAATTACCCACTCATCGCCACATCCAACAGATGCCGTTCCAGTTCTCATTTTACCGAACCTTTGTTGTGTTGCTCTCCTTAAAACACCGTACCCCCGGTCACCACAATATCAAATTCTTCTGTTTTCGCTCACATTTGACTATTCCTTTGTTTCCTTGGTGGGATCCTCTTCCTGCTCCCACCTCCTGAACACTGCTGGTCCCCAGGACTCCAATCTTTAGTCGTCTGTTCTTTTCATTCTACACGTACTCCTGGAAAGTGGGTGCCATTCATCCTACAACTTCAACTACCATCTGTATGCTGATGACTTCCAAATATTTAACTTCAGCTCAGTCCTCTTTCCTGAGATTCAGACCTGCAGAGCCACTGCCTGCTGGATATCACCTGGATGACCCACGGGCTCCCTACCCTTCTTTCTCTTCTACGGTCGGTTCCCTCTCTCAGTGAACGGAGCCGCTATCTGGTAGCTACCCCATCTAGAGACCTGGGAGCCATTCCCACTCCCTTATTCTTCACAGTCTTCAATCTGACTAAATTTACCTTATGAATAATTCTCAAATTTATTTTCTTTTCTTCAAATCTTCTACCACTGCCCTAATCCAGGCCTGTGTCACTCCTGGTCTGGCCCCTTCTGGTAACCCCCTAACTGGTCTCTCTCGTCTTGTCCTTCGTCAAATCCACCCTCCATGCAGCAGTCAACGATCTCCTGAAAACACAAACCTGTTTAGGTTTTGCCTCTAATTAAAAGCCTTCAATACCTTTGCATTGCCTATAAGATCAACTCCAAATTCTTTAATATGACATTTAAGGTCTTCTATGACATAACCCCTGACCTTTACAGGCCCTTCTCTTTGAAGTTCCAGTATTACATTTTATGTTTCGGCAATAGCAAACTGCATGTAGCTCCTGGTACACTCTGCGCTAGTTCTTATCCTTTTGCCCTCGTTCATGGTGTATTCTCTTCCGGGAAAGCTCGCCCTCCCTCACGGCCCCTGATATGGCCACTCATACAGTCACCCTTTAAAGTCTCAGACAGAGTCATCTTCTCAAGGACGCTTCCCCTGGACACCAAGCTTGGGTTAGGTGGGCCTTCTTGCAGTTTTCATACTACCCAAAGCATATCTCTGTAACCGCACTCAAGATGTGGTTTACAATTATCTTGTTTCTCTTCCCACAAGACTGTGTGAGCTCCTTGAGGACAAGAAGTGATGGATTTTTGCATCCTCACACCAAACACAGATGGTGTTCAAATAAATGGCTAATGGAAGAAAGAATGAATCCTTCCCTGTCTCTTTGGCTCTAGGTCTTTGGCTCTTAGTTTCCGTCATTCTTAAGCCAATCCCAGAGCTTCACTTGTCTCCCAGGTGTCTAGCCAGGCACAATGATAAGCCCAGATCCCAGTCCCACCACCAGACAGGGGGCAACAGAGCTAAGTCCTTTCTGGCTTCCCAGAGCTCAGGAAGGAAGGGAAGAGTGAGGGAGGACGGAAGCGCTGGACCTCTGGTAAGCTTACCCCTGGAGCACAGCCTGTGCACAGCTGAGGCCGTGCTCAGTGGGAGGCCACAGGATGGAAGCAGAGTCCGGTACCCAGGGGTTCGAAGATTTTGGGAGGTGCTGACAAGGTTGGTGGGATTCAAGGCGGAGTCCATTGAGTCTGAGTGTGGCTCCAAGGACCGGGCCAGACTATTCCCCAGGACAAAGGTTTCACCTGGAAAACAGTAAAACCAGAGTGAGAGCAGGGACTAGTTTGGAAGGATGCCAGGGCACTGGCTCCCAGGTACCTGTTTGCGTGGAGCAAGAGGCAGCAAAACAGAAAGCCCTGGGCTGGGTGCCCCAAGGCCTGTGTACCAGTCATGGCTCTGGCTCTTACTAGGTGGTCTTAGTCAAGCCCTATGCCACTCTCTGGGCTTGGATCTCCTTGGAGACTCTTCCTCTTAGACTAGAGGGTCTTTGAGGTTTCTTCTGGTCTGGATGTCTTATGCTTTTTCTGGATAGGGAGAATCTTAAGAAACAGAACTATTCTGGAGCCGGCCCTATGGCGAAGTGGTTAAGCCCGTGCGCTCCGCTTCCGGGGCCCAGGGTTTCAGTGGTTGGAATCCTGGGCACAGACATGGCACCACTCATCAAGCCGTGCTGAGGCAGCATCCCACATGCCACAACTAGAAGGACCCACAACTAAAAATATACAACTATGTATCAGGGGGCTTTGGGGAGAAAAAGAAAAAATAAACTCTTTGGGAAAAAAAATAAAACAGCTCTTCTAGGAAGAGGCTGACTTACACACAAGATGCTAGATCAGGAAACAGAGGTGCTGGAGAAGAGATACACTTAGACAAGTGCACTTTAGAAGCTGACCCTCTGCTCAGCAAGCAGGACATCCCAGAAATGCTTCTTGATGCCTGGCTAAAGGCCTGTCCGCAAAGGATCTGCTCCTATGTTCCCTCTCTCCTTTCACAACTGCCTCGTTCTGTAGAAACATTCCAAGGAAGCTGGGTTTGTAGAGTGGTGAGAATGTGGGCATGGAGACCAGAAACTGGGTTGAATTTGGCTCTGCCACTCAGCAGGCAAGGTGCTTCCCTCAGAACCTCAGTCTCCTCATCTATAACATGGGAAGCACCTTTCTTCCAAGGGGCTTATGAATATCAAAAGAGAATAGCTATGAAAGCCTCTGTAAAGGGAATCTCATTCTGACATGTCTACAGCCAGGCCAAGGCCCAAACCAGGTAGCAGCCCCTAATCACTGTGTTACGGACCCGGGAGCAGACTCCCTCTCACGACTGGGTTCTACCCACACCAAGTCAGTTTCTCAGCCCTGGCCACAGCATTCTCTGCTTACATGGGATGTCTTCAGTACTGGACCGTATCTGTCTTTTGTGCTTTTTCTTAGATATCGGGTGTTTAGATAATGCTTGGGATTCATGTAGGGCCTCTGATGTACGCTAAATTCAAGCACATTGTCTGGCACACAATAAGATCTCCGTGGCAGGGCTGGCCCAGTGGCGTAGTGGTTCAGTTTGCATGCTCCGCTTCAGCAGCCCGGGGTTCATGGATTTGGATCCCAGGCACGGACCTACACACTGCTCACCAAGCCACGCTGTGGTGGCATCCCACATATAAAATAGAGGAAGACTGGCACAGATGTGAGCTCATGGACAATCTTCCTCACCAAAAAAAAAAAACAGAAAGAGACCTCCATGGCAAGATCGTTTAGGATTTTAGGACTACTTCTCACTACTCACCTAAAATTGCTTGGTAACCATGGGCTTAAAGTCCAATCCAGCATGGGACAGCTATTCACCCTTTGCTTAGGGAGTTTAACTGGTAAAGCCCTTCCCTAGAAATGCTTCTGAAGAGAGAAGTCCCTGGACTCCAGGATAGCTGAACCACATCCCACCCACTTTCTGCAGATGAGGATTCAGATTCCTACTTTTTTAGGAGATATGACTATAGCAGTGGTCCTCTTTGAGATAAGAACAGGAACCCAAACCCAAACCCAGGAAACAGGAGGCCTGGGTTCTACGCCTGGGCCCCCGCCCTTCCCTAGGTATGTGATCCCAGGCAGGCAGGGTCTGTCCTCTCTGAGCACCAGTTTCCTCTTTTGTAAAATGGGGAAAAGTCACCCTCTGTGATGCTGAGAATGTCAAATGAGAAATTGGAATGGGATGGACCTTACAAAGGTGGGGAGTTGTTATTCTGTTCTTCATTCAGAGTTAGAGTGGCAAACCTAAGTTCTCTGCAATAGCCCAAGAAAAAGAAGTCTAGCTTCTGCATTTATCAGCAGGGTACCCGCACCTTCCCAGCCCTCATCTCCTCAGCAAAGACTCGGATGGTGTCACCTGACACACATGAGCTAACTGACGTGGAGAGTAATTATGACGACAATGCTCACCAGACGCTGATGCAAATCGGCAAGTGCCTCTTCCTCACAGCAGGGCTAAGAATGACAACTGAGATCTGCGTTGTGAGCTGAGGGGTCTGAAAGGCTGGACTGGTGGCCCCCGGACTAGGCAAGGTCAAGAAATCTTTCCTGCTGAGATGTAGTGGAAAAGGGCAGCCTCACGCTCCAGGCTCTGGGAGTCCTAGTCAGCTTAAGGACCATCAACGAGGTCCTGGCTGCCGTCAGGGGGACAATGCCAGGTAGAAGACTGCACTGCTTTCAGACTGTGCTCCACAGAGCCCTGGGGGCCTCCAGAGGGAGGCGAAGTGAGTAGGGCTCTTCATATAATCTTACCTTTACAAAAAAGGAGTTCTACTGCTAAACAAAACAAGCTTTGAAACCACTGGCCCCGGGGTCAGAAGCTGGGAGTAGAAGACTTGAGGTCTATTTCTGCATGATCATTAGTCAATGATCACTGTCTTTTTCTGAGATTCAGTTTGTCCATCTATAAAATGCAGATGAAAACCCTTAACTTCATAGGGTCAGTGTAAATTAAATTTGCTGTTGACATGCTGGAGACATGAGAACCATCATCATGAGAAGGAGCTCATTCATTCACTCAACAAACATTTGTTGAACACTCTGTGTGCTAGCCACAATGCTAGGTATGAGGTATGCAGAGGGAGACAGATAAGGACCTTGCCCTTGCGCATTTATTATCAGTGAGAAGCAGATCTCCTCTGAGTATTCCATTGCAAAGCTGATTTAAAAACTGGAGCTCCCAGTGAAGGATGACCAGAATGGTTGTGAGAAGCCTAGAAATCCTAGCAAAGGAGAAAGAGTCTGGGAATGTATTATCTGGAGAAAAGTCAGGAGACAGATGCCCTAAGGGCAGTCATGGGAAGGAAAGAGGGCTAGAGGCAGATTTGTTCTTTTGGAAGGCAGAGAGAGGAAGATGGGGCAGGAGTTATAAGAAGGCAGATTTCAGCTCGAAAAGGAAGGCGTTTTAGCAATCAGAAGTGTCCAAAAACAAAATCGTTGCCAAAAGCGACAGTGAGCAACCTGTCATTAGCAGTATTTTAGCAGAGGCCAGATGACCACTCTTGTCTGTTGGGCTAGACACTAGATCATCTCTAGAGCTCTTTACACTTTTGAGATTCAAGGACTCTGTGCTCACAACCATGCTTTCAGCTCATGGGGTGAAGTGAATGACCAAGAAGCTAGAGCTGTGGCTCTAAGAAAATTCTTACCTCAACATAGGACCCAGAAACTAGCACAGTTCTTGCACATGCTTAAAAGTCTGTCTCATGTTAAAAAAAAAAAGCCCTCTTTGACCACATGTCCCACATCCTCTACTACCCTTTCATTCAACAAATACTATTAAACACTTACTGTGGTCAGCTAGGGTGATGGATGCGGACAATGATGAAAGAGAGAGAGATTATCCCTCCCCTCACGGAATACTTAATTTAGTATGGAGGACAACAAAATACAAGTTGATAAAAAAATTAGAAACTATTATAAATGTTACTAAGGAAAGGAATAGGATATTCAGACAGAAAATAACAGGGGGACCTTTTTTAGATGATGAGACCCTGGGAGGGCTCCCTGACAACTTGATGTTTAAGCTGTGGTCTGAAGAAGAGTCCAAGCGGAGGTGTGTCAGACAATGTGCCTGATGTTAGGGTTCACCAGAGGCCCTAAATGAACCCAAAGCATTATCTAAACATCCGCTCTCTAAGAAAAACTGCACAGGATAGGAATATGGTCAGGACCCAGGATACCCCTTACATGCAAAGAATTCTACTGGAAAGGCTAAGAAACTGAGTGGTTGGGTAGAACCTGATCATGGGAAAGAATCTGCTGTAGGTTCCCTGTGCAATGATCGGGGCTGCTGCCTGGTAGCATACAGAAAGAGCTTAAGGTAGAAGGCAGTTTGGAATATTCAGGAAAATTGGGGGAAAAACAGTACAGCTAAAATGTACAGAAAAGAGATGAGTTTGGAGAGGTAGGCAGGGGCCAGATCATGCAGGACACAGCAAACCACAGTAAGACATCTGGATTTTACTGTAAGCACATTAGAATGCCACTAAAGAGTTTCAAGTGAGGAAGTGCTATAATCTAATTTATGCTTTAAGAAGAGTATTTGGGCTATTAAATAGAGAATGGACCAGAGAGGAAGAAAGCCAGTAAGGAGACCAGATAGGCCAGAGAGACTTTCACAGGCCAGGACAGCGAGGATGACGGTGAAGGCAACAGAGATGGTAAGACAGACACAGATAAAAGATGCATTTTGGATTTCCACTCCAGCTAAGGTGGAGTAGCAGGGACTAGACATATCTTACTGCTTGAAACAACTAAAAGAAAAGACAAAATGTATGTAATAATAGTTTCCACTGGGCATCAGGTAGTGCAGAACAGTGGCTCCTGAAGGAGGGGAAACACGCGAGGTGAGCCCTAGGCTCGCTCCCGGCTTACTGTCTGGAGAGCTCCCAGGCCACAGTGCAGAAGGGGGAGGTCAGACAGAGCCTGGGGATCTCCCAGGGCTGAGGAGACGGAGCTGAGAGTTTGGGCAGGCCAAGCAGCTAAAGTTCACAGGCCAGAGCGCTGGAGAGGTGACTATAACCATATTTCATATGTTTAAGAAGTTAAAGCAAAGACTGAGCAAGTTAAGCAGAGACACTGAAGGTATAAAAAGACCCATACTGAACTTCTAGAAATAAAAATACAATGACTGAGATAAAAAATACACAGGATGGATTAAGAGTAGATTAGATACTGCAGACAAAAAGATTAACTAACTTAAATACATCTATAGAATTTTTCCAAAATAAAACAGAAACAAGGCTAAAAAAGAAAAAACTAAAAAGCATCAGGAGGGGCCAGTGCAGTGGCATAGCAGTTGGGTTCGCACGTTCTGCTTCGGTGGCCTGGGGTTTGCTGGTTTGGATCCTGGGTGCGGACATGGTACCGCTCAGAAAGCCGTGCTGTGGCAGGTGTTCCACATAAAAAGTAGAGGAAGATGGGCATGGATGCTAGCTCAGGGCAAGTCTTCCTCAGCAAAAAGAGGATTGGCAGCAGATGTTAGCTCAGGGCTAATCTTCCTCAAAAAAAAAAAAAGACATCAGGAAATTGTGTCAGGGCCGGCCCTGTGGCTGAGTGGTTAAGTTTGCGCACTCCACTTTGGCAGCCCAGGGTTTGCCAGTTTGGATCCTAGGCATGGACATGGCACTGCTCATCAAGCCATGCTGAGGTGGCAAACCACATGCCACAACTAGAAGGACCCACAACTGAAAATACACAACTATGTACTGGGGGAGTTTGGGGAGAAAAAGGAAAAATAAAACCTTTAAAAAAAAAAAAAGCATCAGGGAACTGTGAGAAAGCTTCAAGAGGATTAATACATGTCTAATTGGAGTCCCCTAAGGAGAGGTGACAGAAAATACATATGAAGAAAGGCAGAATTTTTTCCAAATTCGATGAAAACTATAAACCCACATATCCAAGGAGCTCAGTGAACCTCAAGCACCAGAGGCATGAAGAAAATCTCTCCAAAGAATAGCACAATAAAATTCTTAAAACCAATCATAGACAGAAAACTTTATAAGTATCCAGAGAAAGAAGACACATATGAGAGACCACAGAATGACAGCAGACTTCTCATCAGAGACAAATGACAATGGAGTGGCATCTCTAGAGAGCTGAACAACAACAAAATCCACCTGGAATTCTAAACTCAACGAAAGCAAAGGCAAAAAAAGACCCTTCCAGAGACACACAAGCCAAAAGAACTCAACTACAGTAGACCATAACAGTAAGAAATGTTAAAGGGAGTCCTTCAGGCAGAGAGAAGACAGTGACATGAAACTCTGGCTTGACACACAAGAATGAAGAGTACCAGAAATGGAAACTATAAAAAGGTAAATATAAAATAATTTTTTCTTATTTCAAAAAATCCTTAAAAGGTAATTACCTCTTTAAAGTAAAATAATAATGTAAAGTGGGATTTCTAATATATGTAAAAGTGAAATGTACGATAACAGCAGCATAAAGGCCAGAAGGTGGGAGTGAAGGTATACAGCTGTAAGGTTCTGGTACTATACATAAAGGGATATGATTACTATTTTAAGGTAGATTGTGGTATGTAAAAAATGAATAATATGAAATAAAGCAATCACTAAAATAACAAAATAAAGAGTTATAGCTAATAAGCCAACAAAGGAAATAGAACAGAACTGGATTAATGTACAGGAAGGTAGAAAAAGGGAACACAGAACGGATGGAACAAATCTCTCCATCCACAGCTTTCGCCTCTGTTCTTTGAGCTGCTAAAAGTTTAGATCTGAGCTAAATGGTTCTTCCATTTAGATAACTACACTAATGGTACTTTTGGTATGAAAAACAAGGTCTGGGCATTCTATAGGAGGGAAAAAGTAAGATGGAAGGAAATGGAATCATTTTGCACCATAAATTAATTTCGAGTTGCCTCTGATAGCTTGACTAGGAGGAGGTATGGGATGGAGGGAAAAGAGAAATCAGAGGAGCAAGGGCCCAAAGTGGGCCCCAGACAACGGCAGCAGGCTGAGGCCTAAGGTGAAAGAGGCCAGAAGATATCTCCTACTGACAGCCCATAAACATTAGATAAAACAAAAATGTTAAACTGCTTCCTGTTCTTCGCAGTAATTAACCTTCTTTCCCCCCAAAACTTCAGTATAAGACTATTACACTTAACAGCCTCGTGTTAGTTTTGCCTTAAAAAAACGAGAGGTGAGGAACTGGATCAAATGTTTGGGGCAAAGCACTGCAGAGAGACCATCAGCTACAGGAGCCGTCAGGGAAAGAAGGGCTAAGAACTGAGCCAGAAGCGGGAGTTCAGAGCTATATGTATGGGCAACTACCACGAAAACATAACCTTCTCTGGGTTAGGTGGGATGGGGGTTCATTTTACTTAATTTAGATTTGGATATCAAAGGAAAAGATAACCCTCAAATCTAGGAAGACTCGCAGAGTTCTACAAAAATCTGTAACTAGTTTCTCTGCCTACTTGTCTTGCTCCACTCCACTCCATTCTCCCACATAGTATCCTGAGTGAGCTTTCTAAAACATAAATCTGATCAAGTTACTTTCCCGGCTTTAAACACGTCAATGGATCCTCATTGTTCAGTGATACAGTTTAAAGTCTGTAACACGGGTCATTAGATCTTTTATGACTGGGCCTCTGCCTACCACTGCAGCCTTGTCTCTCGCATTCCTCTCTTCTACTTTTTATTTCAGCTGTACTGGACGTTCAGTTCCTCCGAAACAGGTTGTCTTCCCCCACGTCCTCATAGTCTCACGCGCCAGTTAGACAACAGGAACATTCTTCCTCACTCCTCTCCTCCATCTCTTTGGGTCTGTGGCATCTCTGCCTGATTATTCTTCTCTCTCAGGTCCAAGCTTAGATATCATTTCTTCTGGAAAGTCTTCCCTGACACATCTGGTTTGAACTTTTGAATTCTGAACTTGTCCTATTAAAGTACTCATCACCATGAAATAACTGTTTGCTTATTCGTTTTCATTCTTTCCCAGGCTGTAAACTCTGTTGACTCCTAGTTTACAATGGAATTCTCCATGCCTAAATCAAGCTTGGCATCGCGCAGTCAGTAAATACGGGGCTGACGGACTGTCTGACTGAATAAGGGAATCAATACAGTTTCAACTAATTACGAACATTTGAATCACGTTAAAACTCTGAGAGTTCTAGGAGGAAACCTCGTTTGGGGATGGAGGGGGATTCTAAGAGATTTTACAGTTCTCACTTGGCTTTAATCACTGTGAATTTCAGGATTTTGGCAGAACGACTTTATAACTAGCCCAGAAGACCTGAAGAGCAACTAGAAAGACAAGCACAAGGAGCTCATTGTCATGGGACAAATGAACCACTTCCTCCAGCAGAGAGGTGCCTGGGCAATCCCAAAATAGCAGACCCAGAGGTTGACGCTGGGTGGCTTTCAATTATAGCTAAAATGTATAGTCACTGGGACCAGTTAAATTAATACTATCTCCCGTCTAACACTGTCAGTTTTTAGAGGGTCAGAGGGAGCTCGCTCTCACTTCACCTTCACAAGGTGCTTATTTGACCCAGATACGTACGTAGCTCTGAAGCAGGGACTCTGATCTGATGTTGCCTCCCCCAGGAATCCTTCCCTGATCTCTTCTTCCACCTTGCTTCTTGCTCATCACTCCCGTCTGTTCCATGCTCTTACCACGCACATGTTTACCTCTATCGCCCTCCCTTAGCTGGGAACTCTTTCAGAGCAGGGATGGAGTCTGCTTCATCTCTGTCTCCCCAGAGGCCAGCACAGGGTGTGGTACAGAGTTAAGTATTTGGTAAACACTTGACCTGGACCAAAACAACTGGCCTAGATTCTTCAAAGTGCCAATATCATATCATGGAAGGTAGAAAAAAAAGTCTGGAAAACTGCACTACATAAAAGGAAATTAAAGAGACAGGACAACTAAACGCAGTGGATGATCCTTCACCGGATCTTGAATTAGGGGAAAAAACAGCTATAAAGGACATTATTGAGACAATTGCGGAAATATGAATATGGACTATATGTATCAGCTGGTAGGTTTTACTAATGTTCAATTTCTTGAGTGTGATAATAGTATTACATTCCATGTTCTGAGGAGATACATACAAAAGTATTTAAGGATCAAGTCTCTCATCTGTAGTCAACTCTCAAATGGTTCAGTAAATGAAAATTATAAAGATACAAATATACGTATATATACTTAGAGAAACAGATGAACTAAATATTGCAAAAAGTTGAGTGGTAAATCTAGGTGAAGAGTAGACGGTTGCTCGTTGTACTATCTGTCCAACTTTTCTGTAGGTCTGAAATTTTTCAAAACAAAACATTGGAGGAAAAATGTAAGTCTCAACTCAGGTAAGGAAGCCTAACATGATTGTATTTGGTGACTATCTGCTATCAGTGAGTCAAGACCCCAAGGGGGAGGGTAGAGTAGAGACAGGCTGTAGGGGGAGGGCTCCAGTAGGAACCCAGATGACAGAGATGGCAACTTCAAATGTCAAACTAGCAGAGGAGTACAGCCAGGCAAAAGGGTGGGAGTGATCAACACCAGACTCAAAGGGCAAAGCAAAGGACAGCCCTCGTGTAGATCAAGTTCTTTGGCAGAGGATTGGGTAAATAATCAAAAAAGTACTGCAAGTGATAAATGGGCAGAGGTGGAGCAAAGGGTCAGTAAGGCAGGCTGGTGGTGGACAGGCAGAACAGATAACTCAGGCGAGGGAGCACAGAGGAGTGAGAAATCTAGGCAAAGCTCTGGCTTGTCTGGACACAGTTAGAAGACTCATTTCAGGGACGCAAATAGAAACTAGGGTGACAGCAGCCAAGCTGCTGAGCACCCATTCTGAGAAACAGAGATTAGAGAGCACAGGAGGGCGCAGAGGGTTGGCTGAGTCTGTCTGAAAATGAGAGAAGGGAAGTGGAAGCAGTCAAGGGTGGAATGTGATAACCCTAGTGTTTGTCTCTTTCTTAGTTTGTGAGGCAAGAAGAAAGAGTGGCTAAAGCTTGCTGCTTCTTATCTAGTAGTTGAATCAGAGAGATGCAAACTGGAACGGAATTCCCAGGAAAGGTCATGCCCCCAATGCCAAACTACCTTGATGACTGCAGGCCCATGATGTATATCCCACCAGTCCGCATGTTGCTACCAGTATGCTTCTCTTAGTTCTTAATGACAATATTCCATTTAAGAATTCTGAGTTCCTATTTCTTTGAGAAATCTATCTTTAGACCAGTAGCTACACCCATGCACATGCTACCTCCTCTCGTGTATCCATTCTTCCAGAATCCCAGGTAGGCCTAACTTTCATTACTGAAGTGCGGCTTAGAGTTTCTGAATGCCAACAGCTGGGGATACCTAACAACCTGCCTTTGTCTGCACCAAGTCTACCATGCCCAGCCCCGACTCCCAGTGCAGCATTCATTTATTTTTTTAAAAGATTTTATTTTTCGTTTTTCTCCCCAAAGTCCCCCGGTACATAGTTGTGTATTTTGAGTTGTGGGTCTTTCTAGTTGTGGCATGTGGGATGCCGCCTCAGCATGGCTTGATGAGCGGTGCCATGTCCGCACCCAGGATCGGAACCGGTGAACCCTGAGCCGCCAAAGCAGAGCGCATGAACTTAACCACCTGGCCATGGGGCTGGCCCCTCAGTGCGGCATTCTAACTATAAGTAAGAATACCTTTTTCTGTTCTCAGAGATTCTGATGCTGACAGAAAGCAATCTAGAGCAGGTTAGGTGAGAAAAAGTTCCCTCTGAAGAAAAGAATCAGTGAGGGGGTCACAGACACGTCTGCAGGCCCCCCACAAGGAATATTTGAAATTCAGGTATGTTTTTGCAAGTCACATAAGCAATGCTCATTTGGGTGCAGAAGGATAGAGGGGGCAAGGCTGGGGCTGGGTGAGTAGTCACTTCCCTGAACACATTCTTCAGAAGTGATTCTGTTAAGACAATGATAAAAAGACAACAGGGAAAGCAACGTGGGAACAACATGTGTAGAAAGTCAGGGGGGCCCCTTTCAGACACAAGCTCCCCCATCAGCGGACAGCACGCCCCAACACGAAGAGCATGACCTTTCTCTTCCTCTGGCCAGGACAAGGTCCACGGGACTCCCTGAAAGGGCCTTTCCTCCCTCTCTCAACAACAACCTACCTCGCCACGTTTAGGGCCGAGCTTTCCTTCCCTCCCTGTCGGGCTGTGTTCTGGACTCCAGATTAGAGATGCCGAGTTTCATTCACTCTGTAACCTTTCTCGGAAGTGCTTAGTCACTGATCCGGCCACGTGGCATCCGCTTTCCTGTTGTGGGTCTGGTATGTTAACTAAGAAAGTTATTTTCCAGCCTATTTAGAAACAGCAGGAACTTGAATTGACTTGCTAGAGTGGCGGTGCTGAGGAGTTAGGGCCACATGCCAAAGGAAAGAGCGGATGGCCAATCACCAGGGAGCAAATTTCTCAATCTGCAGCCTCAGACTAAACCTTCCTGCTGGCAAGGGAGATCCATGTTAGGCCTTTGCTGCCAGATTCACACTGGGAGATGTACTGTGACTTCACAGCGGCTCCGCATGCAGCCTGGAGCTCAGAAAGGGAATCGTGCACCACCTTTTTCTATGGACAAAAACCTGGAGGAAAGAAGGTTAATCCTAGAGATAGGGGACAAAATCTTGAAGAGAGAGTAAAGATGAGAGGAGACCAAAAAGTCCCAGACATGGCAATAGTAAGGGACAGAAGACCAGATGTGTGGATAATAGGGGCCAGGCTAGCAAGTCTGAGGCCTTGCTGGTGCTGCCACTAGCTCTGCCCCCCCTTCTTAGCCCATCCCCATCCCAGCTCCTACCTGGTAGGTACCTGTCGTGGCTGTGGCTGTACTCTGTGGTGGTGAGTGACAAGTGAGTCTGTGTGAAGGGCTGGTTGCCAAACAGATTGTCACTGTGAAGGTTGTGGCAGAGTTTCTCCAGGAAGCGGAGGACGTAGGTGATGCTGTTGACTGCTGGGAGGTTGAGGGTGTGCTGTTCCCGGTCAAACACGGCTGTGGAGTTAAGTAAACAGGGCTGAGCACGTCAGCCTGGCAGTGCAGTGCAGCACTGGGCAGGAAGAGGCCAGCCCACTGCTTGCCTCAGGCTTACCTGGTTACACAGAGGCAATCAGTGCCCAGGTTTCCTCCCTCCCTGCCTTACCTCCCTCCCTTGAGGGTTTGATTTTTGCCTCCAACTCCAAAGGGCTTGCAATAATGGGAGTGGCCAGGCCAGGTATGTTGCACCCGAGGCTCTGGAATGATTTTACTCAACCTGTGAAAACAACTGTGAACATAATTCTGTCTGCCCACCAACTGGCTGGGCCTCCTACGGGAAATCGGTTCATTTAGGGTTCTATTTCCACAGGAACTTCCCAAGAACAGAGACGCTGGGCAGCAGAGGAGAACACAGCTATTGCCAGCAATGTTTGGGTGCACAATCTGGTCTGTATAAGGGCACTAGAATTTCGGCAACATTTGGAACTATTCCATGCTTGGCTTTATTTTACTCTCTATTTCTATTCAAAAAGTATCTGGATAACCCTTAAAACGCAAAAGGCCTCTACATTTGTCTCCTAGGACAGCAAGGAAATGGGGAGGCGGGTCATTATGAGAGCCAATTTTGGGGCAGAGGAAGAACCCTAGAGGAGGTGTAGGTTGCAGAAGCTAAAGAGAGGCAGTAAGGAGGCCGGGTGCCTGCACAGAAGCAAAGCAGAGACCAGGCGGCGGCCTCGGCCTCAGGCGGAGAGGAAGGCTTGATTTCCCAAGCAGTCCCAGCCTTCCATAACAGCCCCTCCCGCCGGCCCATCCTCCACACCGCCAGTCACTGCCTCGTCTGGGTCACGCACCCTGTCCCCGTTCCTCTCCTGTGACAGCTCTCACCTAGCTGTGACATGGCTTCTTGTCCACCAGGGCAGAGCCTCAGCCTGTCCTCTTCTCTCCTTCCCCTAGCCAGTGTCTGGCAATAACCTCTGACATATAGTAAGGGCTCAATAAATGTTTGCTAAAAGAATACAGCTGGGTTATTTATGGGGTCTTCTATGTCAGCTCAGTTTCCTGAAGCTGAATATTGCCACTTGTTAGAGGGAAGGGGCAGGAGATTATGGAGTAGGAGAGAGTCAAGATTGGGGCTCGAGGTCAAGTCTTTAGAGGTTGGATACAGAACACAGTACAGAATAGGGTTCTGGACTTAGGAAAACTGAAACAGAACTAGGGCACAGCAGAAAAAGCGAATATTCTCAGTGAAAACAAAAAAATACTGTGTAGTTGACTCAACCTCTCATAGCAGGAAAGAAAGAAGGAATGATTCTTCCCACTTTGCCCTGGGATTCGACTCTCATGTATCAGGGCTGCCTTAGGATCGGGAGGCTAAGAGCCAAAAGTACGAGAGAAGACTTCTGTGGTTCCTTGAAGCCAGGTGGGAAGCCGTGGCAGCCTGCAGAAGTTCTCCTGTTGCCATAACACAGCCCCCTCCGGATTTTTCCTGTGGAATGTCTTTAAAGCAATCCACTCATATATTTTCTATACGGAGAGGCTAAGCAGGTAGACAGGAAAGGAATCTGTTTAGAGGCTCAGTTAAGCAGAGTCTGCATGGGTATTCTACTCAGCAGAGATACGCTTAAGGCTCAGAGGGGCTCTGGGAGTTGAAAATGAGGACTCTCTGAGGAACGGAGTCCCTTCACGTCTCTCCAGAGTCTACAGGTGTGAAGGAGGAAGCAGGATGCCTAGTCAGAAATCAGCCAGCTGAGAAGGCCTGCCCCTCTGGCCAGGAGGCCAGCCCAGCCCAAGGGTGCTTACCTGAGATAACCTCACCCCCGTGGCCCTGTTTGAGGAAGCTGAAGACGGTTTTCTGGTGATAAGCACAGTCGATGCAAGCCTGGACAGCCTGCTGCAACACCACAGAGGCGCGGGCTGGCCCAAAATGGTCAGGGAGCTGCTGCACCTTCTTCTTATCCAGGTGGGGGCCTGTGTTGCCGTTCTTGTTCAAGTAAACACAAACTGCAGGAGACAGAATCAAAAAAGCTTACAGAGTACCCAGGGTAGAGAAGCAGAAGAACAGTGCTCTCCTCTGTCTTTCGTACCCTGGGCTCTGGTCCCCAGCAGGATTCCCAGCTGCTAAGCTGGTGAAACACTGTGGGAGGGGGTAGAGGGTTGCTGTGCCCAGCTGCTGCCAGCCCAAACTGCATGACCAAAGGCTCTGGGAACACAGCCTGCTGGGAGAACAGCCCAGACCAAAGCCGAGGCACAGAACTTGCACTCTGTCTTCCGTGTGCCGAAAAGAAAATCTAAACAGTTTCCCAGACGTATGTACTTTCACTTTTGGTACTTGGTTGCCTCACATAATCCTTGTATGTCTTACCTCACATGTGTAAGGAGTTGTGTGGCCATGGCAATATTTGCAAGAGTGTGCGTGTGGTTGGCCTTGGACTTAGAAGGGTATATCACTGGTCACCTAGCTTGCTTTCTATTCTGGGCCTTGGGGTCCTTTTGTTATCTTCTACGTCAACACTCAGGCCCAAAAAAAGTAGTAAAAATAGAAAAAAAATTGGAATAAAGAAAATCATGAGCATCCCATCTTTGTACCTGTTTTAGTAGTTTCTCTTGTCATGACAGCTGGGCACTCTCCTACTTGCAACCCTTCACCTGGCACTGTGGTAGGGGAGGGGATTGGGTGGGTACAGGAGAAAGAGGAAGTCCTAAACAGAGTTGCATCATGGTCTCCAGAGAGGACCCACAGTAGCCTGGTTGGCTGTGACACTCTTTCTGCTGATCTGCCTTCTAGGCTTCCACTTGAGTAGGGGGTAACCTTCTTTCTCACACTGTCATGGCTCACTAATCGAAAGGGTAGGAGGGCAAAAAGTCTCTTTTGCTATTAAAGGAAAACAGATAAGAGCAGTAGTTGTGTGGGCTGTGGAGGGACTGCCGCTCTCTTTGGGCCTCAGGTTTACCATCTGTAAAAAGGAGGGGGAAGAGCCAGATGCTCTCTGAGGACTCTTCCACCTTTATAATTCTAATTCTAAGGGGAAGCAAGGTGGAGAGAAGAAAATGGAAAACAGAAAGGAGGCAGGTGGGAAGTGAAAGGTGACATGTGAAAAAGAAAGGAAGGAAAAAAAGAAAAGGGTAAACAAGATGAGTTGAAATATACATTTAACTCTGTTCTCTCCTAAAATGAGCCAGACAACAAGAGAGGAGACGACATAAAATTCTGGAAGCTGGAAAGCATACTGGCAAAGGAGTAACTGACTTGGCAGACCCAGGAAAGCTGAATCCTTAACCACAAATGGCAAATGATGAGAACCAGGCTGTTCCGTCTTATACTTCACAAAAGACCCAAGAATGGGCAGGTGCCTCTGGAGGTGGTGTGAGGGTAGATCTAACAATAGAAGGATTGGTTGAAGTCTGTTAAGAATTAGTTAGGATTCTCATGTCAAAATATCACTTTTTTTGCTGAAAACAAAACAAACAAAAATGCAGGAACTCAAAGAGATAAGAAGACTAATGAAAATAAATGAAAACATTATGTCTTTGAAAAGATGCTTACAAGAATGTTCATAGCAGCTTAGTCATAATAACCCCAAACTAGAACCAACCCAAATGTCCATCAACAAGAGGATAAATACACAAGTTGTGGTATATTCATTTATTGGAATACCACTTGGCAGTAAAAAAGAATGAACTACTGATAGGGTGCATCTCACCAACATTTGGAGAGAAAGAAACCAGATCCAAAAGGGTATATGTAGTATGACTTCATTTCCATTAAGTTCAAGAACAGAAAAATCTAATCTAAACTTATAGAAATCAGAAGAAAGGTAGGAGTGAAGATTGGAGTAAGGAGGCATGAGGGAACTTCTGGGGGTGGTAGAAATGACTTTTAATTGTGATAGTTACATGGGTGGTTACAATGAATAAAATTCTTCAAATTGTACACTTAACATCCATACATTTCACTGTATGTAAAATACACCTAATTAAAACACACAAAAAGGCAAAAATATGACCACTCCAGTGATGATTAAGAAAAGAAATTTTACATGGATTAAAGAGTGAAATAGAAAAGGCAAACTACAGAATCCTTAGAAAAATGTGGCAGTTTTAACACATGGGCCCCAAATTCTTTGACATTCCTTCCACTGATCTCTGTGATACTTGACCAATAGAGTATGGTGGAAATGACCCTGTGCCAGTTTCTGGGCCCAGAGCTTAAGAAGCCAGCAGTTTCCACTTAATGTTTCTTGGGACATTCACTCTTGGAATCCACCTACCCAGTGTGAGGAGGCAAAGACACCCAGTGGTGAGGCGCATGTGGAGAGAAACCAACAGCCAGAGCCAGCCTGTCAGCCATGTGGTGAAAGGAGATCCTCCAGTCCTAGTCCAGCCACCACAGCTGACACTGCGTGGCACAGAGACAAGCTGTTGCCACCCAGCCCTCCTACACTGCTGTTTTAAGCCATCAAGTTTTGTGGTGGTTTGTTTCGTAGCAGAAGACTATTGCAACAGCCTGTGGTACCAGAAATAGGTGCTGCAGTAAGAAAGCCTAACACGCACGGCATTGGCTTTGGGACTGGCAGCATAAAGAAGCACAAAGAGCCACAAAAAGAGTGTTGATTGAAAGGTGAAAGGGTTGTAAGTCGAGTTTTAATGGAAGCCTAAAGGGTCTTGAGGAAGCTGTCAGCAAAGGCTTAAAGGAACTGAAGAAAATCTTATGGAAAGATGGAGGACGGGGACACTTGCTAGGTAGTGGTGGAAAGTCTGACACCACTGTCACTTGCAGTAACATGGAAACAGGACAGGCACCTGAGGAACTCAGTGAAATAGCTAAAGTGAATTCCAGACAAAGCAATGAAAGAGCCATCTGGCTTCTTCTTACCGCCTGTGATAAAAACGCAAGATGAGAGAGACGAGTTTAAAAAAACCCCACAGAAGAGTTCATCAGGGGGCTGGCCCCGCGGCGGAGTGGTTAAGTTCGCGCGCTCTGCTGCGGTGGCCCGGGGTTTCACCAGTTCAAATCTTGGGTGCGGACATGGCACTGCTCATCAGGCCATGCTGAGGCGGCGTCCCACATGCCACAACTGAAAGGACCTACAACTAAGAATACGCAACTTTGTACTGGGGGGGATTTAGGGAGAAAAAGGAAAAAAAATAAAATCTTAAAAAAAAAAAAAGCTCATCAGACTAAAGAGCTTCCGCAGAAACCAGAATCAAAAAAAAAGAAACCAGAATCAAAACAAAGAGGCAACCCACCAACTGGGAGAAAATATTTGCAAATTATGTATCTGACAAGGGGTTAACCTCCATAATATATAAGGAACTCGCACAACTGAACAATAAAGAAACAAATAACTCAATCAAAAAATGGGCAGAGGAGATGAACAGACATTCTTCCAAAGAAGATAAACAGATGGCGAATAAACACATGAAAAGATGTTCAACAGCACTAATCATCAGGAAAACACAAATCAAAACTACACTAAGACACCACCTTACACCTGTTAAAATGGCTATAATCACTAAGACCAAAAATAACAAATGGAGAAGGTGTGGAGAGAAGGGAAGCCGCATACGCTGCTGGTGGGAGTGTAAACTGGTGCAGCCACTATGGAAAACAGCATGGAGATTCCTCAAAAAAACTAAAAATAGAAATACCATATGACCCAGCCATCCCACTACTGGGTATTTACCCAAACAACTTGAAATCAACGATCCAAAGTAACATATGCACCCCTATGTTCACTGCAGCACTATTCACAATAGCCGAGACGTGGAAACCATCTGAGTACTCATTGACGGATGAGTGGACAAAGAAGATGTGGTGTACATATACAATGGAGAACTACTCAGCCATAGAAAAGACAAATTCATCCCATTTGCAATAACATGGAAGCACCTAGAGGGAATTATGCTAAACGAAATAAGTCAGTCTGAGAAAGACAAACACCAGATGATTTCACTCATATGTGGAATATAAACATACACATGGACAAAGAAAACAGCTCAGTGGTTACTAGGGGAAGGGAGGTAGGGGGTGGTCATAGGGGGTGAAGGGGAGCACTTATGTGTGACAGACAAGAAATAATGTACAACTGAAATCTCACATCGATGTAAACTATTATGAACGCAATAAAAAAAAAAAAAAGAAAAAAAAACCCCACAAAATAAAAAAAGCCCAGGACTTACAGAGGTCAGAAATAAAATTACTTCTCATTTCCAGTCTCTCCAGAAGGCAAATAATTCTAAATTAAAAAAGGGTCAAATCCAGAATGGGACAATAAAATCTTTTGTTAACATAGCAGAACAATTTAAGACTGTGCTTCATAAACTCTTTCAGACCAAAAGGCCCTCTAAGAATCTTAAGAGCAAAGCTCTCAGATTCTCTCCCTTAAACAATAGGATTTTTAAGAATCTTAAGGGCATTGTCTCACAGCAGCTGTACAGGGAGTTCAAGCAGAGAAGGGTTTAACTGTAAGAGATTTTTGGTTGTAGCTTTTATCTTCTGAAGTAAATCCCAACAGTATTCATAGAAAACACCTCAAGTTTCTAATAGAATCATTCCAGCAGAGGCATTGCCAGCTAGGACTAAAAGCAACAAAGATGGTACAAAATGAAAAAAATCTTTTAGACTCCTAACCTTTTACAGGCAGAAAGAAGACTGAGTAGGCAATGTCAGTTTTCTCATGGAAAAGGAAGAATGATTCAGAGGAGAAAACCAAGAACCAGGGAAAACAATTCCCAGAAAGCAGCATTGAATCTAATCAAGGAACTGGCAACATGCGTCCAGCTGGATTTCAGAATTTCTATAGACCAGTTATGGCTACGTGCCTCTAGTTTTTCTCCCCGTTTGGCCGGGTGTATCTGTAAGTTATCCTATGCCTGACCCACCATCGTATGTTGGGTATGTGGGGAGCAGACAACATGTTTCTTTTGTTCACAGGTCTCCAGACTGAGAAGAACTACACTCAAGGAGCTGTTCCTGAGAAACTACACTTGAGAGGTCTCATTGGCATCTGGATCTGACTTAGATGACAAAATCCTAGATCTGGAGCCTCATGTTGTAAAGGGATGAGGTTTTTTTTCTCCCCAAAGTCCCAGTACATATTGTATATCCCAGTTGTAGGTCATTCTAGTTCTTCTACATGGGATGCTGCCACAGCATGGCTTGATGAGTGACCAGGATCTGAACCTGGGAATCCGAGGCTGCCAAACCAGAGCGTACAAACTTAATGACTCAGCCACAGGGCTGGCCCCACGATGAGACTTTTAATGGAGAATCTTGCAAGGAGAAGAGAGAATTTTTCAAGTGGGACAAATGTAAATAATTTATATGCAGAAAGTGGACTAAGGTGGTTTTAAAATATGGTCCATAATTCTTTGACCCTTCTCCCATTGACAGGTGGGGTCTTTACCCCTTCTCTTGAATCTAGGCTCTCTGACTACTTGATCATCAGAATATAGGGGAAATGATGCTATGTTAATTTTTGGGCTCAAGTATTAAGAAAATGGTAGCCTCCACTTGTCTCTTGGGACACTTGCTCTAGGAAGCCAGCCACCATGGTATGAGGAAGCCCAAGCTACCCTTTGGAGAGGTCTGTGTAGAGAATCAACAGCCAGCACCAACTTTGCTAGCTATGTGAATGAACCATCTTGGAAGTGGATCCTCCAGCCCCAACTGATGCCATGTGGAAGAGAGAGGAGCTGTCTGAATTTTAATATAGTTGAATATATTACTATTACCTTTTACAGGTATATAAAAGGTTACATACCTTTTCTTAGTTTGTACTTACTGTCTTGTTTTAAAAATCCTTCAATCTTAAGGTTATCTAGATATTTTTGTTTACTGTCATGTTTTGGTTTTCTATTGCATCTATGAAATCAGAATTGGAGGCAAAAAAAAAAAAAAATTCTGAGAAGGGTCTAGCACGTAAGGAGCTTGGAGTAGCAACTCCATCCTAACAAGTAAAAAGCTGAACAAACTGAAAAATCAACAATCCTTTTTAGATCCATCAGAGAAGTGAGGTCACAGTACAAACTGCTGCCCCTAAAATGTGGAGACACAAGACAGATGAATACAGACAATCACAATTTACCAGAGCAGAAACCTCCATCGGACCCAGTGCTGAGGTGGGAAAATCTAAACTGTAATTGATGAATTGCAGAAAGCTCAGTGAAGACCAGTCTGAGACTTAAAAAACTCCAGGTGGACCCAGTCATGGGGGCGGGGGAGGGAACCCACACTTTCGTGAGTTTTACCTCCAGGAGCTCGACCAGGTTCTCACAGTGAATATGGGAGAAAAGTCCCCTCATGCTTCCAGCAGCAGGGGTTGCAGTGAAGGAACCATTTAAAAATACACCATAGCATTCTGTTCTTTACAACACCTGCCCTCAGGAGAAACTATTTTGCTAGTTTAAGCTTGCTGGGATTTGATCAGAGCCTAACCTGGCAGAAGGAAAATACCCAACTCCAGCCCCTCCAGCCATCCTGTGCCATCTAAGGGGCATGGGGAGGACGAAGAAGCACTGGTGAAGTTCACAGCCCAGGGGCATAGGCTCACCAAAGACAGACCTAACCACAGGACTACAGAGCACTTCTCCTCCAATACCTTCCCATCGCATTACTAAAGGCCCATCTACAACAATGTTTTTTACCCAGTACACCATGTCTGGCTATGAAGAAAAAATTACAAAGTATACTAAAAGGCAAAAAACACAGTTTGAAGAGACAGAGCAAGCATCACAACTAGACTCAGACATGGCAGGGATGCTGGAATTATTAGACTGGAAGTTTAAAATAACTATGATTAATATGCTCAGGGCCCTAATGGATAAAGTAGACAACATTTGAAACAGATGGGCAATGCACATAGAGAGATGGAAACTCTAACAAAGAATCAAAAAGAAATGCTAGAGACTGAAAACACTGTAAGAGAAATGAAGAACACCTTTGATGGGCTCATTAGTAGACGGGACATGACCACGGAAAAAATGGCTGGGCTTGAGGATATCTCAATAGAAACCTCCAAAACTGAAAAGCAAAGAGAAAAAAGACTGAAAACAAAAACAAAAACAAAACAACCCCAGGATAGACTATCCAAGAACTGTGAGACAACTACAAAATGTGTAACATACACATGATGGAAATGCTAGAAGAAGAAATGGAAACAGAGAATAAGAAGAGAAAGGAACAGAAGAAATATATGAAGCAACAGTGACAAGAGAATTTCCCCAAATTAATGTCAGACATCAAAGCACAGATCCAGGAACGTCAGAGAATACCAAGCAGGATAAATGACAAAAAAAAACTACACCTAGGCCTATTATATTCAAAATGCAGAAAGTCAAAGATAAAGAAAAAATCCTGAAAGAAATTAGAGGAAAAAAATCATCTTATCAATATAGGAACGACAATAAAAAGTACATACTTAGAAACCATTTGAGCAAGAAGAGAATGGAGTATAATATTTAAAGTGTTGAGAGACAACACCACCAACCTAGAATTCTGTATCCTGCAAAATTATCCTTCAAAAATGGAGGAGAAATAAAGACTTTCTCAGATGAAGAAAAATTTAAGGAGTTTGTTGCTAATACACCTGACGTACAAGAAACGTTAAAGAAGTTCCTTAGAGAGAAGGAAAATAATATAGGTCAGAAACTCGGGTCTACATAAAGACAAAAAGAGCACCGGAGAAGGAACAGGTGAAGGCAAAATAAAAACTAATTTTTCTTAATTGATCTAACAGATAGCAGTTTGTTCAAAATAAAAATAATCACGATATACTTGTGTGTGCTTATGTGTGGTACATACATGTGCTTATGCATACTTACATGTAAGCGAAGTGAACTGAATAACAGCAATCAGACAAGAAACGGGCAGGAGGGACCTGGATTATTTTATTACATGTGTGAAGTGGTACAGTGTTATTTGAAAGCAGACTTGGATTAGTTATAAATGTATTCGGAAAACTCAAGGCTAACCACCAGAAAAAGTAAAAAAAGAAGTATTACCGATACTCTAAGACAGGAGAAAAAAATGAAATCATACAAAATGCTCAGTTAAAACCACAGAAGGCAGAAGAAGAGTGGAAGACAAAAATGGGAACAGACAGGGGCAAGAAACAGGAAACTGTAAAAACGTGGTAAATGTTTATCCAACCCTATCAATAATCACTGTAAATGTCAATGGTCTAAACATATCAATTAAAAGACAGATTCTCAAAGTGGACCAGAAAATAAGGCCCAACTATATGTTGTCTACAGGAAACTCACTTTAAATATAAAGACACATATAGATTAAAAGTAAAGGAATAGAGGGGCCGGCCCAGTGGCACAGTGGTTAAGTTTGCACGTTCTGCTTTGGAGGCCTGGGGTTCACCAGTTCGGATCCCGGGTGTGGACATGGCACCACTTGGCAAGCCATGCTGTGGCAGTGACCCACACACAAAATAGAGGAAGACTGGCACACATGTTAGCTCAAGGCTAATCTTCCTCAAGCAAAAAAAGAGGAGGATTGGCAACAGATGTTAGCTTAGGGCGAATCCTCCTCAGAAAAAAAAAAGTGGGAGTAGCTATATTAATTTCAGACAGAGCAGATTTCTCAGCAAGGAAAGTTATCACAGATAAAGAAGGGCATTAGAAAATGATATAGAGGTCAATTATGTAAGAAAACTTATCAGGGCCGGCCCGGTGGTGCAATGGTTAAGTTCACACGTTCCACTTTGGCGACCCAGGGTTCACTGGTTCGGATCCTGGGTGTGCACCTAATGCACTGCTTGTCAAGCCATGCTGTGGCAGGTATCCCACATATAAAGTAGAGGAAGATGGGCACAGATGTTAGCACAGGGCCAGTCTTCCTCAGGAAAAAGGAGGAAGATTGGTGGCTGATGTTAGCTCAGGGCTAACCTTCCTCAAAAAACCAAAAAAAAAAAAAACCCAGAAAAAAAAGAGAAAACTTATCAATTCTTACTGTGTATACACCTAACAACAGAGCATCAAAATACAGGAGGGAAAAACTGGTAGAACTGCAAGGAGAAACGATGAATCCACTATTACAGTTGGAGACGTCAACATCCCTAACATCCCTCTATCAAATATGGACAGATCAAGCAGACAGAAAACCTAAGAAAACTGTTGAACTCAACAGCATCATCAATCAACTGGATATAATTGATATCTATAGACTACTTCATCCAACAACAGTAGAATACACATGCTTCTCAAGCTCACATGGAACATTCACCAAGACAGACCACATTCTAGGCCAAAAACACAACTTAACAAGTTTAAAAGAATAGATCATACGATGTCTGCTGTTAGACTACAATGGAATTAAACTGGAAATCAGTAACAGAAAGATAGGTGGACAATTCCCAAATACTTGGAGATTTAAAAATACATTTTTAAATAACATATGGGTCAGAGAAGATATCAAGAAAAACTTAAAAATATTTTGACTTAAATGAAAATACAACATCAAAATTTTGGGGATGCAGCAAGAGCAGTGGATAGAGGGAAATTTATGCCTTAAATGCATATATTAGAAGAGCAGAAAGATCTAAAATCAATAATCTAAGCTTCTACCTTAGGAAACTAGAAAAAGAAGAGCAAATTAAATCCAAAGTAAGCAGCAGAAGAAATTAAAATTACTTTAAAATGTGTTTGTTTTAAAATAATAAAAATTAGAGCAGAAATCAATGCAATTGAAAACAGGAAGTCAAAAGAGAAAAATCAATGAAACCAAAAGCTAGTTCTTTGAAAAGATCAATAAAGTTGATAAGCCTTTACACAGGCTAAATAAGAAAAAAGAGAGATGATACAAGTTAGTAATATCAGAAAAGAAAGAGGATCGGATATCACTACAGATCCATGGTCATTAAAAAGATAATAAAGGAATACTATAATTATATGCCTACTAATTTGATAATCTAGATGAAATGGACCAATTCTGTAAAGACACAATCTGCCAAAACTCACACGAGAAGAAAAAGACCATCTGAACAGGACTATATCTATTAAAGTATTTGAATCAACAGTGAATAACCTTTGAAAAATAGAAAGCACCAGGCTTAGATGGATTCACCCAACATTTAAGAAATATATTTTATCAATTCTGTATAATCTCTTTCAGAAAACAGCAGAGATTACTTCTTAATTCATTCTATAAGGCCAGCATTACCCTAATACCAAAACCAGAGAGACGCTACAAGAAAAGAAAATTACAGACCAATCTCTCTCATGAACACAGATGCAAAAATCCTCAACAAAATATTAGCAAATTGAATCCAACAATATATAAAAAGAATTATACACTACAACCAAATGGGATTTATCCCAGGTAGGCAAGGCTAGTTCAACATTCAAAAATCAATTAATATAATCCATCACATCAATGGGTTAAAGAAGAAATATCACATGATCATATCAATAGATGCAAAAAAAATTTGACAAAATCCAAGACCCATTCATGATAAAAGTTCTCAGCAAACTAGGAACAGAGGAGAACTTCCACAACTTGATAAAGAACATCTACAAAAAACCTACAGCTAACATCATACTTAAGGGTGAGAAACTAGAAGCTTTCCCACTATGATCAGAACAAGGCAATGATGTCCCCTCTCACCACAACTTTTCAATGCCATACTGGAAGTCCTAACTAATGTAATAAGACAAGAAAAAGAAATAAAAGGTATACAGTTTGGGAAGGCATAAAACTCTCTTTGTTTGTAGATGACAAGATTGTCTATGTACAAGATGCAAAAGAATTGACAAAGAATTCCTGGAACTAATAAGCAATTATAGCAAGGTTGCAGGATACAAGGTTAATATACAAAAGTCATTTGCTTTCCTATATAACAGCAAATTGAAACTAAAAACACAATACCATTTACATTAGCACCTCCCAAAATCAAATACTTAGGTATAAATCTAACAAAATATGTATGAGATTTATATGAGGAAACCTATAAAACTCTGATGAACAAAATCTATAAAGAACTAAATAAATGGCAAGCTATCCCATGTTCATGGATAGGAAGACTCCATACTATCAAGATGTCAGTTCTTTCCAACTTGATCTACAGATTCAATGCAATCTCAACCCAAACTCCAGAAAGTTATTTTGTGGCTATTGACAGACTGATTCTAAAGTTTATATGGAGAGGCAAAAGATCCAGAAATGCCAAGAGAATATTGAAAGAGAAGAACAAAGTCAGAGGACTGACACTATCCAACTTCAAGACTTAAAGCTACAGTAATAAAGACAGTGTGGCACTGGTGACAGAACAAATAGACCAACGGAACAGAACAGAGAGCCCAGAAATGTCCCACATCAACATAGTCAACTGATCTTTGACAAAGGTAATACAGTGGAGCAAAGATAATCTTTTCAATCAATGATGCTGAAACAACTAGACAGCCACACACAAAAAAGGGAATCTAGACACAGATTTTACACCTTTCACAAATATTAATTCAAAGTACATCACAGACCTAAATGTAAAATTCAAAACTATCAAACTCCTAGAAGATAACATAGAAGAAAACCACATTGATCTTGGGTATGGCAATGACTTTTCAGATACAACACAAGAGGCACAATCCAGGAAGGAAATAATTGATAAACTGGATTCCTTAAAACTAAAACCTTCTGCTCTGTGAAAGACAATGTCAAGAGAATGAGAAGACAAGCCACACACTAGGAGAAAATACTGGCAAAGGACACATCTGATAAAGAATTGGTGGGGCTGGCCCTGTGGTCTAGTGGTTAAGCAGTGCACTCTGCTTTGGCGGCCCAAGTTCACAGGTTTGGGTCCCAGGTGCAGACCTACACCACTCATCAGCCATGATGTGGCAGCGACCCACATACAAAATAGAGGAACTGGCACAGATGTTAGCTCAGGGCTAATCTTCCTCAAGTGGAAAAAAAAAAGGAAG
Organism: Equus przewalskii; assembly: GCF_037783145.1. Classification (NCBI taxonomy): domain Eukaryota; kingdom Metazoa; phylum Chordata; class Mammalia; order Perissodactyla; family Equidae; genus Equus; species Equus przewalskii. The sequence continues at coordinate 17,005,329 of NC_091832.1, read as the reverse complement.
AGTGGCAAGGGATGTCAGCCCAGGGCGAATCTTTCTTGGCAAAAATAAAATAAAATAAAATAAAATTGTTATCCAAAATATACTACAAAGGACACTTAAAAACAATAAGAAACTAACAACTTGATTAAAAAATAGGCCAAAGATCTTCACAGACAACTCACCAAAGAAGATATGCAAATGACAAAAAAGCATGTGAAAAGCTGTTCCACATTGTATGTCATTAGAGAAATGCAAATTTAAAAAATAATGAGATACCACTACACACCTATTAGAATGGCCAAAATCCAGAACACTGACACCACCAAATGTTGACAAGGAGCAACAGGAATTCTCATTCATGGCTTGTGGGAACACAAAATGGTATAGTCATTTTGCAAGACAGTTTGGTGACTTCTTACCAAACTAAACATACTCTTACCATACTCTATATCCAGCAATCACATTCCTTGGTATAAACCCAAAGGAACTGAAAACTTACATCCACACAAAACCCTGCACATGGATGTTCACTGCACCTTTATTTATAACTGCCAAAACTTGGAAGCAACCAACATGTTCTTCAGTAGGTGAACGGATAAATGAATCGTAGGATAGCTAGTATATTACTCAGCCCTAAAAAGAAATGAGCTATCAAGCCATGAAGAGACACAGAGGAAATTTCAATGCATATTACTAAGTGAAAAGATCAATGTGAAAAGGCTACAGATTGCATGATTTTAACTGTATGACATTCTGGGAAAGACAAAATTACAGAGACAGTAACCAGCTCAGTGGCTGCCAGGGGTTTTGGGGAGGGAGGGAGGATTAGGCAGAGCACAGAGGATTCTTAGGGCAGTGACACTGTTCTGTATGACACTATAATGGTGAACACATGTCATTACGTATTTGCCAAAACCCACAGAACATACAGTACCAAGAGAGAACCCTAACGTACACTATGGACTTTGGGTGATAACGATATTTCAGTGTGGGTTCATCAACTGAAACAAACGTCCTACTCTGGTGGGGGATGTTGATAACCGAGAAGGCCATGCATGTGTGGGAACAGGGAGTAAATGGGAAACCTCTGCACCTTCAGCTCAATTTTGCTGTGAACCTAAAAAAAATAGTCTAGCAAAAAATTCAGAAGACAAAAAAGAGCTCTCCATAGCAGACGCAAATGTCCAAGAGTGGGGAAGTGGAGTACAAGCGTTTCCCAAACGTACGTGACCAAAGTTCCTAAACATACGTGAAATTCTTCTTGCGAAGCATTTTGCAGGACTGGTTTTCCACCAAACACCCTTTGGAAAATGCTATTAGAGTAATAAATAATGATACTTTAAAAGTAATACATCAGAAACAAAAAACTCAATACAAAGGTTGGAAGATATAGTCGAGGAAAGCTTGAGGAAAGTTGAGCAAAAAGACAGAGAATAGGGATAAGAATAAAGATGGTCAAGAATATTAGACGACGAGTTCAAGAGGTTCGACATCTGAATAAGATGCATGCCAGAAAGAGTGAAAAGAGAAAAAGAAGTGGAGGGAAATCACTGATGAAAGAATTTAAGAAAATTTCAAGAAACTGAAGAATGGGGTGGACACACTAAGTGAAGTGTCCAGCGTGGGAGGTAAAACACTCATACCCCACGTGAAATTTCAGAAGACTGAGGATGAAGAGAAGCTTCAAAGAGAATAAACAGGTTTCATACAAAACTAAAGACGTAAATTTAAGAAAGATTTACATGGGAAAACAAAGACATGGTTAGGAGCAAACTGGAGATAACCCGAGAGAGGTGAAGAGGATGCCAAGGAACTCAGAAGGCTCTAGGAGAGATCTCTCAGGGTTTGACATGGATAGAACATACAATGTGCTTGAACATTATAAAAGAGACGTATACAGTAGTAAGAGAGTTTAAGGTTGAATCAGTAATAAGCACATAGCAAAACAAAAACATAACAAAGCAATCAAGATTTACTCTGAAAACAAAATGTGCAACAAAGGAAAAGTAATCACAGTACATTACACGGCCCAATTGAGAACAGCATTTAACAAGCTGTAACAATCTAATCAAAATTACAGTATCATGGTATTAAGACAGGGAAGTATGTGAGGGTGGGTAAGGGGCAAGGAGATTAAAAAGAGTTAGATCCTCATCTTCTAAAGTGGGTTGTCAGCTGAAAAATGCTTAAAGCTAAAAAAAAATAGCCATATAAACATGCCATTTACATATATGGAAGTAAATAAAAGAACCAGCTGAATTAAAAATGATTGCCTTTGGTGAGAAGGAAATGACAGGGGGATGGTGGGTCTGTTCATTTTGTTTCTGTAATAATTCTCATGGACCTATTCTTCCTTTAAACTATGAGCATGCATATAACTCTGATAAATATAAAAACTCTCAAAAGTGTTGTGTAGCTAAAAAATTAAAGCTACGTGATGAAGGATATAGTGGGGCACACAGCTTTCAATCTATGATAGCTTCCATTGTTAACATTTGAAGGGACTATAAAGGTAACCTGGACTAATCCCATCGTTGTATAGGTGTGGAAACAGGCTCAGAAGGGAAGTGATGTCAAGGTCACACAGGATGAGCCAAGGCCCAATCAGGGGATGGTGACACAGTGACAGTCAAGACTGCCACAGCCTGGCCAAGAGCAGGAAACAAGGATACAAAGCAAGTGTCCACTTTTCCTAGGCCATGAGATCCAGGCCAAGGGAGGGATGCCAGATCACTGGTTGCCAGAGTGATGGTCCACATCCTTCACATGGAACAGCGAGGCGCAGTGACAAAGCTCCCGCTGCTCTGGGTCTTCCAGGTGTTACTGAAAAGGCACCTAGAGACCTAAGTGGCATCTAGGATGATGTGGAGCAAGCAAAGCAGGTTTACAGGCATCTAGGGGGAATGTCATAAGGCTGGAAAAAGTAACCAATGTTTTCACCAAGGTGTTCATCTCTCCTTACGTCCTCATCTTTGGAGCTTAGGGGCACAGGCCACTGGTCAGCAAACCAGTAATCGGCTGGGGCTAGATGCAGATGATACATTTGGAGAAATCACGTGATAGGACCTTGACTAGAGCTGGACATAAATGCCACAGGCAGGCCCTGTAATCTTCCAAAGCTTATTCAGCCCTTTCCTTCAACCTCTAACATTCCAGGATTTGGGTGGAGATACACTCAACTCCTTCTAAGAAAAAGACTACCTCAACTTTCACGGGGATCACTCCAATTGCTCAGACTTCCCTAAAGAAGATGGAGTATTGGGGCTGGCCTGGTGGTGGAGGGGTTAAGTTCATGCGCTCTGCTTCAGGGGCCCGAGGTCTGCAGGTTCAGATCCCTGTGGGGACCTACACATCATCAAGCCATGCTGTGGTGGTGTCCCACACGTAGAAAGTAGAAGATTGACACAGATGTTAGCCCAGGGACAGTCTTGCTCAAGCAAAAAGAGGAAGACTGGCAACAGATGTTAGCTCAGGGCCAATCCTCCTCACACACACACACACAAAAGATGGAGTATCTGTGGAGTAACAAGAGTGAGGTTTCACACATACATCTTAATTTACACATAAAAAATGAGTATTGTTCTTTACAGTTACCCTATTGGGAGGCTGTATATCTATCCTAAAGGGGTAGCCCTTTTAGAGTTACCTCATAGATAGTTTATGAAAATAGGAACAGATAGGCATAACCCAGGTTAATTACCACACAAACTTTAGCCATCAGATTTTGCTTTTGAATCAAACATTCATTGCTTGGTCTCGAAAATTAAGTTTACTCTCACAGTACCAAGGTTTGCCACCATTGGTGATGTTCAAAAAAAAAAATCAGGGCAGCTTCATACATATTTGAGTGGTGGCAGGATTATTGTAATGCTGAAAGGGTTCTGGAAGGTATCACCAAGAACGGAGCACCCCAAACTGGAAAGGATGAGTATTATTACACACTGGGCCAGGGAGCTCCCGGTGCTGGTCTCAGCTCCACCCTCTCCCATGCCCCAGCTCCCCTACTCTGAGTTTACAGAACATCTCCCCTAGTTCCTTTGATTGTTTTGGCAGGATGAAGGTGTCTCTGTAACTATTCCAAATGCCAAAGATAAAAATGTTCTTTTAAGGATTCTATGTAGACTTACAAATGGACAGGGGGCTAACTATTGGTATGAGACAAGATAAAGTACAGACACTGGGGCCTGGGGCTTGTTGCAGCCAGCACCATGATCTGCTCTTACCTGTGGGGGCCTGCATGGCTGAGCTGGGGATGGTGGCAGCATCTTGGGGTACAGTGCTGGTATCCGGTTCAGGGGTGCTGGTTGTTGGTGAGGTGGGTGGTGGGTTCATCAAAGTCCGAGGTTTCCTCTGTCAAAATGGATGGGGAGAAGTTTGCTACCTACGACAGGTAACTTGCCTTCTCATTCCCCTATTGCTAGCATTTAATTCACCCATGAAACTGAAATATATTTGTGGATGGCACTGTGTTTTATCTTTGTTTTCCACACAGCATCTTGCCCAAAGCTGTACATACAGCAGGTGCTTAGTAAATATTTTCTGAATCTATGCACAAGATTCTGGGCTTTCGTAGAGCCAGAGCTTAATTCACTATCTTTTATATTAGATTCAATATTATCATTTGAAGTTCCAGGTTCTTTATTAGTTGGCAGACAAAGGCAAAAAAGGAAAAAAAAATGTGGCTTAAATCTACTTTGACATTACTTGGTACTTTATTTCTCTCTCTTGAATAACGGAAATGTCCCTTCCCCTAACTCTATACTTTCCTCTGCTTACCTCTTTAGCTCATTACCTGCCATTTCTTATGTAAACCTTATCCTCTAGTAATCTCTAACTATATTACTTCTCTAAGAACCCTGCAGTTTTACCTGGTCCATGCCTTCACAATAATAAACCGTCCCTTCTTTTTTGACTTTACAAATATCTGCTCATCCACGAAGTTTTTCTAGATTTTTCTCTAGTTACTGTCTCTTTTGTGCCATCTCTGTACTTTGCATTGTTGCGTTTGTCACAATGTATTATAGATTTACATACTGGTGTTCTTGAGGGCCTGATTCTGAGTACGATTCCTAGCATGGTACTTGGCGTATAATGTGTCAATAAATGTTTTTAATGAAGCGTACAGTATAGAATATCAATAATGGGGGAAGTAATAAAAATAATTTGAGAGAAATCTAACTCTCTCTTCTATGTTGTTCAGGGCAGTCTCTAGGGGAGAAAGATCTTAGAAGGTTCTTTCCAAGAAATAGTTTTCTAAAAACTTCCTGAATGCAAGGAAAACATAACCATCACTGAGATCCAGAAATCCCTTTTTACTAAATGTCCCATGCAGAGTCCACTGTTGGGAGCTGTATAAAACTGTCTGCCTTCTAGGAGTGTATTATCTAAAGAGATAGCACCAGTGACAGCAGGCATATATAAGATGGCCTTGCCTGTGAAAGTAATCACGCAAACACTTATGAAACATTCAAAGCACATATGGGACATGGACATCTCCTCATATTTTTTGATATTGCTAAAAATAAAAATCCAAATAAGCAACGAGTCAGGGAAGAAAGGAAATACCAGTTAAAATTCACTGAGCTGGTGGTAGGACTTCATGCTGTCCTTGAAGGAACAAGCCTGGTGAATAAGGTGCCCAAATATTGCAGAAGAAAGCAGACAGATGGAAGGCATTATTACTATTTGAGACATGTGCACTTACATGTATTACATCTATTCATATATCACCCATTCCATTTTATTGGTGAGAAATCTAGGGCTCAGAGCCCTACTCAAAGAAGCTTTTCCAAAGTCACACAGGTGGTAACAAATGAAGACGACAAATAAACCCAAGTTTGCCTGCCTTCAAAGCCTATTCTCCAGCCACAAGACGACTCTGTTTCATAAAGGAACACAACGGCCATGGGTTAAGTGGAAGGCATGTACATTTATAGGAGGAGCAAAAGGACAGGAGGGGAATTAGGGAGTCAAATCCCAAGCCATAAAATACAGGATAAGATGAGAATTGTGGTTTTCAAGAGGGGTGGAAAGAAAGAGGACTCTGCTTACTAGGTTTGGGACTGCCTGAGGAAGCAGAGCAGAGACTATCAGAGAACCACAGTTCTTAGGATTTGAAGGATCTTAAAGGCCATTTAATCCAACCATCCATCCAATACTTCCACTTCCCTCTCCCTGAAAACATCCCTCCCACATAGTCATCCAGTCCCTGATGAAATACCTCTAGTCACGGGAGGTCACTACCTCCATTTGGGGATAGATCTAACTGTTCGTTTTATGTCAAGACAAAGCCTGTCGGCTTGAGTTTCTGCCTTTTGGTTCTGGTTCTGTCTTTGGAACCTCAGAGACAAGTTTTCTCCCTCTTTAATCTGACTCTTCTCAAGGCGACTTCCCCTCATCAACAGCAGGGCTTCTCTGGCCTTGGAATCTTCAGGGCCTTCAGCCTCTCCTCCACAACATGAGGATGAGACGAGAGCAATGCAGACAACAATGAAGCAGGACCTGGGTTAGGGGTTAGTGGGAACAGATTAGGAGCATTACGTGTTACACAGAAAGACCAGGATGTGCCACTGAGAATTCAAAGCCAGTAAATAAGAGACAGTCTCAATTGGAATACCATCACTAAAATCATCCATCCAACCATTCTGCATATACTAAACATCTCCCTAGAGAGTGAGACATAAGGCACTGCAGGAGAAAAAGAGAAGAAAAAGATTAGGTTCTCGAGCTTGAGCTTTTATATTCCAGAAGGACTGAAGTCAGCTGGAGCTAATAAACAAAAGAAAACCAACCAACCAAGAAAACTCATGAGATTGGAATGGAACGCCCAGGGAGAAGTGGTATCATTTCCCTATCGAAACTCAGGCAGTCAAGTTCGGGAGGGAGGTGCAGGGAAGTGACAGGAAGTGAGTGGAGAAGGTGATGCCAAAGGAAGCCCTAGAGAAGCAGCTGAGGGCCTTTCACAACAACGGTTTCCCTAGGGAAGACCCGCATGAAGAACTGGCCATGGCTCAAAGGGGAGACGCTCAGTAACAGAGCTCAGCGACAGCTGACTCAGCAGTCTTCTCCTAACTAGAGCTAAGTGTTATCTCCCTCAGGAAGTGTGGGGGAGTGAACATGTGGTAGGGCAGCAGTGACCCTGGAACTAGAAGATCTGGGGACTCATCTTTGTAGCCTTTGCCATTTATTAGCTACGTGACCTTAGGGAAGTCATTTCATATCTCTAAGTCTCAATTCACTTAGCTATTAAATAACATTAACACTACTCATCTCCTAGGGTTTTGTGAAGATCACAGGATACGTATGTAATGGTGTCCGATACAGAGCCTGATAATTCGTAGGTATTCAATAATTTTTTCTTGAGGAAGATTGGCCCTGAGCTAACATTTGTTGCCAATCTTCCTCTATTTTGTATGTTGGATGCCTCCACAGCTTGGCTTGATTAGTAGGGTGTAGGTCCATGCCTGGTATCTGAACCTGTGAACCCTGGGCTGCTGAAGAGGAACATGCAAACTTAATGAACATGCCATTGGGCGAGCCCCCTCTTTTTTTGTTTTTTTAAAGAAAGGGAAGGGATGGAAAAAGAAATACATTTACAGAGTTAATTTGGTCTTTCACATGCCTGGGCATCTACTCTGAGTAGGTTAACAATTAGGAGCAGGGTCTTCCATCTATGGAAAACATTAGACCAGAATTCCCTCAAGACCAGAATTCCCTCAAACATGAATAACTTTCAAAGTCAAAATTTGTTTCTTATCCAAACCATCCTATCTCTAATATTATCAACTCCCAGGAAAGTAGCTAAGTAGGGATAACAATCTAGGAGATTCCTCTAAAAACAATACCAGGTGGAGAATAGGGCCAGACATGCCCTGTGCAAGATGGATGGGTATGGATGGGTTATCCCTTTGTAACCCTTCATCCCTTTCTGGGAAACCCACATTTTTACCTACCTTACTGCCAGGTTTGGGACCCCTCTTCTTTGGGAATTTCAAAGGTTCAGCTGACTTGCATGGGGTAGAGATGGGATGGGGAATTAGGGGCTTGGGCGTCCGGCCCCGCTTCTTTCCTGGTTTACGCCCCCTCTGCCCTGGTTGATGCTCCAAGACAGTTTTGGTGCTGCTGTGGATGCTGGGCTTCTCAGTGTTCACATCAGATGCAGGATAGGGATTCTTTGGAATCATAACTGCAAGAAAAAGACTCATTCTATCACCCCCTCCTCCCACCTGCATTCCCATCCCAGTCAGAGGAAAAAAAAAAGACTTGCTACTTCCACTTGGGTAGTTTTACCCCAAGAAGTTAGATTTCCTGGCATCTGACCTAAATGTTAGAAAATCTCAGAGGAGAACTGAATTTAGATTGGCAAGAATGGGAAGTTTTAATTATCTCTGGTAAATGCAAAAAAAAAAAATTAAATTTTTTGTCCCAAGGCATCTAGCTAAAGCATATAAACAGAACCATACGTGCAGAGATGGAATAGCTCTTAGAAGCCTACGGTTCTCTTCTGCTAAGAATGAAGATATGAGGCTCAGAAGAGGAAATAATGCCTCCCCAGGTTGCACAGTGAGTTGGGATAAGGACTTATTTTTTTTGCTGAGGAAGATCTGCCTTGAGCTGACATCTGTGCCAGTCTTCCTCTTTTTGTATGAGGGTCACCACCACGGCATGGCTGCTGACGAATGGTGTAGGTTTGTGCCCAGTAACTGAACCCAGGCTGCTGAAGCAGAGTGCACTGAACTCAACCACTAGGCCATAGGGCTGGCCCAGGACTTATGTTTTGAAAGTGGGCCCTGACAACCAAGTCAGGGATTTTCTATATCAACCTACTTATGGTTTTAGTGTGATTCTTGCAGTGAGGAGTAGTGAAACATATGGAAATATATACATCTGATAGCATCTCTCCTTACCTTAAAAATTTTTGTTCCATATTATCTTTAAGGTAAAGTCCAAATTCTTTATCCTGCTACCCAAGGCCTTTGTGACTTTGCCTCTGCCTTGCTCTCCAGTTATATCTGATGTCATTTCCTGACACCCACCCCCATGTTCTAGCCCCACTGTTTTATGAACACCAATTCATTCACATATGTTGAGTTTTCTATTCTTCTTGGTCAGATGTACATCATTACTCAGTTTCAACACCCAGCTCCAGGGCCACCTCCTTATCAAGGCCTTGTCGACTACACCCCAGCCAAGTCAGTACCCTGCCCCCACCAAAGCATTCTGCAGACATCCATGTTAGAGGACTTCCAATTTTACTCCACTCATTTATCTTCTCCTTAAATTAAGAATTCTTCAAGGTAAGGGATTTCTAATTCAATCCACAAATAGTTATCGAGCACTTACTACAGGTTCTGCACTGTTCTAAGCCCTGGGGTTAGAATAGCAACCAAAACAGACACAGGTTCCACTCTCAGGGAGCTTACCTCCTAGTGAAGGAGACAGAAAATAGACAAATAAATATACAATATAATGTTAGGTAAGTGCTATGATTAAAACTAAAGCAAAGTAAGAAGATATGGGGTGGGGAAAGTCCTTTTTAAGGAGGTGACGTTTGCACAGAGCTCCCAAACGAAATAAAGGCAAAGCCTTATGAAGATCTGAGGACAGAACCTTCCAAGTAGAGGGTGTGTGACAAGTACAAAGACTCTGAGATGGGGACATGTTAGTGTGTTTGAGAAATGGAAAAGAGGTAAGAGTGGAGCTGAGTGAGCAAAGGGGAGTCTGGAGGGAGATTAGGGGAGTAGCCATAAGATCGTGTTGGACTTTCTAGACTGTGAAACTGAATCTGAACTGATTTTAAGGATAAGGGGAGGCCACTGAAGGGTTCTGAGCAGAGGAGAGACAGGATGTACTTAAAAGGAATGCCCTGGCTGCTCTGGGAGGGGAGGGGGCAAGAGTAGAGCTAGGGAGACAAGTTAAAAAACTAATTACAGTGGGCAGATAGAAGATAATGTTTCTGATGTTTCCAGGTAGGATGTGATAGATTATGGCAGTGCAATGTTGCTGATGCAACAACCAGAAAAAGTCAGATTAATTATTTTAAAAGACACTGCAGGGGCTGGCCCTGTGGCCGAATGGTTCAGTTTGCGCTCTCTGCTTCGGTGGCCAGAGGTTCACTGGTTTGAATCCTGGGTGTGGACCTAGCACTGCTCATCAGGCCATGCTGTGGCAGCGTCCCACAGAGAAGAGCTAGAATGACATACAACTATGTACTGGGGCTTTGGGGAGAAAAAAAGAAAAAAAGGAGGAAGATTGGAAACAGATATTAGCTCAGGGCCAATCTTCCTCACCAAAAAAGCATTAAAAAAAAAAAAAAGGCACTGCAGTGTTGTAGAAATCAAGAGGATTAGATGAACAGGAATTCCAGACCTGGGTAGGGAAAGCTTCCGAGGTAGCTGACACTGTTTTCCTTCCAGAGGGTATTTGCCAATTTGGGGCATGAACTGAGGATCAAGCTTGGCCTGTGCAGAGGAGCTCTACTGCAGAAAAGAGAAATCAGAGAGGCTGTTGTGACAGATTGGAACTTGAGGAGCTCCATGTGTGTGGCCAGTTTTCCCTGTGGGACATTTTCTGAGTTCTGAGCCTGCTCATTAGAACTGCAAAGCTAGGGTGAGAGCTTCTAAAAGGCAGAATCAAATCTTGCATAATCTTGTAATTTTAGGAGACAGGGTCACACTAGAAGGAGAGGTCTACCTCAAACATATAGCTGATCTTTTCTTCAATATATTTGCCATATTTTGAATTGTAAGGAGTGAGAGGTCAAAGAACTAAGCCCCAAACCTCTCAAGGGGCAGTATGTCAGGACTGAGGAGACAGCTACCTATCAAGTTCTCAATCAAAAGCCCAAGAAGACCCAGGTCCAAGGAACAGGGATAAACTCCAGGCTCAAGCTCAGTCCGTGAGGGGATCAGGCCCTGACCCTATGAGCCTAAGAGAGGAAAGGAAGAACTCTTTCTGATGGAAGATATCACACCTAAATAGTCCTTTTATATAAAATATCTAGTATATCATAAAAAAAATTAGGTATAAAAAAAGGCTGAACACTGTGATTGGTAAGCAAGAGAAAATATACACAATAGAATGAGACGCCCATATGCTCCAGATAATGGACCAAAAACTTAAAAATAACCATAATTAGTATGTTAAAGAAAGTAGAGGAAAAGATCAACAAAATGTAAGAAAAGATAAATAATACTCATGGAAAATTGGAATTCATACAAAAAATTAAATGGACATCCTAGAATAAAAAATATAATATTTGGGGGCAAGCCGGGGAGTGCAGTGGTTAAGTTCATGTGCTCCACTTTGGCAGCCTGGGGTTTGCAGGTTTGGATCCTGGGTATGGACCAAGCACTGCTCATCAAGCCACGCTGTGACAGCGTCCCATGTGAAAAACAGAGGAAGACTGGCAACAGATGTTAGCTCAGGGCCAATTTTCCTCTCACACACACACTACATATATATAAAATATTAGAAATTAAGAACTCACTGGATGGATTTAAGGGCAGACAGGATCCAGTAGAAAACAGGATTAATAAACTTGAAGAAAAATAAATAGAAAACATCCAAAATGAAGCAAAAATATGAAGAAAACAGATTAGAGCATTAGACACAGGTGGATATAGTCAATAAATGCAAAATATGAGTAATTACAATCCCAGAGAGAGAAGAGAGAATGAGGCAAAATATTTGAAAACTAATGAAAGAAGGGCTCAGCAATCCACAAGTTGCAAAAATACAAAAAAATTAGCAAAACTATACCAAGACACATCACTGTTAAACTGCTAAAAATAAAAGACAGATAAAATATAAATGAAATGAAAGGCAGAGAAAAATTTTTGAAAGCAGTCAGAGAAAGCATTACTCTTCTAAGGAGCAACGATAGGACTCATGGCTGACTTTTTAACAGAAACCATGGAAGCCAGAAGCCACAGACTATCTTTAAAGGGCTGAAACATATAAACAGCCAACCAAGAATTCTACACTCAGTGAAAATAACCTTCAAAAATGAAGGTGAAATAATATTTTCAGACAAATCAAAGCTGAGAGAACTTGTCACCAACAGACCGAAACTACAGGAAATAAAAAGGAAGTTTTTCAGGCTGAAGCAAAGTAATCCCAGATGGAAGGACGAAACTGCAGAAAGGATGAAGAGCAGAAGAAAGGGCCAGTGTGTGAGCAGATACAAAACAATATCGACAATTGAGGACAAGAATTTGAAAAACAGCTTGTAGGGTTTATCATATATGTGTTAGTAAATTATACGAAAGCAACTGCACAAAGGATGGAAGAGGGGGATAAATGGAGCCAAACTTTGCTGAGAATTCTGCATTATTGGGGAAGCGGTTAGAGCACTTATTTAAGGTAGGCTTTAATAAACCAAGGAGGCACACAGGCAGAGGGTAGCTGATTAAAAAATTACACAAGAATGTATCACTAAAAGGTAAGGAGAGAGAAACAGAATAATAAAACATATACGATTAATCCGAAAGAAGGCAACACAGGAAGAATAAAGAAATGAGGAAGAACTCAAAGAGAAAGCAAAATGCAAAATGGTAGACTTAAATGAATAATTACATTAAACACAAATCAATTAAGTAAAACAATTAGTAGGGAAAAATTAAGATGCTGGACCCACAAAACCCCAGAACCCAATTATATCTGTTTATAAGAGGGCCCTGAAATATAAGAACACTTGAAATATAATGACACAGGAAGGTAAAAACATGGAAAAAATATACCCTGTACACATTAATCAAAAGAAAGCTCATGTGGTTATGTTAACATCAGACAAGGCAGTTTTTAAGGCAAAAAGTATGATTAGATTAAAAAAGGACGTTTAATCAAGATAAAGTAGTCAATTTGAAAGGAAGCTGCAATAACCTTAAATTTATATGTACCTAATAACACAAAATATATAAAGCAAAAGTTTAAAGAACTAAAAGGAGAAACAGACAAATCCACAATCATGAATTGGCAATTTTAACCTCTCTCTCACAAGAGGTAATTGATAGGTCAAGAAGCTGAAAAAATCAATTAGGATAGGAAACATGTGAATAACAAAATTAACCAATTAATAACATAACCAATTAACCAATCAATCTAATTGACACATACAGGATACTATACCCAATATATGTAGAATACACATTCTTTTCATATGCTTATGGGATATGCTGCGTGAGACAGCAGTCCTCACTAAAGTTCTCAAGAACTGAAATAAAACAGAATATGTTCTCTAACCACAGTGAAATTTAAATAGAAATCAATGACAGAAGTTAATTAGAAAAATCCCAAATGCTAAGAAATTAAGTGACATATACTTGTAAATAACTCATATATCAAAGAAATTGAAATAGAAATACGAAAAGTTTTGGAACTTAAAATTCATGAAGGGGCTGGCCCGGTGGCTGAGTGGTTAAGTTCGTGTGCTCCGCTTTGGTGGCCCAGGGTTTTGCTAGTTCGGATCCTGGGCGTGGACATGGCACTGCTCATCAGGCCATGTTGAGGTGGCATTCCACATGCCACAACCAGAAGGACTCACAACTAAAATATACAACTACGTACTGGGGGGGTTTGGGGAGAAAAAAAAAATTCATGAAAATATGACATATCCACAGGTGTGAGATTTAGCTAAAGCAGAGCTCAGATGGAAATTTACAGCTCTAAATGTTTACATTAGAAGAGAAGAAAGGTTAAACATCAATGATTTAAGTTTCTATTTCATTATAGATCCTTCAGACATGAAGAAGACAGTAACAGGGGCTGGCTCGGTGGCACAGCGGTTAAGTTTGCATGTTCCACTTCTTGGTGGCCGGAGGTTCGCCATTTTGGATCCCGGGTGTGGACATGGCACCGCTTGGCAAAAGCCATGCTGTGGTAGGTGTCCCACGTATAAAGTAGAGGAAGATGGGCATGCATGTTAGCTCAGGGCCAGTCTTCCTCAGCAAAAAAAAAAAGAGGACTGGCAGTAGTTAATTCAGGGCTAATCTTCCTCAAAAAAAAAAAAAGACAGTAACAGGATATTATGAATAACTTTATGCAAATAAATTTGAAAATTTAGATGAAGGGCAACTCCCTTGAAAAAGCACAACTTATTAAACTGAACACAAGAAAAACAGAATATGATGAGCCCTATACATAGTAAAAAGACTGAAATTGCAACTAAAAAGAAAATTTCAGACCCAGATGGCTTCACTGCTGAGTTCTAGGAAAAGTTTAAAGAAGAAGTAATAACAAATGGGACAAAATCCCTTAAATAGAGGAAGAGGAAACACTCTCCAACTCCTTTTATGAGGCCAATGTAACCCTCATACCAAAACATGATAAAGACATTACAACAAAATAAAATGAACATAGATGCAAAATTCTTAACAAAATATTAGGAAATTGAATCTAGTAATATACAAAAAGGATAATATATCATGACTAAGTGGGGTTTATCCCAGGAATACAAAGGTTTGTTTAACAATAGAAAAAAAAATCAGCTGAAGTCACTATATTAACAAAATAAAGAAGAAAACCCATATATCATCTCAATAGATGCAGAAAAAGCATTTGACAAAATTCAACACCCATTCATGATAAAAATTTTCAATAAACTAAGAATAGAAGGGAATTTCCTTATAGAAGAGTATCTATGAAAAAAACTATAGCCAACAGCATACTTAACGATTGTGAAATATTGAACACTTTCTTACTGAATTATAGAATAAAACAAAAATATCCACTATCACCACTTCTACTCAACATTGTACTAGAGGCCAATGTAATAAGGAAAGAAAAGGAAAGAAAAGCTATAAACACAGACGTAAAGAAGAAGTATTGCTTGTAAATGACACGACTTCTTACACAAACTGCATCCCACCCATCTACAAAATCTATTAAAATCAAAAAATAAATTTGGAAAGGCCACTAGATACAATTCAAAATACAAAAATCTATTGTATTTCTATATATACCAACAATTGGAAACTGAAATTTAAAAACCCCAAAACAAATATTCAGTGAAAGATGTGCAAGCCATCTACACTAAAAGCTATACAACATTCTGAGAGAAATTAAGGAAGACCTGGACACGGGTGGGCATGAGGGGCTGTGTCACACTCATGGATTAGAAGACTCAACACTACTAAGTTCTCAGTTCTCATCAAATTGATCTAAAGAGTCAACGCAATTCCAATCAAAATCCCAGCAGTTTTTTTCTAATGTGAGTGAATGCGCAAATCGACAAGTTAATCCTAAATTTTATTAGGAAACGTGAAGGATGCAGAGTCGCCAGGCCAATCCTGATGAATGACAAGTAGAGCTGGAAGCAGCGCTTACATCGTCAGCTACTAAAGTTACAGTAATTAACATGTGGTGGTGCTGGTGTAACGATGGACAAGCGCATCAATGGAGCAAAACAGAGAGTCTAGAAACAGACCCACACGTACACAGTCGTCTCATTTACAAGAAAAGGGTCCCTGTAATTCTGCGTGTGGGGGAGGAGCAACACGGTCTCCTCAATAAAACAGACATCCATATGGAAAAAAATGAGACTGGACCCCTACACTTCACACTAGATACAAAAATTAACGTGAAAGCTAAAACATCAAACTTTTAGAAGCACACACAGGGGAATATCTTAAAAACTCTGGGTAAGCAAAGATTCACTAAACAGGACACACAAAGCATTAATTATAAAAGACTGACATACATGACTTCATTAAAATAAAAGATTTCTGTTATCAAAAGACAACATTAAGAAAGTAAAAAAGAAATCCAGAGAGTGGGAAAATATATGCATAACACGTCAGAAAAGAAACATCCAGGGTATATAAAAAACTCCTAAAAATCTGTAATAAAAAGACTGACAATCCAATTTAAAAAATGGGTAAGACTTGAAGAGTCACGTCACAAAAACATACAAATAGCCAATAAGGATATGACAAGTTGTTGAACATTATTAGTTATTAGGAAAATGCAAATTAAAACTACAAGATACTACATCTCCACCAAAATTGCTGAAATTAAAAGAACTGATAATACCTAACACTGGTGAGGAGTACGAAGCAACTAGAACTCGTGGCTATTGCTGGAAGGAATGTAGATCACTTTAAAAAACTGCTTAGCTTTATACTCTACCACCCAACAATTCCACACCTCGGTATGTACCCAACAGAAACGAGTGGGTATGACCATCAAAAGACACGTACTAGAACGTTCACAATAGTATTTTTCAGAAGACTCCCTGACAGGCATTGCAGGCATTATCTAACACATCTGAAGATGTACAGACCCTAGGACTCAGCAGTTCCAATCTTAGGTACAAACTTCAGAGAAGTTCTTGAACGTGTACACTAAGATACATGCAAAAGAATGCTCAAAGCAGTGTTTTTGTAATAACTGAAAACTTAAAATGAGTCAAATGTCTATTATTGGTAAAATGAACTTTAAAAATTTTATACAGTTAGTAGTTTTCAGAGTATGGTCTGGGAAGCCCTGGGAGTCCTCGAAATTCTTTTGGGGGTCTGTAAGGTAAAAACTATTTTCAGGATACTGAAACATTATTTGCCTTTTTCACTCTCACTCTCTTACAGTGAAGTTTTCCAGAGGCTACATGTGTGATATCATCACTCTGAGAGCTAATGGAATGTGTGCTTATATATTATGTTTTAAAAAGTTGTAAGTTTTCATTTCTTTTTCTTTTTTTAAAGATTTTATTTTTTCCTTTTTCTCCGCAAAGCCCCCTGGTACAGTTGTATTTTTTTTTTTTTTTGAGGAAGATTAGCTCTGAACTAACTACTGCCAATCCTCCTCTTTTTTCTGAGGAAGACTGGCCCTGAGCTAACATCCATGCCCATCTTCCTCTACTTTATACGTGGGACACCTATCACAGGATGGCTTTTGCCAAGCAGTGCCATGTCCCCACCTGGGATCCAAACTGGCGAACCCCAGCCCTCCAAGAAGTGGAACGTGCGAACTTAACTTCTGTGTCACGGGGCCAGCCTGACAGTTGTATATTTTCAGTTGTGGGTCCTTTTAGTTGTGGCATGTGGGATGCTGCCTCAGCATGGCCTGATGAGCAGTGTCATGTCCACGCCCAGGATCTGAACCGGTGAAACCCTGGGCCACCGAGGCAGAGTGCGTGAAACTTAACCACTTGGCTGCGGAGCTGGCCCTTGTAAGTTTTAATTTCTAATACAGTGATATGAATAACTCACATAAATAAAAGCTCTTTGGGGTCTTTAAGGATATAAAAGTTTCCTGATACCAAAAGGTTTGAGAACCACTGAGCTATAATTATAATTACTTCCTTGTCCTTCTTTTTCAAACAAACTTGCCTACAAAAACACCCCAACCCAACTCTCTACCTATTCCATGCCTAAGCCTAAGTAACTGAACACACCAAAAGTTTAAACTGATTACTATAAACCCCCAGACTGCTCCATGTATCTCCAGTAACAGCTCATGGAACCTGAGCTGGGCAGGGAGGTAAGTGATTCACTTTGGAATTCCTGCCATCACATGACAAGGTGCTGAGTTCTTAGCTGGTACCCAGCACATGTTTGTAGAATAAAAAAGGAAACAGATACGAGAAGAACTGAACAGGGCTTTACTTGGTCTTATAACAGTTAGAAAACAGTTCTTCTCTTTTCCCTTAAGGATAGATATAAAAATCCATGATGACAACTGGCTGAGAGGTTTCCCTCTCTGGCCTAAAAGATCCAGATGGAAGAAACTAACCAATTATATTTAACAGTTCTGAAAAATCAGGGCATGCAGGTCACATGAGAGTAGCTATCACCGAGGTTAAGCTTCATACTAATTTAAAGGCTTCTCAATAACGAATTTCTGAAACTCTGCTGAGGGATTCCAGGATTTGGAAGTTCTTCCTTTCAGGAAGCCCTGTCCTGACACATTCTAACTTAATTATTCTAGTTGGAAAAAAAAAAAAAATTGAGGTGATATCAGGAGACCAGGAATCTAATTCCAGTTCTGTCCCTTATGGTGTGACCTTGAGTTTGTCATTTAAACACAACCTTTTCTTACTTTTCCAAATGTAAATAATTAATTTAATGACTGTCCTACTTCAGAGAAAAATGAAAGACTGAAATATTCTCCAACACATTTTGATGCTACTAAGATTGACAGAATTACACCCTTAATCAACAACACTTTGACAAAATTCTTGTACATCTGTGGTTTCATGTGGCCTTCATAAGAATGTTGTGAAGGCTGACATTATCATCTCCTTTGACAAATGACAAAGTGAGACTCAGAGAAGTGACAGTGGCAGAGCCAGGCACGATTCCAGTCTTTGGAGTCTTCTCTGCACATCATCTGTCAGGTAGCCTAGGAGGAAGGAAGTGATCTCTCTTCCTTCAGGAGCACAGGAAGTGACAATTCATATGTTAATTAAATCGATCATATCAGTTGAAAATTTAGTAAATGCTAAGTATCAAGGTTTGCCAATTATCTAAGGTGACAAAAACCCAATGTGATTCTTGTCCTAGAGGAATATCATCTTGAGAAAATTAGGAGCAGATCTTTACATGACTAATCTCAACTCAGTGCGTGTGGACCGAGACAGGGAAGACACAAGATGAACCTGGAACACATTGGTCACAAAGTAATGAGGATGCTCAAAGAAAGATGGGGCCATGTGAAAAGGATACAGCAGCCAACTTCAAGCGGCTTCCACTGGCCAAATCTAGGACAATATGAGCATCAAAATGAATAATGATAACAAGAAATTATTACTAAATAAAATAAGAATCCATCAGTCCATATTGACGTAAACAAATGAATAAATAAAAAAATAGAGAAGAAGGGAAAGCTTTCACTCATAGTAGAATCCCAACTAATAAATGTGGAAAAAATGAAGGAATTAGAAAATAGCCATTTGGTCAATAATTGACTCAGGAAAGACCTATATAGAGTAGAAACTAAAGGAAATCCAAGTAGAAATAGAAAAAACACTAATATGAGGGCCAGCCCTGGCGGCCTACTGGTTAAATCTGGCACACTCTGCTTCAGTGGCCCAGGTTCGGTTTCTGGGTGCCAACCTACATGACTCATCTATCAGTGGCCATGCTGTGACAGTGGCTCACATACAAGACAGAGGAAGATTGGCAATGGATGTTAGCTCAGCGAGAATCTTCCTCAGCAAAAAGAGGAAGACTGGCAACAGATGTTAGCTCAAGGTGATTTTTCTCAGGAAAAAGCAAACAAAATACCTCACTATTAATATGATGCTTTAACACACCACTCTCAGAATAAGACAGATGGAGAGACAAAAAATAAGGATATAAAAGATCTAACTAGTATAATCATCTGATGTTGATCTTATGGATATATACAAATCTTATGGATATATATTGAACACTGCACCCTAATATTACTGAACAGGTACATTCACAAAAACTCATCACACATTAGGTCACAAAGAAAATGCTGGTAACTTTCAATTCTCTCTAATCACAATGAAACAAAACTAAAAACAAACAAATGAAAAAGCAAAAATGCTCTTTGACAGGGAAATTTAAAAAACAAGTGAAGGGGCCAGCCTGGTGACATAGTGGTTAGGTTTGCACTTAAGGTCATCTGGGGTGGACCTACACTTGCTCATCAAGCCATGCTGTGGCAGTGTCCCACATACAAAACAGAGGAAGATTGGCAGGGAGGTTAGCTCAGGGTCAATCTTCCTCACCAAAACAAACAAAAAAACCAGAGAAAAGAAAAATAAAAACAAGAATTACAGAATTTCTGAAAAATAATGATAATGAAAACACTTCGCATCAGAATCAATGAGGTACCTTTAAATCAGTGATCAGAGGAAAATTAATAACCTTAAATAAATCTATATCAATAAAATAAATAAAATGATAAAACAAATTACCTATAAAATTCTAAAAATTAACAAACATAAGTGAATTATATTTTCTATTTGAAGAGTAGAAAAAGAAACAAAGTAAACCACAAGAAAGGATGAGGAAAGAAATCATAAAAATAAAAGCAGAAATTAATAAGGTAGAGGACAGAAAAATACTAGATCCATTTAATAAATCAAAATGCTGGGTTCTAGGGAAAAAACCAACAAAATAGACCAATCACTAGCTAATTTAATCAAGAATAAAAGAGAGAAAGCACAAATATAAACATAAGAAGTGATAATGAGCAAAACAATCGAATCAAAGCCAACTAAAAAAATAAGAGACCACTTTGCACTTTTATGCAAGTAAATTTGAAAACCTAGATGGAATGGATAATTTCTCAGGAAAGCCAAGTTTACCAAAATTGACTCTAGTAAAACATAGAAAGCTTAAACAGACCAATTCTGATGGAAGAAGCAGCTAGAGTCATTAAGGAATCACCCCACAAAGCAGCAGGAGGCCAAGATGCTGTCACGGGAGCACGCCAACAAGCCCTCAGAGACCACATCGTCTCAAGGCTACCTAGATTAGCGCAGAGCACAGACAATAGAGGGAAACTCCAAGTTCTTTCTACGAAGCAAAAACTAAACTGACACCTATATCTGAAAAAGACAGCAAAAAATTACAAAATTATAAATATCACTTATGAATACGGATGTAAAAATCTTAAATGAAATATTTATCAGATTCTAACACCACATTAAAAAAATAATACACATTACTGAGTAAACTGAAAAAAATGTGAATATGGATGATAGATTAAATATTGTATCAATGTTAAAAATGTACATTTAGAGAGAGCAAATGATATAGCAGATAGGGCAAAATGTTAATTGGTGGATATGGGTAAAAAAGATTCTTTCTACTATTCTTGCAACTTTCTCTGAGCTTGAAATTATTCCTGAACAAAAAGTTAAAAGAAGAGACCATATCATGACCAAGTTGGGTTTATAACAAGAACGCAAAAGTATTTCAATATTAGGAAATCAATTAACAGATTATATTAATAGGTCTTAGGAGAAAAATTATATGATGACTATCTCCATAAATACTGAAAAAGCTTTTGACAAAACTTAACACTCAAGAAAATAATATGGGGTGGCCCCATGGCCGAGTGGTTAAGTTCGTGTGCTCTGCTTCAGTGGCCCAGGGTTTCACGAGTTCAGATCCTGGGCGTGCACCTAGCACTGCTGGTCAGGCCATGCTGAGGCGGGGTCCCACATAGCAGAACTAGAAGGATCTACATCTAGGATACGGAACTATGTACTGGGGGGCTTTGGGGAGAAGAAGAAGGAAAAAAAGAGGAAGATTGGCAACAGATGTTAGCTCAGGGCCAATCTTTAAAAAAAAAGAAAAGAAAAGAGTATCTGGCTACTTCCTTAACAAGATAAAACACATATACCTAAATCTTAAAGCCAACATCTTAATGGAGAAACACAAGAGGCATTCCCACTAAGTCAGGAATAAGGCAAGGATGCCTCCTATCTCCACTAATACTTAACATAGTACTGGAAGTATTAGCCAGTGCGTTTAGAGAAGATAAAATGATCAGGAGCCTAAGCAATCGGAAAAGAAGTAAAACCTATCTATTTATAGATGACACGATAGGCTACCTGGAACACTCTAGACGTGTTCCAACCACTAGAGTGAGCATGAGCCACACGCAGTTGCTGAGCACTAGAAATGTGACTATTTCAAACTGAGATGTGCTGTAAGTGTAAAATATACACTGGATTTTGAAGACAGTGAAAAAATAATGTAAAATATTAATAATATTTTATATTGATTACATATTAAAATGGTCATGTTTTAGATATTATGGTTTAAATACACTATTAAAATTAATTTTATCTGTTTCTTTTTCTTTTTTAAATGTGACTACTAGAAAATTTTAAATTACACATGCAGCTCAGTATTTCTATTGGACAGTGCTTCCCTAGAGAATCAGGGATAAAGCTAGCTCAAACAGAAAAAGAACTCAGCAAGGTAACAATATATAGCTAATAGGCAAAACTCAATAACCTCCATATACACAAACAATAGCCAGTAAGAAGCTGTAATGGAAGAGAAAGGTGTTTACAATAGAATCACGAAAGACGAAATACTTAGGAATAAAGTTAACGAGAAATATGCAAAACCTGTATGAAGAAAATTAGAAAACACTCCTGCAAGACACAAAAGTCGACCTGAACAAATAAAAAGACATCTCTTGTTCTTGTATGTCTCAGTATCATCAAGTTGTTAGTTCTTGCCAAATTAATTCAGAAATTTAATGCAATCTCAATAAAAACACCACAAAGGCTTTTTTTCCCTTGAAGTCAGACAAGTTGATACTAAAGTTCATATGAAAAAAACATGAGAATAGCCAAGAAAACAATGAAAAGAAAGAACTATGAGAAGGACCAGCCTTAGCAGATGCTATAACAAACGACAAAGCTTCTATAATTAAAACTGTGGTACTGTGTGAATAAACAGACAGGAAGACCCAACTATACACATAACTGCAGTATATGATAAAGGTGAGACATCTCAAACCACTGGGGGCAGAGATGGATTGTTTTTTAAAAGACTTTTTTAAAGACTGGCACCTGAGCTAACATCTGTTGCCAACCTTCTTTTCTTCCCCCCTTCTTCTCCCCAAAGCCCCCGAGTACACAGTTGTATATTATAGGTGTAGGCCCTTCTGGTTCTACTATGTGGGATGCTGCCTCAGCATGGCCTGATGAGTGGTGCCATGTCTGCGTCCAGGATCCAAACCAGCGAAACCCTGGCCTGCTGAAGCAGAATGCACAAACTTAACTGCTTGGCCATGGGGCCGGCCCCAAAGATGGACATTTTAATAAATGATGGTAGAATAATGGATGGCCATTTGGAAAAAGATAAAATTAGATCTATTTTTTTTTACCCTACACAAGAATAAACTCCAAATGGATCAGAGATCTAACCATAAAAAATGAAATATACAAATACTAGTGGAAAACACGGATAAATTCCTATAATAAAAGGTTGAAAAATTCAACTATAACATACAACAAAAACCTCTGCATGGCAAAAAAACCTACAAAGTAAAAATTCAGAAAAAGTAGTTATAATATATCACAATAAAAGGATTAATATACTTAACATACAAAAGCCTTTTTAAAATTGAGGAGAAAAAAGACCAAAATCCTATAGGTAAATGAGTAAAAGAAATGAAGAGATGATTCACATAAAAAGATAAAAATGGCCCTTACGCACATGAAAAGATGTTAAACTTCAGTCAAAAAGAGAAATGGAAATTAAAACTATACTGAGAAACCATTTCTTAGCCATTAGATTGGGAAAAAAGAGACAGGTTGGTAATACCCTCTGCTATTGAGGCCAGAGGACAGAAAGGCGCTCCTGCACTGCTGGGGGCAGTGAGAAATGGTACCACCTCTACGGAGAGGATTTGTCAACATGTAACAAAACCCTACTTAGATATTTAGACGTCTATACCTTTGGACCCAACAATACCACTTCTGGAAGCTGACCCTGAAGATATGCCTCCAAAATATGAAAATAAATGTGTACAAGTTTACTAATTGTAGCATTACTTGTAATGGTAAAATATGGGGAACTATCTGGTGCCCAAAGGAGCCTAGTTGACTAAACTACGGTATGTGCACACGATAGAGTGCTCTATAACTTAGGAGGGCGAACTCTGTGAACTCACAACAGAGTGATTCCTAGGGGATACTGTTAAGTAAGAAAAGTAAGCAAAGTACAAAAGGGAATTCAGAGTGAGCCACCTTTTGTTTAAGAAAAGAAGGGTAGACTAACACGCATATCCACCTACTTTTGCAAAATGAAATGTTGGAAGGATAAATCAGAAAACAATGACAGCGATTACTTAGAAAGGGTAGCAGTGGTGGAGGGAATAAGGTGGAAGGAAAGGACAGGGAGGACAATTCTCTCAGAAAACTTTTTTGTATAGTTTTGACTCTTGGAAGCTTTTGTACATATTCAAAGAATAAAATTAAATCCACAAAGAGCGGGAAAAACCTAAACCTAAAACTGACTGCAAACAGAAATAAATGAACCCAACTGTATTTTAAATGAATAACCTAATCACACTGAAGGAAAAATGAAAAAAAGATGCAAGTAACTTTTGAACAAAGTATTTGATTAGGAAGGAAAATGCAAACAAATTTTGAAAGCTTCTTTTTTTGATGCAGAAGATTGGCCTGAGCTAACATCTGTGCCAATCTCCCTCTATTTTATATGTGGGCTGCCACCACAGTGTGGCTTGATGAGTGGTGCTAGGTCTGCACCAGGGAGCAGAACCTGTGAACCCCAGGCCACCGAAATGGAGCAGGTGAACTTAACCACTGTGCCACCAGGCCAGGCCCTTGAACTCTTCTTATTAAGTTTTTTTCTTCATAGTGGTATGAGGGGAGCAATTCTGAAACTATTATACTTGTATTTTAGGACTAACGTTGGTGGGAGCCAAGGTTTACTGCAGAAAAAGGGAGATCCCCAATTTTTCACCAACCTGTAAATGTTGGGAATGTTCCAGGACAGTTGTCAGACAGCTTCTCTTCTCTATCTACACTCATGCTCCTCAGATCAGTGGTTCCTAAACCTCGGCCTGCATCAGAATCACCTGAAGGGCTTGTTAAAACACAGACTCCTGGGCCCCAGCCTCTGAGTTTCTGATTCAGTAGGTCTAGGAATTTGCTTTTCTAACAAAGTCCCAGGTGATGCCAATGCTGCTAGTCTGGGGACCACACTCAGAACACAATCCTGTATGATCTCCTCTAGCCTCATGGCTTTAAATTCTATCTATAATTAAAACTTCCTAATTTATATCACTAGCTTAGAAATTGCCCTTAAACTCGAGACTCTAATTTTAATTAAAACTTCTGACTTGAAAATCTATTAGGCGTTCTAAGCATAATATGTCTACAACTGAACTCCTGATTCTCCCACCTCCTGCCTTCAAACTTGTTCCTCTCAGTCTTTTCTACCACATTCTATCTTCTCAAATGGCTCAAGCTAAACACCTTGACTCCATTACTCATCCTTGACTCTTCTCGTTTTCCCATATTCCACGTCCTATCAGCAGTAAACTCCATCAGCTATAACTTCCAAATACAGCCAGAATCAGACCAGTTCTCACCACTCCCTCTCCCACTTCCTTGGTCTAAATGACCATCATCTCTAACCTGGGTCACTGCAATGGACTCCTAAATGGTTTGTCTCTGGCCCTCTTGTCTAATTTCAACATAGCTACCAGAGTGAGCTTTTAAAAACATGCCTCAGATATCATCATTTCTGTGCTGGAAATGTCCAGTAACTTCCCATCTCACCCAGAGTTAAAGCCAAGACCTAGTGAACTCTACAAGATCTGATTCCTCATTGGTTCACTGCCCTCCTTTCCTACGACTCTCCCTTGATGACCTTACCCTCACGCTGTCCTCGCTGTATACAATAAGCTAATGATGCTCAAACTTTTTGGTCTCACGACCAAATTTAAAATTTACTGAGGACCACAAATAGCTTTTGTTCATGTGGGTTACATCTATCAATATTTATCCTATTAGAAATTAAAACTGGGCCAGCCCGGTGGCACAGCAGTTAAGTTTGCACGTTCTGCTTTGGTGGCCTTGGGTTCACCAGTTTGGATCCCGGGTGTGGACCTATGCACTGCTTGGCAAGCCATACTGTGGCAGGCGTCCTACACATAAAGTAGAGGAAGATGGGAACAGATGTTAGGTCAGGGCCAGTCTTTCTCAGCAAAAAGAGGAGGATTGGCGGCAGATGTTAGCTCAGGGCTAATCTTCCTCAAAAAAAAAAAAAAAAAGTTACTTTTAAGGGGCCAGACCCGTGGCTGAGTGGTTAAGTTTGTGCGCTCCGTTTTGGCAGCCCAGGGTTTCACCATTGTGGATCCTGGACCCAGACACAGCACCACTCATCAAGCCATGCTGAGGCGACATCCCACATGCCACAACTAAAAATATACAACTATGTACCGAGGGCCTTTGGGGAGAAAAAGGAAAAATAAAATCTTAAAATAAAAAATAAATAAATAAATAAATAAATAAATAAATAAATAAAACTGAGAAATTTTAAAAATATTAATTTTAAATTAACAAAAAACATGTTAACACAATTTTACAAAAATTACTGTATTTTCCAAGAGAAAAAACTTTAGTGAGAAGAATGACATTGTTTTACATTTTTGCAAATCTCTTTAACGTCTGACCTACCGGAAGACAGCTGGATTCTCTGCTTCTGTATTTAATCTGTTGCTATATACCACTTTGGTTGAAGTATATGAAAAAAATCCAGATTCATGGAGATATGCAGTTGGAAAAGGGAAGACTACTTAAATAGGATTCTCAGGTAATCATGGATATTCTTCTTTGATTCTACACCAAAACTCAACAAGGGACAGTTTCTTAAATGTTAGTTGAAACGTGGAATCTGAAACCATACCAACGAACTTTTCATATTCTGTTAACCTTAAAATCCATTGGTCAGTCTTACAGTTTGAATGAATCTTTTATCTACGCATGATTTTGTAACATCATACATCGGTCATTTGGAAAATACTGTTGCACTGAGTTATCCAGATTTTCCAAGGCTGGCTCACTTTTTCATGCAATATCAAGAGTTCACAGCAGTTGACCTCACCCCAACCCCATCAGAAAAGTCTGTGTAAGTTCTGGGAAGCTGTCAGGGTCAGGGTGGCAGGCACAAGTTTTCCAAAATTTTAATTTTAATTGAAAGCTTAAATTTTATCATTGTCAACAAATGCTATTAGTTGTTTTCCTTGAAGTGACAGGCTGGCGTAGTTCATTTTTAAGAAATACCAAATACCAAATGTGAACAACCACAGTTTGTCTGTTAGTCATTCTTTCGTGTAAAAATGGTGTTCCATAAAAAAAGTGGCTAGTTAGCTGACAGCTCAATTATACGAGTGCTTTTTCTCGAGGCAACCACAGCGCTTCAGCAAGCAGAACTGCTTGAGTCATACTTCCCACTTCCTCACACAGAGTATTAAAAAGATATGCACTCAAAGGTTGGAACTCGATGGACTCAAAGCCTACTGCTTCATCAAGTGAGCCTGGCTTCCTCCCCCTGCAATGTGTGGCAGCGAAAGATGCTTCTATTACTACAGCTTGGTGCCACTGCCCTGATTGGTGCCAAGGTGCCAGCAGTTTTACTCACTATTGCTTTTGCCCAATCAACGCAGTTATCAACCCAGTGAAAAAAGACAAATAAAGTTAATGTTATTATGAAAGCAGTTTTGATTTCAGATCCTGTGAAAGGGTCTTGGGGATGCCAAGGATCCACAGTTTGAGAACTGCTGTACTAAACACTCTACTGCTTTTGTGCATTATACTTTCAACTCCCTTTGCCAGGAAAGAATTTCTTTTCCCGGATATCCATACGGCATCATGGTACCTTTCAGTGAGGCTCTTCCTCAGCATCTCATACAAAATAATACTCCCACTCACCCCCTGCCCCCGCCCAACACTCTCTATTGCCCTCTTTCTCTTTATCCTACTTAATCTTTCTACAGAGAAATTATCACTCTCTGTTTACTTATTTATTTTCTGTCTCCTCCAACTAGTATATAAACAGCTAAGGGCAATGCTATTGTCTCCACTTCTTAGTCGTCCTTCATAGATGGTAGGTGCTAAAAATAAATCTTACTTGACTGAAAGAATGTACCCCATAACCTAGCATTTGATTCTAGGATTTTGGCTTAGATTGCTTTTTCAGTGGTTCATGTTTATTCCCTAGCAGAATACAAACTCCAAGAACAGAGTCTAATCTACATTTTATGTAGTCCCTAAAGCTTCTGGCACAGGCCTTGGACATACTACGTGTGCTCTCTTCCCTAGGGAATACTTGCAGTCCCATAGTCAACTCCAGGCAAAGTTTGTTTCTAAATGACAGCATGTATGTGGAGTGGCAGAAAATGGGCAAAAATTTTTATCTACTTCTTTCTGGTTTGCAACAATTTCTACTGTAGGAACACTCTAATTGGTATATAACAATGATGACCTCTTAGGTCCCAGGCTCTGTGTTTCCTATCCAAAAACATACTGGAAGTAGGGGAAAAAATACCATTGTGATGCTGTTTTCTGGTTGGTTTTAAGCAGAAGGTTCTTGGCTGAACATGTAAAGGTATCCACACGTGTCACTTAACGAAGGGGCTAAGTCCTAAGAAATGTGTCATTAGTCGATTTCATGGTTGTGCAAATGTCATAGAATGTACTTACACAAACCTAGATGCTACAGCGTACTACACACCTAGGCTGTATGATACTAATCTTATGGGACCACCATTATATATGCGGTCCATTTTGACTGAAATGTCATTATGCAGCACTTGACTATACTTAAAGATGAGCAGATTTGGCTCTGTGTAGCCACGATCCTTAAAAATATTCTATTTCTTTGACTTAGTCTTATATTTGTGGAAACCTAACTTACGAATATGTTCCCCGGCATTAGAAAAAATGTTTAAATATGTTTATCATAGCATTATTATAAAAGAAAATTTGGATGATCAAACTAGGGGAATAATTAAGCCAACAATTGCATATCCATTCAATCAAATTATGTAATCATTAAAAACGATGTTATAAAGACTGTGCAATAACAGAACAAGTCGGATGATATAATGTTAAGTGAGAAACAATATAAAATTTAATATACAGGGTGATTAAACTGTATTTCAAAAAATTATTTGTAAGGAATAAAATATACAAATTGTTAACAATGGCAAAGGAGAGGAGGAAGGTGGGAAGCTCAGATGAACAGACCACATCTAAGAACAAAAGAATTACATGAACAAATAGACACTAACCTCTTGTGCCTTATTCCAATTCCTAACTAGACGATTTACCCAAAACAGAGTCTTAGAATATTAAAATTTGGAAAGGACCTTACATATCACCTAGTTTAATCTCCTTCTTTTAACAGACAGAGAAACTAAAGATTATAGAGAAAAAACACTTGATTAAGATCTCCCCAGAAGTTAATGGCAAAGCTGGAGCTGTAACTGTGAGCATTTGAACATGATGTGTGATTCTGAGGAAGTCACTTCACTTTTTTGCACTGTGGTTCTTCATTTGTAAAAGAGATAGCAGCACTTATCTAATGGGTTTGTGGAAATTAATAAAAGAAATCTTAACTAAATGTGAGTTGGGAAGGCCTGTAGGGGGAGCTCTCATGTCCAATCACACATTGTCAGTTACACCACACAAGAGACAGACATTTGCATCTTGGACAGGAAGTAAAACTACTTTACTAGTGAAGGAAGATCTCTCTCCCACCCAGCAACATCCCAGCCAATGAGAAACGCCACAGCTCAGCCAATGAAAAATGCTGCTGCTCAGCCAATGAGAAATGCCGCAGCTCAGCCAATGAGAAATGCTGCAGCTCAGCCAATGAGAAATGCTATAGCTCAGCCAATGAGAAGCCACTGCTGCCCTGAACTGTTGTTTTTCCCCAATCTATTTTTGTTGAGAACAGCCTCTCCAAACAACCCCTTTTTTGCTACAAAAGTAGGTCCCCTTTGTTTGCTGGATTTGCCTATGGTTTGCCATAATGTGCACATCCCAAATTACAATTCTTTTGGCTATTCCCAAATAAACTCATTTTGAGATAACACGGGCTGACAGGCTATTGTCAAGATTACACAAAATAACGTATAAGGAGACCACTGCAGCACTGGCTACACAGTACTCAGTAAACGTCAGCCTCTTTCCCTTCTGACTCTAGTGACTTTCTGCTACTATGCTGCTATGTGGGAGGTAGAAGAGCAGAGTAGATTGGGGAGAGTTAGAAAGAGAAAGGAAAAGGGGAAAGCAGCCAAGGGGCACCTATGGCAGAACAATGCTTCTGATCCTGATGGTTGGGGGACCCCAATTCCCTGTTCTAGTAGCAGATACAGCCAATGGGCACCCTGTCCTGAGACTGAAGAGGGCCCACCTGAGACCCTGAAGAGTGCAGACAGGCTGGTGTTCTGCCTCTCCCCAACCCTCTTTTTTGCTCATTCCTCTCACGGTAATAATTAGTAAGAAACCATTCTAACGCTTTCCACTTCACAAAGGATAATTTGGGCAGTATCCAGGACCAGCTGCTGTTAAAATTTCTGGCCTTTTAATGTAGTTCAAAGATACACCATTTCTTTACATGCTAGTTTTTAATCACTCTGGGAATCTTCAATTCTGCTCCAACTTTGGCAGTCTGCAATACGTCTAAGTATACAAAAAGGTAAATACACCTTGGCTAAAATAATGGACGTATGGTAGTTATTTTAATGCCCTTGAAATGAGAGAGACGTCTAAAAATCAAGTTAGCCTTCAGAAGCTAGCTCAGAGTACTGTGCCTTTAAAGTTAGAAGAAATTGTACCTTTCATCACAAATTCATCTGGACAACTCATCTTCTTGATTTGCAACTCTGTTGACCGATTTCAGATTGAGTTTCCTGGTTACGTACCTATGCTTAGTTTTGGCATATTCTCTTGATAACACGGTCTACCGCCAATTCAGCATTTATTCTATTTAGTTTGACATGAAGTCCATGGTTTCCACAGCATGCTATCTCTAAGATTCTCTAGCACTGAAAGTGTAAAGGAATGTGGCATGGATGTGTTAGCTCAGGGCCAATCTTCCTCAGCAAAAAGAGGAGGATTGGCGGTGGATGTTAGCTCAGGGCTAATCTTCCTCAGCAAAAAGAGGAGGATTGGCGGTGGATGTTAGCTCAGGGCTAATCTTCCTCAAAAAAAAACCCAAAAAAACCTGAAAAAACCCAACCATGCCTTTTCCCAGGGAAATGGTCCCCTGAATGTCTCAAATTCATTTCTTTCACTCCAACCCTACCTGCCACTACCTTAAATCATATCCTCATCATCTCTTGCCTTAATCACTGAAACGGCCAACTAAGTGGTATCCCTGCCTCTAACCTACCCCCACCCATCATCTCTATTCCTTATCTAACAGGTCGTAAGGATCTGTGTAAAATACAAATATGATCATGTCACTCCTTTGGTTAAAACCCTGCAATGGTCTCTTCTTACTTTGTGGGCAAAGTCCCTCTGAGTAGGCCCTGCTTATTATCTGACCTTGTCTGATTTTAGTTTTCTGACATATGCCCTGTGTTTCAGCTTTCAGAATCACTTTTTTCCTTAGCTTGTGCCTTGTACATGTTAGTCCTCCTGGAATGCCCTTTCCTATTGCTTCTCCCATTGCTCACCAATTCTAGGCATTCTTCAGCAAATGCCACAAATCCCAAGAAGCCTTCCCCAACCTTCCCTCTCCTCACTTACTCAGTTTGTATGGTATTATTTTGAACTTTATACATTTCTGGTAACTCAAACATTGCATGCTATTTTTGACAACTATTTTATAAGTGCCTGCTTTAGTAATACACATAAACTTAGACTTTTAAATACTACCCATGAAAGATTCACCTTACTAATCATCATACAAACAACATATATCATCTGACAGCTAACCCAAATAAAACTTGAATTTACTCTTACTGAACCTCAATTTCCTTATTTATAAAATAACAGCATTACTAGAAAATGACTCATTTTTTGAGAGCTTAGTATGTACCAGCTGTTGTTCTAACACAGGAACTCATTTAACTCCTTGTAACAATCCTGTGAGTAGCAACTATTATTGCCTCTAACTAGAAACTAAGGCTAAGAGAGGTTAAATAACTGTTCAAAGTCACACAGCTAGTAAATCTGTAAAAAGGTCCTTCCATTTTCAAAGTTCTATGAGAACTCTATCAGTCCTAAAAAATAACCAAATCTAAACAGGATGCAGAAGAAGGTCAAATCAGCAAAAACTACTTCTACCTTATATTCTATTTATCTATATCTCATCTCTCCTAATAGAATTATATTACTTACATATCTAGCATATTGGCCAATTCACAGCAGGAACTCACTAAGTATTTCTGAATGGATTTATCGAATTTTCAATTTTTAGCATCATATACTACACTGAAAGCCAAGTGTAGGTCAACAGAAGTTACCGGGAAAGACAAGATAAAGAAAATCCAATTACTTCTCAATGTTAATGTGGCCAATAGCTATACCAAGAATGGGGAGAAAGGACAGAGAGACTCGCATGTACTCAAAATACCCTTGGGGGTCCTACCCACTGCCCCTGGGTGGCTTTTCCAACTCCTTCTATTTCCATGAAAGTTAAATTTCCTAGGAATATCTCACTTGGCATAGTTGGTTGCACAACTATGTATACAGGTGGCTCGACTCAATTATGAATGACTTCCTCTGTGAAAGCTACTATATTTCATTTTCTATGGCTAAAGAGCTGGTAAAGACTGGCCTAGAAAACTCACTTCTCTTGTCCAGATGTACAGTAACTAGTTATTAGTACTTTGAAGGATCCATCTCCCACTCTTTTTTTTTTTTTTTTAAGATTTTATTTTTTTCCTTTTTCTCCCCAAAGCCCCCCGGTACATAGTTGTATATTCTTTGTTGTGGGTCTTTCTAGTTGTGGCATGTGGGACGCTGCCTCAGCGTGGTTTGATGAGCAGTGCCATGTCCGCACCCAGAATTCGAACCAACGAAACACTGGGCCGCCTGCAGCGGAGCACGCGAACTTAACCACTCGGCCACGGGGCCAGCTCCCCATCTCCCACTCTTGATCCTTCTCATTCTACTCCCAACACACCTTTCAAACGCATCTTAAGCCCCAGCTGCTGGGGTAAAAAAGGGCCGTGAAGTTTCTCGTAGATTTCACTAGGCATTTCCAAAATCACTGATGGAAACCCCTCACATGAGAATCACACTTCACAATTCTCAAAGTACTTTAACATTCATTAACTCATTTGATCTTATTCACAATTATCTCAGACCTATTTACCTAATGGTTATGTCTAAACCTCCTTTGATGCATAGAGAAGTGAAGTGTGGTATGGCAAAAAGAACATGGATTTTGAAGTCAGAAACCCATGGAACTAGGTCCAAGTCCTTGTAAGTCACTTAATCTCTTTGAGCTAAGGGTTACAATGAGTTTAACTGAGAGGAAACTCGAGGATGTGGATATGATAAGCACTGTGTCTGATATGACCTAGTTCTTATGCTTCCTGGTAACCTTTCTGAGCCTCAGTTTCTTCATATGTAAAACAAGGTTAAATACTTATAAACCCCAAAAGGGGTTTGTGAGATTTACTGAGATAACGTATCAAAGTGTCTGCCACCATATTTGGGACCTTGCATGGGCTTGGTAAATGTTAACTTCCTGTCTTATAAAACGGTGCTCATTAAACATCCTTCTAAACGACATTATAAAAGGTAATTCGTTTAATACAGTACTAAAGAGCAGGTGCACAAAAGGTTAAACACATTTTTGTGACCTACATTCTTTTCTACAGAAAGTTCCAAATAAGACTGGCTCTGCAGTGTACTCTCATTATTGACCACGTGTGTGAGTGAATTCAGCTCTGAGGGAGGCGTCCATGTTTCTACAGGGCAGGTATCATATGATCCCTACTGATTTGAATGAAGAAAAGATATTACGGGGAAAGAGGAGGAATCTTCTTATCTGATGAAAACCTTTACTGAGGAAGATACTAGGTTTATCACAACCTGGGTATTGTGATACAAGAGAACTGTAAAAGTATTTTCCAAATCTTGTGAAGCACCACCTCTACCCTTTCAGTAGCAAAAAAAAAAAAACCCCAAAAACCTACCAGAAAACCCCCTTATCTAATCCAACATGGCCATTATGTCTTGAAGTTCAGTTCAACTTACACTGAGACTAGATAAGGCATAACATTAAGCATCTACAGTGACCATTTGAGAAGATAAAAATAGAAAAAATGCAATCCCTTATCTTCAACAAGTTAGGGCATGGTGCAGTCCCCTTCTGGGGGAAGTGCGAGCGCCACTCATCCTGCACTCGTAGGCCATCCCGACTTGCAGAGAGCACTTGAGGCACAACACTGCACGCTGAAATGGACCGCGAAGAGAGTCCCAGCTGATGAGGGGCTTAGGAACTATCCAATCTCAGAAATATCTGATGGAAAAAGGACCCAGGGGAACAAGAATATCAAGAGCTATCTGAAAAGGTTTCAGGTGAAACGGGAAACAAAATTAGAGCCAAAGGAGAGAGACTGGAGGAAAGCAGATTTCAGCTCAAAAAAAAAAAAAAGATTTTTAGCCATTAGAGAGATCATAAATGGAAGAAAGGTGCTCCTTTGGGAGGTTACAATCTCCTTGTCTCCGGAAGAATTTAAGTAAGGGCTACATGAGTGTTTATAGGGGATGCTCTCACAGTGAGCCCTGAATTAGGTGGGAGATGGAATTTGAGGACTTCTGAGATTTCCTCCAACCCTGAGGTTCTAGGACTCTATGACTTTTACCTTCCTGACATCTCATATTTATTATTAAGGCAACTGACTGACTCTTAACCAAAGTGACTTCTAGATGGGAGGGGAACCTGGGAGAGAGTGACTCTGAAGTCTACACACGGGAAGATGTTAAGCTTGTGCTGGTGGATACAAGTTCTCCACAATTCCAACTTTCGCTTGAAGGTTTAAATTTATCTTTTACAGCAAATGCTTATAGGTTGTTTTCCTTGAGAAGAGATGGGCTCACTTAATTTTGGAGAAAGCATCTGCCAAATATGCATGTCAGTTATTTTTCTTTAAGATTTTATTTTTATTTTTTCCTTTTTCTCCCCCAAAGCCCCCCGGTACATAGTTGTGGATTTTAGTTGTAGGTGCTTCTAGTTGTCCCATGTCAGTTCTTTTAAGTAAAGATGATGTTCTACGAAAAAGTGGTTACTGCAGGTTGAAATTCAAACAGTCACACAACTGCCTTTTCCCAAGACAACCATTATTCTCGGATATTTTAAAGATGGAGAAATTGCACTCACAGAGGTTAAAAAGACTTGCTAAAGAACACAAAGGCAAAGCTAGAATTCGAACCTAGATCTTACATCTCCAAAGTTCATGCTCTTTCCACTATGTTACCCTGAAACCCAAAACAAAACAAGAGTGTATCCCCAAATAAAGGAAAATAAAGAACTAAACATGCCTAGTTCTAATAATGAATGGCATCAGGGTACTGCTGACTCCTGAGTTTCCAATAATCCTTAGTTAAGAGTCTTTGCTGCCCGAAAGAATTAATTATCAGACCTCTCCTCTCTGCAGCGACCACAGAGCATATGGAATTGGAAATGGATTCAGCTTGTGCATGCGTCTGTGCATGTGTGTCTGCATGACACAGAACAGGAACAATGAACAAGAAAAAAAGAACAGGGAAAACCCACTTGGTTTATCAGTTTCCTGGACGGGATGTTGTTTTCATTCACGCAGTGTATCATTGGCCTTAGCATAGTAATTTAGAGGATGTGTTCTTTATTAGCTTTGCTCAACTTGGCTAGGTTCAGCTATGTGCTGCCAGCTGGGCTCATGCCAAGGCTGAAACTCCACTCCTCTAAATTCCAGTTCACTTAATAAAGCGTGGGTTGCCTCCTGCTCCTATCTAACTCAGTTAACACTTTCGGTTCTCTGTATCTAGCTCCTTCTTTCCCTCTTGACTCTGACTGATACAGCATGGCTAGAGGACCTCTGCAACTGTGAAGACAGTTTCCATTTTCCTTGGGCCTTTCTAGGCTGATAAACCTGTAGAGAGTGGGGGGAAACGGAAGGAGAATAAAATGCATGATGGGGCCACAAGCTCACTTTAAAAGCCTCCTGTTACTGAAACTCAAGGGAGTGACCGACCTGAGCTGTCTGGGGCAACAGGTGAGAGGATTCTGGAGTAATTTCAGCCAGTGGAGGGCTACGTCTCCTCAGAAGATGGTCTGCCCATGGTCTGGGCAAGCCTGGGCACTTAGAGAGGTGGCACGAAAGCACACGGTAATGGAGCACCTGCCAGTCAGCCACACAGTCACACACACACTCCAGCTTTCCTTAGCACAAGGCAAGGAATCTAAAAAGCTTACAAACTGCCTTCTTGGCATATCACCCTCATAATCTTCTGTTATTCTTTGCTCTGTTTAAGAATTTGCTAAATTTCTCTCATCTTCTTGATATACATGAATGTTTACATTTTGAATGGTTTTGTTTTATTTTTCTTCTGGTAAGTCATTATTGAGATTCAGAAATTCTCATTTATAACTGTAATATTTCCTCAAAAAATCTTCTAGGGAATTAAGAGGAAAAAAGGTAATAACTCAGAATTTTTATTACTGGTTTCCAATATGCCTGTCCTAAAAACCACATTTATTGTTAGTGCCATGGAGTCGATTCTGACTCCTAGCGACCCTGTGTCCAGCAGAGCAGAACCCTGCCTGGTTTTTTTGCACCATCCTCTCACCTTCTGGCACTATATCAGACAATACTCTGCTGCTATTTACACAGTTTTCATGGCCAATTTTTTTGGAAGTGGGTGGCCAGGTCTTTCTTCCTAGTCTGTCTTAGTCTGGAGGCTCTGCTGAAAACTGTGCACCATGGGTGATCCTGCTAGTATTTGAAATACCAGTGGCAGAGCTTTCAGCATCACAGCAACACACAGCCGCCACAGTATGACAACCAACAGACAGTCTGGCCTTGCTTCCCTCACTGGGAAACGAACCTGGGCTGCAGCGGTGAGAGCACGAGTCTTAACCCGCTAAACCACCAGAGCAGGTTAAGAACTACATACACATTTAAAATAGGGGATTTTGCAAGTTGATATGTATTGACGCTGGCACACAGTAGGTCATACAATAAAAGCTTGCCAAAGAAAACTACACGGGTCTGAGTATTCCCAAGAAAACAGCAGGTGTGGTCAAATATATTAACTGCCTAATCACATCTCACTATTTCCAGGAGTTTGAGAGATGCCAGTTGTTTCACTAGACACGCCAAAAACTTGCTACCATTCTCAGGAATCTGTGGTTAGTGAAGTCAGGAGAGAGAACTGGGCAAAGCAAAGGGGCAGCATAAGGAAGCTGGAAGAGAGGCATGAAACAGGATTTTTCTGCCCCTTGGGCAGATACGATTAGAATCAGTAAGAGAACCCAGATCCTCTGATTCATGATCTAGTGACACTCATTTCATTTCCCCATATTCCTATTTCTATTTGTGTACTATAAAGCAAACAGTCAAGAGAAAACCAGTTACGGGAGTACCGGTTCACTGCGCAAAGAAAATAAATAGATATATTTATTTTTCCTGACCAAAACAGGGCACTTAAATGCCTCTGTGTGCAGCTCCCTTTTCTTGTGAAGTCTAGGCATCTTAATACAGAAATAATAGACATATAGTGGAACTCTACTATGTGCTACATGGTGCTATGCACCTGCACACCCATTTTCTCATTGAAATCAATCAACCTGGGAAATAGGCACTTCTCAATAATCTCCACCGAGCCTAGTACTGCTAACATGAGGCTACTACATGATCGTTGTATAGATGGATGAATAAAGGCCAGAGTTTCTAGATGTGTTTAGACTACAAGGCCAAAACTGGAATAAGGACAGAGGTTGTATATGTGTGTGTGTGCATGTGTAGGGAGAGAGGAAATGGTATATTAAATAAAGGTAAGGACTGGAACTAGTATATATGAGAGGGTAAGAGGGAAAATAGCCAAAGAGCCAAGTATCTGTCCTCCTTAGGGGCACCAAAGAATTTGTTTCACTTGTTAGCCAATGTGCTCACACCTTTTCTGACACGGCTAATGAACACACCTTCTCAGGAGACAAGAGGGCCATACTGGTCACTAGAAGCTTCCTGAAGAGGAAATTCACCTGCTTGTTGTCACTTAGCAGAAAAAGAAGTTGGGTGAGAGGCTCAGGGTCCAGGTGTAGAGTGTACATGTGTTTAGTGACAGAGAGGCGGGTGAATATGGGCTCAGAGATGAGCCTTTCTGGAGATGAGGGCCCTCTGCCACTCTTATTTTTGGCTATAACAATTCCAAAATTTAAAAAACAGAATGTTAGTTTCAATAACTCGTAGTCTGCTGTTAAAATTGTGGTAACACTCTCACTTTTGTAATTAAGTGAATAACAGCTTTAACGATGAATAGAAATGGAATCAGAAAATATAGCATGATCTACTTCACTCTACAAATCTTATTGAGTAACTACTATTTGCCAAGTGCTCAGGATATAAAGATGAATTTAAGAAATTAGTTCCATTTAACAAGGACTCCAGGTAGAAATGAATGCTAATTTTCTAAACATGGCAGAAAGAAGAATTTTAGCTCCCTCATTAGTGCTTATACTGGAAAAACTAGCATTATTTTACATGTTGCAGGGGTAACTGTTTGTTAAATGAATAAAATAGTTGCCGTAGGTGTCATACTTTAAAAACTCACATTTTTCCTTCTTTAGTCACAGAATATGCCCCCCAATCTTATCCTTTTAACCACGATGTCACTGCCTCAATTCTCTTTCTCATCTGGAATATTCTAACAGCTTGTTTACTGACATCTCTGCCTCAGCTTCTGGAAGCCACTCATCCTTTCACTGTTACCAGAATGGTTCTTCTAAAACACAAATCCGACCAGCAATTAAAGCCCACTCAATGGCTCTTATTGCTCTTAGGGTAAAGACCCAGATCCTTAAAATGGTCTATAAGGGAAGTTGTGCATTTCCTCTCCTTCTCTAGCCTTGTCTCTTTCCATTCCTCTGCTTACACCCTATAATCTAGTTATTTAAACATTTTTGAGTTCCTCAACCACACTTTTTTTTTTTTTGAGGAAGATTAGCCCTGAGCTAACTGCTGCCAATCCTCCTCTTTTTATTTTTTTTTTATTTTTTTTTATTAATGTTATGATAGATTACAAGCTTGTGAGATTTCAGTTGTACATTTTTGTTAGTCATGTTGTGGGTACACCACTTCCCCCTCCGTACCCTCCCCCCACCCCCCCTTTTCCCTGGTAACCACCGATCAGATCTCCTTCTCAATATACTAATTTCCACCTATGAGTGGAATCATATAGAGATAGTCTTTCTCTGACTGACTTATTTCGCTTAACATAATGCCCTCGAGGTCCATCCACGTTGTTGTGAATGGGCCAATTTCGTCTTTTTTTATGGCTGAGTAGTATTCCATTGTGTATATATACAAAAAATATGGAACGCTTCACGAATTTGCGTGTCATCCTTGCGCAGGGGCCATGCTAATCTTCTCTGTATCGTTCCAATTTTAGTATATGTGCTGCCGAAGCGAGCACCCAATCCTCCTCTTTTTGCTGAGGAAGGCTGGCCCTGAGCTAACATCCGTGCCCATCTTCCTCTACTTTATATGTGGGACGCCTGCCACAGCATGGCTTGCCAAGCGGTGTCATGTCCACACCCAGGATCCGAACCGGCAAACCCTGGGCCGCCGAAGCTCACCTACACTTTTTAAAAAGTCTCAGGCCTCCACCCATCTTTCCCCACTGCTGGCTGGAACTCTTTCTCCCTCCCCAATCTTCAGGTTTCAGCTTAGATGTCACTTCATTTGGAAGCCTTCCCTGACCTCCAACTTCCGATCTAGGTTGGGGGCTCTTCTGCACTGCATTATTCCAAAGCTGTAATTTCTCTGTTGTCTGTATGCTCACAAAACTGTAAACTCTAAAGGCAGAATCCCCATCAACGAACCCAATGAGTAGCACTTGGTTGTGACTACATAGTTAGAATTTGAATGAATAGCCGGCTGAAGAAAATCAGTCCACCTGTTGATCTACGCACTGTGACCTACAGGTCGGCTTTAGTTGTGTTATTCTTGCCTCAACCCTAGTTTTTCCCTTCGTGGTCTAGGACTGCAATTTAACCAACCTCTTTCTGACCCAGAATCCCAAAGTGATATAGTATAGTTTCCTACGTAGTTTTACAACAGGAAGAGACCATCCATAAAGTTACGGGAAACACTTTTTAAATGTTTCACAGGAAAAAAAAGAGACATTCTGAAAGTTTTGTTTTTAAGCATCAAATTCTTACTCTTCACACTAGGGTAATATTCCTACACATCAACCACAGCCTTGAGTTAGATTGGAAGGTTTTCTTTGTACAATGCCATAGCTAGAAAGGGTAGACTGAAAAGGTAAAGGAGGCCTGGCCGACCATTTACTCCAACAGGTGTGCCCAAGGGCAGCGCTTCCACTGGACCCCGTATCTGTATCAGTACACAGAGCGCAGCCGGACCCAGTTTATACCAGACGACGTCACAAGAGACTGCTACATAATCCAGAATAGTAATATATTAATTTACAGTAAAAATACAAAGCAGCTTGGATCTCATGTTCTTTTCCTGTTGTAAAATTACATGAGAAGCTAAACTATAACCTGAAACTTGCTTGCCCAGCCTGAAATCAGAGCAAGGGGGAGTTAAGTGGATTATTATAATGGCTAAAGGCCTAATTAGCATTACAGTCATGCCAAGCGGACTGAACTCTTTATTTTGTTTTTTACATCTAAAAAGGAAGCATGTGTGTTTCAGTTTTATTCTAAGTCACACAAAAAAAGTGATGAGTTAAAAAAAAAAGCTTCTGCCTTTTATAACCAAGTACCTTGGATTAGTTACAAGCTTGGTATTTGCTGCCCATCAGAGCTGGCTTGGCCCAGGAGTTCACGAGCTAAAAAGAGTACTATGGCTCAGCAAAGGAGAACCAGCTGGCATGCAGGCGTCCCCTTCGAGAGGCAGAGCCCTACATGGGTGGAGGGCAGAGCTGGGCTCTAGGTGAGCTGATGGATCTGGAATCACATAAGAGACAGTCACAGGAGTCACCTGTTACCCATCCCCAAGACTAGGAACCTCTATAGTGCTACAGAGGCAGAAGGGCCCTTAAGGATCATCTAGTACAACCTCTCACATTAGGAATGACTTGCTCAAAGACATAAAACAAGTTTGTGGCCCAGTTAAGACTAGGCCCCAGTTCAAGGCTCTGATATTACACTACACCACTTCTTTACTATTTGTATCAGGATCTGGAAGCCAACATCCAGGGTCTCAAATGAAATTTTTTTTTTTTGAGGAAGACCAGCCCTGAGCTAACATTTGCCACCAATCCTCCTCGTTTTGCTGAGGAAGACTGGCCCTGAGCTCACATCCATGCCCATCTTCCTCTACTTTTTATATGTGGGACGCCTACCACAGCATGGCTTGACAAGTGGTGTCATGTCCACATCCGGGATCCGAACTGGAGAACCCTGGGCCGCCGAAGTGGAACGTGCGAACTTAACTGCTGCACCACCAGGCTGGCCCCTCAAATGAAATTTTGAAGAGAGACCAAAGGAGAATGGGGAGAGTATAGGGTAGCCATGTGTGAAGGCAATACGGCTCAAAGCGATGGCCCTGACAGCTGGCCCAACTAAAAGACCTCCATGGCCTCTCCATCTAGACTCCCTCTCAGATATCAACAGAACCAAGTCACTTAATCCTCTGAACTTCACTTTTCTCATAAATAAAACGTCTCTGAAAATAATTATACCCAGTTTAGAGTTACCAGGAAGATGAAATGAAATAACACTTGTAAAAGAATATTAAATGAATATTGGTATTTTTTCCTACTTACTGTGAGCAAGAAACAATCTCATGATTACTTTGAATTTTTTAACATCTGCACACTGAGGATCAGAAGGTAGGAAGGAAGGAGGAGACAGTATGATCAGAAAGAGAACAGGCTTACACACAGAGAACATCTTGTTTTGTGAAATGAATTGAGTAACCACATTTTTTCCACATTGTATCACTTGCTCCTTAGCCAGGAGGCTGAGATGGCTAAAGTTCCGCTATTACTGAAAGCTACATTACAGAGCCTACTGAGGGGATGAGGTGGGGGAGGTGGGGGGTGTTGGCAGAAACAACCTGGCTGCTGGAATGATGACCAAAGGACATGGTCTGGAAATGCCAACTGGAATAAGGTCCCTCTCTACCTTCTGAGCCTGGTCCTTCTGGTCATATTCTGTTAAAAATCTAAGATCTCCAGGGACATACAGAAGAGGAGATGAAAACAGTCAGCAAACATCTCTGGAAGCATCAACCACATAGTGAGTCATACTTCTTATCAGCATGGTGAACAGTCAGAAACGAATGCATGTCCAGCAATTCCTGGACACAAAGACTCTTAGCTCTTCTGGCTCGTGAGAACTGCCTGACTGCTATGAGAGATTTGCCAATCAAAATAACAGAGTTCTCTAGGCAAGAAAGTGAGAAAATCAACCTACTAAGTGAATATTGCCTGGAACAACAAGGTTTATCCTGTTTGAATCTCAAATTAACAAAAATGACTCCACTGCCACCTCCAAGGCACTTCTCCTCTCACTGCTCCCACAGAAATATTATCTCCCAGGGCTTGCAGAGGGATGCTAATGGACTTCTCATACCGACCCCATGGCATTTGTTTCTTGAAGCATAGAGAGGAGCAGCGCTTTCCTGAGGCAAGAAGTGTGTCTCACCACCTCTCCACCCTCCACCTCAAGCTCTCTCCACCTCAGTGCCACCAACCTAATCCAAGCAGCCCTCATCTCTTCCTGGTCCACAGTTACCGCAGCACAACCCATTCTCCACACAGCAGCCCAAGCGACTTTTTAATTCAAAGATTTATTGACATATAATTCACATACTGTAAAATTCACCCTTTTAGTGTACAATTCAGTGTTTTTAGTAGACTCATAGAGTTGTGGAAACATCGTCCCTATTTTAAAACATATTCAACATCCCCAAAAGAAACCCCATACCCATTAGCAGTCACTTTCCATTTCCCCTCTCCCCCAGCCCCTAACAACCACTAATCTTCTTTTGTCTCTATGTTTTTGCCCATTCTGGACATCTTGTATAAATGCAATCATACAATGTGTGGTGTTTTGTGACTGGCTTTTTTCACTTAGCATAATGTTTTGAGGTACCTCTATGTTGTAGCATATATCAGTACTTCATTCCTTTTTCTTGCCAAATAGTATTTCGTATGGGTATACAACATTTTACTTATCTATCCATCAGATGATGAACACGTAGGTTACTTCAACTTTTTGGCTACTATGAATAATGCTGCCATGAACATTCATGATACATTTATGTGTGGATGTATGTTTTCTATTCTTTTGGGTATATACCCACAAATGGAATTACTGGGTCACAGGTAACTCTATGTTTAACATTTTGAATAACTTCCAAACTGTTCCCAAAGTGGCTCTAGCATTTTACAATCTCACTAGCAATGTATGACAGTTCTAATTTCTCCAGCATTCTCACCAGTTCTAATTTCTCCAGCATTCTCACCAACATTTGTTATTGTATGTCTTTTGATTATAGCCATACCCTGTATGGATGTGAAAGTGGTATCTCACTGTGGCTTTGATCTGCATTTCTCTAATGACTAATGATGTTGAGCATCTTTTCTAAGTACTTATCGGGCATTTGTATATCTCCTCTGGAGAAATATCTATTCAAACCCTTTGCCCATTTTTTAACTGGGCTATTTGTCTTTTTTATTGTTGAGTTTAAAGTGTTCTTTTGTATTCTGGATATGAGCGATTTTTTAAATGTAAACCAGATTTTGTCATTCCCCGACATGGTACCCTCTCATGATTCCCCACCACATTTGGAATAAAATTCAAATCCTCACTCTGGCTTATAAGGTCCTACATGACTTTGCCACTTTCCCCCTCCCACAGTGCATTGTGGTTGAGCAGTCATCTTCAGCACCAGTGCATGTATGTCCCATCTGCCTGCCTGGAATTCTCTTTTCTTGAATGGTTTCTTCTCATCATTTGGTTTAAATATCACCTTTTCAGATAACTTTTCCTGAAAAGAAATTGTATCTCAAGAGGCCCTCCTCCACAAAGAGGGAGAAAGAAACTTTTTGGGATGATGGATATGCTCATTATCTTGATTGTGGTAACGGCTTCTTGGATGCAGACATAGGTGAAAACTTTTCAAACTGTATACTTTAAATATGAGCCATTATTTTACTTGAATTATACTTCAATAAAGTTGTTAAACAAAAAATCCCCTTCACCATCTCACCTTCACTGTCACTCTCTTATCATTCTTTGTTTCCTCAGGAGAAACTGTCTATCTGAAATCACCTTGTTTATTTCTTGATTTAAATCTTTACCGACTATCTCATCCACCAGAATGGAAGTGCCACGAGGGCGGGAACGCTGTCCATCTTGGCAACTCCTGTATCCTCAGCTGGCCTCAAAATTAGATGCTCAATAAATATCTGGCTAATTGAATGAATGAATTCGACAGAGGTTCAGAAAAGGGATCCACAGACAACAGGAAGGGTGACTTTCTATTCCCTCAGATTCATCACAACTTTTAGACTGAAGGGGATGAGATTCATTATTATTTCCTTTATTAAGAGCAGCTATCTCAAACTCTACCCTGGATGATCTCCAACATCCTCATTAGAAATATCATTTACTGTTCAATTACTCTGTGGTACTGTTCTAGTACTTTATATATACTCTCCCAGCGGTAGTGGTTACTTTTACAATAATAGTATTATAATAATGATAATATAGCATATAATATATTATATAGTAGTAATTATATTTACTAATTTTAATAAATATAATATAGTATATAACAACGATAATAATAGCAACAATAGAAAAAACAATACAAAAAAATAGTGAATGTTTAGCACTATTTGCCAGATATTATGTAAGCACTTTATCCATGTAATCTCATTTATTTCTCACAATAACTTTATGAAGTAGGCATTCTTTTACAGACGAGAAATCTGAGGTTTAGAGAGGTGAGCTAACTGCCCAAGGCCACACAGCAGGTAAGGGGCAGAGCTGGAACTCAAACCTAAGTCTCTCTTCCTTCAAAGCCCATGCTTTTTCCTTTCTGCTACAGCTCTTCTCAAGTACTTACAATGTTACTCCAGCTCATATACAAAGCCCCTAAGACCTGAGGAAGATGTGCACCTTGAGAATGATACTACTCAAACTCTGAAAAGGGTTAGGAACAAAAGTAGGGCAGACGAGAAGCTAGTTGCCTGAGAATAAACCAGGACATTTAGAGCAAGGAATTTTACTTTATCACAAACTCTATGTCTAGCTTCCCCTGACATTTTATTCTTACTGTTTCTGATTACTCTCGG
Organism: Equus przewalskii; assembly: GCF_037783145.1. Taxonomy (NCBI): domain Eukaryota; kingdom Metazoa; phylum Chordata; class Mammalia; order Perissodactyla; family Equidae; genus Equus; species Equus przewalskii. Next base: position 16,960,376 of record NC_091832.1, on the reverse strand, counting down.
GTAGACTTTGGTTTTTACCTAAGTTGCCAGCCCTTGCTCCTCCTCTGCCTACTAGTGAGGGTCAGTGGTAAAGATATGCTGACGATGAGAGATCTAGGTAATCTCCCTTATCTACTTGGGTTGGATTCAAGAGCTCATAGGTGGCCCTTTACCTTTAGTACCAGGTGGCTGCAGGTTATCTCCAGTCAAGGAACACCAGCCCACAGGGAAGATGTCCCGGGAGTCGAAGCGGCACCAGTAGTCAAAGGCCCCTCGCCATCCATCAAAAGTGACGAGCACTTCTGAGCCCCGCACCTCCCCAATAGTAGCTGGGCAAATAAAATGAGGGTTCTTCCTGTCCACAGCTTCTAGCTTCATTCCCATTTTGAAGAAGTTGTGGGAAGGTGATGGTGGTTCCTAGATGAGAAAGAGAAATAAATAGACCTAGGCACAAAGAGAGAGGCTATGTATGCCAAAAGACTGGTGCCTCATTCGGATGATAACAAGTGACTGCTATATAATAAGATTTACAATGGAGATTTAGTCTCTCTTTTAAATGGATCTCAAAGCACACCAAAGTATTACTTTGCAATCCTAACATTTTGACATCTTTACTTCACATTTTTTTTAAAGAAATAAAAGTTAACAACGTTGAATCCCCTTTGTGCTCTTCCCTTACCCCATTCCCTATGCGTATTTTTATACTTTACTATATATGTACATATCTATTTGCATACTTTTAAATTTTATATAAATGGTACTATACTGTACAGTCATGTGCCACATAACGAAATTTCGGTCAGGATGGTGGTCCCATAAGATTAGCACCATGAAGCCTAGTGCATAAGTACCTCTGTGACGTTTGCACAAGGACGAAATCGCCTAGTGATGCATTTCTTAGAACCTGTCCCCGTGGTCAGACTACAAGACTATACGTATCATTCCACAACTGTTTTTTTGTTCAACATTATGTTTTTGACATTTATCCATGTTGATAAATTTAGCTCCAGTTCAATTTAACTAACTATACATATCATTCCATAACTTTTTTTTTGTTCAACATGTTTTTGAAATTTATCCATGTTGATAAATTTAGCTCTGGTTCAATTTAACTGCTAATAGTATTCTATTATATGTGTATAACCACAATTTATTCATTCTCTTTTGATGGACATTTAAGGTTGTTTCCAATTGCTTATTATTTCAAAAGAGTCTTAATGACCATTCTGGCACTCGTTCCTTTGTACACACGTGGGAGGGTTTCTTTAGGGCATATTTAGACAGGTGAACTAAGTGCCCAAAACTATACAGCCGATAAAAGGCAGAGCTGGAACTCAAGCCTGAGTCTCCTTTACCCCAAAACCCGTGCTTTTTCCATTCTGCACAGGACAACCATTCTCCATTTCTTTAGGGAGTAGAATTGCCAGGTTATAAGATATATACATCTTCTGCTGTATTAAATATTGTTATAATGCCCTCCAAAGTGGCTGTAACATTGTACACTCTTTCCAGCAGTGAGGAGAGTTCTTGGGTGCTGATCTGCAATGTGGCTGCATAGATAAAGTTTCCAAAAAAGTGTTTTACACTCTATTCTGTTCTCTTGGTCTTACTGTCTGACCCTGTACCAAGAACACAGTCTTAGTAAATGAATATCTGGTAGAAAAAGGCCTATTACTTTGCCATTCTTCAACACTGTTTTGGCTATTCTTTCTCCTTGATCTTTCATGTGAATTTTAGAATCAGCTTTTCAAGTTCCACAGATTTTGACTGGAATCACACCAAATTTATAGATTAATTTGGGAAGAAATAACCTTTGTATGTATGATATCGAGCATCCCCATCCAAAAACATGCTAGAGTATCTTCCATTTAAGTATTTTTTAATGTGGATTTCTTCTTTAATACAGATTTTAAAATTTCCTCTATAAATATCTCATGCTTTTTACGTTTTTTCTAGGCATATTAATAATTTGACTGCTATCATAAATGGTATCTTAAAATTTTCATTTTCAAACCATTTGTTGCTATTAAATAGGAATGCAACTGATTTTTAAAAACTAATTTAACACTTATTAGCTTATTCTGATTACTTGATTTACCAATTATTGAGAGATGTTTACTAAAATATCCCCTAGTGATTGTGGATTTTCCAATTTTTTCATGTAATTCTGTCAGACTTTGCTTTTCATAGTTGGAGGCTATGTTTTTTAGTAGCATGCATATTTACAACTTTTTTTCTTGGTGAACTGTATTTTTTAATCATTAGACAGTGACCTCTTTCATGCTTTCTTAGCATCAAAGTCTCCTTTGTCTAATTTCAGTATAGTTAACACTTGCTTTATTTTGATAAAGGTTTGCCTGGTATATCTTTTATATTCTTTTACTTTCAACATTTTTGTGTCATACTTTAGCAGTGTCTCTTGTAAACAGCATGTAGCTAGATTTAAAAACAATCTAATCTACATCTGACTAAACTGATGAGTTTAAGCTCATTTCTAATAATAACTGATGTATTTAAACTTATTACAATTATCCTATTGCCTATATTTCTATTTAACCTGATTTTTCAAGGTTCTTTTTTCTCCTTTACCGTCAACTGAATTTTTTCCCTTTTTCCTCCTCCCTTGATTCAGATGTTAACCATTCTATTTATAGTCTTTTAGTGGTTCCTCTTAAGACTCTAACTGTACAGTTGACATAATTTGGTCTAAAACTCATCTTTATCTCTAGTCCCAAACAATACAAGAACTTTAAAATATTTCAACTACTGAGCTAAGAGGTGTTTGATAATTTAGTTCCACATTGTTATCCTTTTGTAATTATAATTGGTTTATACAGTTGTGGACAGTGCTTGAGTAGTTTTATCTACATGTTAACCAGCGTCTCCTCACCACTGCTTCTTGCCTTTCACTCTTACTTTCTGGGTTCAATTGTCTTCTTCCTGAAATAGAGTATTCACTTGTTCTTTCAGTGGATATATTACTGTCTACTTGTATTAGTTTGTTTGAAAATATCTTGATTTTTATATCAACTCTGAAATAATAGTGTACCGATATGAAATTCTAGGTGGACAAGCATTTTCCTGGATACTGTGAAATATTATTCTATTATCTTTTGGCTTGTGCTGTTGCTGTCAAGAAATGTGCTGTCAACCTAACTGTAATTTTTTTGAGGGTGCTTTATGTGATTACTTGCTCAGATCTTTTCTTTTTACTTTAGTTATACCATGATTTTTTAAGGTATATATTTGTCTTTACTACAAACTCTGGAAAATTCTGTCATTGTCTTTTCAAATACTGACTCTCTTCTATTTTTCCTAATCCATCTTTCTGGATGTCACGTTCAGCATATCTTGGACCTTCTAACATTACTCTCCTTGTCTCGTCTTTAATATTTTCCACCTCTTTATCTCTTTGTGCTGCATGCTGGGGAAATTCTTTACACGTCTTTCAGTTAATTCTTCCTTATCTATATCTAGGTTGCTTATACACCTACCTATTAATTTTTAATTTTAACGGTTAAATTTCATTTCTATTGTTCTATGTTCAATTGGGATTTTTTCAAATCTCTCATTTAAAAAGTATGGTTTTGTACTTTTCTCATTTTTTAAATTCCTTCTTTTCATTCTTTAATCATTTCAAATGCTTGATTTATATTCTCTATCTGATATTTCTATTATCCGAAAGTCCTTGGGTTATAACCTTACTGTTTGTCTTGTCTTCTGATGTCCTGTCATGTTGGATTTGTTTTGAGAGTTTTCTTTTTAAAATCATTGACTTGCACACTTATGTACTTTTTTCCTCTCCTCCCTAAAGCCTTCCAGTACATAGTTGTATATTCTAGCTGTAGGTCCTTCTAGTTCTGCTATGCTTAGTGAGAGGCGCTAGGTCTGCCCCCAGGATCCGAACTGGTGAAACCCTGGGCCACCGAAGCAGAGCACGAGAACTTAACCGCTCGGCCACAAGGCTGGCCTGTTTGGAGAGTTTCTGAGGGTCTGTAATTTCTAAACTGAGTATTCATCTTCAATGGTACTTCACTTTTGAGACTTTTACGACATCTGGGTTGAAAGCAACCACACTCTCTAGAAAGGTTTCGGGTTTGCTTGTGCCAGGCACTCAAAATATCTCCATCCAACTTTGGAGTTCCTAGATAATACAGGTACTATATCTGAACTCTGGACTTCCATGGGGGAAGACTGTCTTATCAGAGGAGACGACTCCATTCCCACGTCTACCCAGAGCACAGGCACAGACTCTTCCTCACCAACGTGTAGTCTTTCCACTAAGGAGTAAACATTGCAGGGCTCTGATCTGGGTTTTTATGTGGCAATCTCATGTCCCTTTCCCCGCCTTGCATGGGCCCAAGGCCTCATTTTCTATCCTACTCTGGGTGTTAAAAGACAAGATCCTTGGAAAGTAAGACTGGCAAAGCCCCTTACGGCACCTGAAGGTTCAGTATATACACTTAACACTCTGGTTTTCCTTCTTTATTTTGATCTCTGGAGAGTTTTCTTACTTTCTAGTAAGCTCAGTAAAGCACTTAGAAGAATATTTGTTGGTCCACCCACCCTTGCCACCAATCTGAGATGTTCTTTAGTGAAAGGGTTTTTAAGTTGCCCAGTAGAGTACATTCTGGGAACCAGAGTGCTCTCAGGATTTAGACTTAAATAGGGGCATAAGCAGCCTTAATTTAGTCCCCTTTACAGTAACTCTAACCTCATGAAAGAATTCAACTGAGAGCAGACCGATCATCTCATTCCTTGAGAATGTTCCACCACTTACTAGCCATGTGATTTTGGGCAAGTTCCTTATTCAGAAGTATTTGTTTCCTTAACTATTAAATGGAAATAATAATTCTTGTTTCATAAAGTTAACTGTGGGTATTAAATGAGACAGTATATATAAACCTCAGATATACTGTAGGCACTCAGAAAATAGTCTCCTTCCTTTCTCTCTGTTTAGCATATGGTCCTTACGGAAATCCAAGCTATAATAAGAACAGCTTCTTTAGATTTATATTACATTTTATATATTTTACTAATAAACACATTTTAACTTAACAACTCTGTGACACAGACTCCTACTTTACAGATGAGGTCAAAAGGACATAGCTTATTACTGGCAGAGCTGAGACCCAAAACCCAGGAATCCTAACTTACAGTCTAATATTCCTCTGGGATAAGCGCTGCTTCCTAAGGTACTAAAAACCCTTCTGCTGCACTCGTTTCTGAGAAGGCAGCCTCAGGCCACAAATATAATCAGACATCAGAGGCTCAGTAATCGAAAGAATATAAGCACTTGACCTTAAGCAGTTTGGAGTTGGTGATATCTAAGGGGCACGTACCTTGTGGAAAATCCTGATGGGAGCCATCTCTGCTCCATTTAGCGTCTTCAAAAGGAACATGGGCCAAGAGGAGGCATTCAGCCGAAATCCTGCAGCAAACATAATAGGCAACAGGTAAAAATATGTTTCAAAGGGAATGGAGATATCAAGTTTTCACTTTGGAATTCAGCTACTCCTGCCACAACCTATGCTGGGATAGTTACAGAATCACAGACTGTTAGGAAAGGACTTAAAGGTTAAACGGAAGAAATGCCTCACTAGACAGACGAGGAAATGAGGCACATAAGAGGGAATGTAATTTGCCCAAGGTAATGTTGCAAAGTTGTGGAATAGAGTCCCCAGCCACGCTCCCTGACTCCAAGACAAGTACTACAGAATATATATCATAAGGCCCAAAAAGCTTTTCTCGAAAAATACAAAACAGATGTGAGATAAGATTAACAAATACTTCAAAGGGATCTAGACAGTAGAGTGCGAAAGGGGGTATAAAAACCTCATAAGAAGAAAGTAAAACATGTCAACCCAATATATAAGTAAATCTTTTTGGTTGATATCAATATAAACTAACTCACTATTTCTCTTGCTCTTGCTTTCTCTCTCTCTCTCTCTCTCACACACACAAACCCCGAATATAAAGCACTTTGTTTTTTTGGTGAGGAAGACTAGCCCTGAGCTAACATCCACTGCCAAACCTCCTCTTTTTGCTGAGGAAGATTGGCCCTAAGCTAACATCCGTGCCCATCTTCCTCTATTTTATATTTGGGACACCTACCACAGCATGGCTTGATAAGTGGTGCGTAGGTCTGTACCCGGGATCTGAACCCGTGAACCTCAGGTCACTGAAGCAGAGCGTGAGAACTTAAGCACTATGCCACCAGGCTGGCCCCTAAAACACTTTTTGAGATTCACTTTTACTTAAATAACTAAGGATCAGGTAATGATAAAGATGAAGGGAATCATCCTATCCAAAAATATTCATTTTCTAAAAGAGAATCTAGTGCTTCCTGATAGTCTCCCAATCTACCTCAGCTTTCCCATTCCTGACACAAGGACAGACAGGCTGCACCAAAGCTGCAGAGCCCGAAGTCACAGCAACACTGTCTGATATTGCTGCGTCCTGTACTGTGTGCTAGACACGGGGCCAATCACTTTCCACTGACTATCTAATCATCCTCAAGGCAACCCAGTGAGGTAGACATTGTCTTCACTTTATAGATGAGAAGAGAGGTACAAAGTAAAGTGCTTAAGATTTCAAAGTGAGCAAATGACAAAGACAGGACTAAAACCCAGGCAATCTGACCCTTCAGCCCACACTCTTTACCACTATGCTAAACTATCAATGCACAGGTAAAATGAAAAAGGAAGAATCAGTTTTGGGATTAAGTATTAAGCAATAACTACAGTTAAATTAAAGGGGAGAGGGTGAGAAGTGAGAAGAAAATAGAAATAAGAAGAGAGGTACCACCCCATAAGATATAAATGTTTAGTCTCAGACCTGGCGAGGCGAAACCAAGCTTCCCAAGGTCAGAATTCTTGGGCTAGCTCACTCATATCAACAATGGGCAAAAGCAATGTGGATGTTCTTATCACTTAATCTAAAACTGCTATCACTTACTTTTTTGCTTGCCTAGCTTCTTTTCCTTTTGGAAAACCATCACCCTAACTCGGTGTAATTTGGTGGGGATGTCTATCACAGGGCTACGGAATGGAAAATAATGCCGTTTAAGAGCATCAGATTCCCCTAGACCAAGAGAGCGTACGTATGTCCCAAGCTGGATCAATTGTTTTCTGATATGATATGGATGTCACAGGAGAGAGTCCTTCTTTCTCTGAGATCATGGCTATAAGGACATTTGTAGATTTGGCACTGCTACGTGGAGAACATACCTGAGAATAAAGCCAAAGGAGAGCAAGAGATGGAGAAACAGGAGAGCGTTTGGAACCCTGTGTCCAGATACACTCAACACTAGGCCTTAGACTTCTTGGGTATATGAGTCAATAATTCCTGCCTCCCCCTTTTTTCCTCCTCTAAATTGGTGTGAGTTGGGTTTTTGCTCGCATAGCCAAAAGAGTCTTGACTACTACTCTTCCTTTGACCATGGTAAAAACAAAAAAATTTAAATTTCTCCAGAAATTCAGGCTTGGTCTGTATGTGGGGAAAACAACTCTCCTCAGATCAGGGAAGGGCTGAAGCAAGCCAAACTCAGAGCACACTTGCCAAGAATGACTCACTCCATCTATGGATAAGGCAAAGAAAGGCACAACTGTTCCAGAGAAATGCTCCCTACGCCTTGTTAAAGAGAGGAGTGGGGAGGAATGACTGCACAATTAGAAAACTCAGACTCGTCCTCAGGGTCCAACAACTAGAGTGCCTCACCACGTAACTGCCAGCTCCATTGTTTAGAAATGAGTTACTGAGGAGCTTCTATCTCATCTGGAACTTGAAGAGCTAAAAAAATCCTCTCAAGCTCTGGGAACCTTATAATAATATTATAATGGCTAATATATATTGAATGCTTATCACGTATTAAATACTTTACATGTAATTTCTTACTGGATATCTGAAATAATGCCATGAGGCATGTACCATTATTGTCCCTAGTTTTCAGGTGATGAAATGGAAACTCAAGAGAAGTAGCTTGTACAAAGAGTATCTGGTGAAGACAGATTCTAACATATGACGGACTTAGTTCAGACCTCACGGTTCTTAACTTTATGTTTCACTACCTTCTAGCAAGCTTCTTCAAGAGAAGCATATAGCAGAAATGTTCCCAACCCAAGAATTATCAAAGTATCTTATTCAATGAATAACCACTGAGAGTTAACAAATCAATTTAATCCAACAATTAATTATCTATTAAACCCTAATTTATTAAACCCCCATGGTGATGTGAGACCCCCACCCAAATTCAAATGTATCCATAACCTGTCTTGGGGAGTCACAGATAGAACTTTAACATTGAAAGGGACCTCAGAGGCCAAAAAGTATGAAGATTTTATATTGCAGGTGACAAACCTGAAGTCCAGAGAGGCTAAGAAACTGGTTCATGGTCATGTAAGCTGCTCTTGTCAAGTCAGGCTGGAGCCCCAGGACTTTTCATCTGGTTCTCTTTCACTACACTATGCTGCCTCCCAAAGGAAACATTTATTATGCACATATTAGGTGCCAGGCTCCACGTGCTAAGCACTTTAACTGGGTCATCTCATTTAATCACTACTACAGCTCTAAGAATTAGATACGAGAAAAGCAGCACTGGTTCTGGACCCAGGCTGCCTTGGTTCAAACCTAGCTCTGCCACTTGCCCAGTGTGTAACTTTTGGCAAATTATAAAACCTCTCTCTGGCTTTATTTTGCTCAATAATAAAGTGGGATAAGAATGTGGGATAAGAAAATGGGATAAGAACAATGGGTTGGTCTAAGGATTGAAATAGGTTAATATATGTGAAGGACTTAAAACGCTGCTTGGTATATAGTAAGTGTCAGATAAATGCTGGCTATTGTTTTATTATTAAAGATGAAAAGACTGAGGGTAGAGAAATTAAGTAAAATATCCAAGGTTACTAAGCTAGTAAATATCAGAGGCAAGATTTAAACCCAATTCTTCTGTCTCCACAGCCTTCCTTATTAATCATCACATTAATGTCTTTAAATACTTCATCACTCAGTCCTACCATACTGTCTCTCTTGGTAAAAAGAGTTGGGGTCATAAATTTGTGAAAGAAAGAAGAGAAGAATAAAAACAATAATTTGAGGGTTTTCTCAAATTAAACAATGGCCTGAGGTGCTTGCAAGGAAAAGGACGGGTGGGTAAGAAATCCTAACCTCTAAAAGTGGGAGTACCTGAGGGCTTGGCCACTGGTTCTCTCTTCCTCTTGGTCTCCGCTCTCTTCCTCTCAAACGATGACTGGAATTTATATCTCTAGCCCAAACCTCTGCCCCGAGTTTCATGCTCTTATTTCTAACTGCCTTATTCTATAACTCTACTTGGATGCCTAAAGATCTCAAAATGAATAAGTCTAAAACAGAACTCTCGATTTTGCTACCCCCTCCAAACTTATTCTCTCCTCTAGTCATCTCATCTCAGTTAATGGCACCGCTTATTTAAACCCACGTGCTCCCACTAAAAAGCCTAGAAGTCACCCTTGATTCCTCCCTTTGTATCACCCCTCGAATACAATTAATCAGCAGTCTTGGTGGCTCCTACATCTAATGTATCCTAAATAGAACCATTTCTTACCATTCTGTATTTCTCACCCAGTACCAACCACCCTAATCTAAGCCACAGTCAGACTCTGCCTGGACCACTGCAACAGCCTTTGGACCGGACTCTCGGTTTCTACTTTTGCCTCCCTACTGTCTGTTCTCCACATAGCAGCCAGAATAATGTGTTTGTTTTTTCAAAATATAAATCAGATCCATCATTGTTATTCTTATATCCCATAACACAAAATACACCTAAACTCTTTATGCATGGTAACAAGCCTCACATGGAACTCACTTCCTTCTAATAACTCACCTCCTATCACTCCCTTGCCTGCCATTCACTGGTCGCTCTGTTCCTCAAACACACCAAGCTGTGTCCCCCTGCCTCGAACATCCTTCCATTTCCTCCAACCTTTAACAGTTATTCTCTGTTGAAACAGCACCTCCTCAGAGACGTGTTCCTAGACTACCCTACCTAAAACAGGCTCCTAAATCCTGCTCCCTCTCATTTATCCTCAGCGCCTATCGCTGCCAGAATTCTTTTTTTTTCTTTGTAATACATATATCTTTTCCAAGTAAATACAAGCTCCATGAGAGTTTTATTCAACAGAGGAAAAATCTACACTTATTAAGTGGGTGCCAGGAATTGATGGACGCTTTATCATGTTATTCCATTTAATCCTCACAAAAACCACGTGTGGCAGAGTTTATTAATGATCTGGCAAGTAAGGCAACTGAAATTCAAAGTAAAGTCTTAACTTGCTAGAGGTAAAGCAGCTTACCAGTGGCCAAACAACTAGACCAGCAAGTGGCTGAGCTAAAACTGCAAAGCCAGGTCTCTTTAACCCTAAACCTAGGGGTGCCGCAAGTGCTCTGTGCTCACCTAGGATGTCTTCTAAAATTATCTGTAAAGAACCCGTTATAAAGAGCTCCCAGATGTTCCCAAGACTGTGGGACGACTGATCAGTTAAAACTAACAGTGTTTAAACTAACAGTGACCTGAGAAAGCTCTGGACTTACAGGTAGATCAGCAGGTCTAGACTCTAATCATAGTTCATGCCCTCTGGTGGCAGGTAACAGAACAGCACTCACACCAGGAACCACGGCTTGTGGACCCCATTCCCCACCCCACTGTTGTCCTATACAATAACTCCAAGCTTTGTGAAATTATTAGACTCTATGGCTGTCAAGATGATTCCCAACCCATTTTCTCCTCCCAGAGGAGCTTTATACAAATACATGTACAGAAATATGCCGCTAACTCACTGTACAACCTTGGACATTCACTTCCCTTTCCGTTTCTGTATTTGTCAGATGAGGATGCTGAACCACAGGGGTGCTTCCAAACTGAGGTTGGGGGTACTATTTAAATTCTACCCCAAGAGTGAAAGAAACGACAAGTGGAACTGGAAGGTGCTCAACAAACTGTCTTCCCAGAGGAAGAAGGGAACACTCGGCACCATTGTCTCTGGGAGGGACAGTTAGGATTCCTTTTGGTTGTCACAGGACTCTATCACACTTCGCTGCTACCCCCACATACACGCTCAAACACAAGTTAATTGAGACGCATTGAACTGGGGGTGGGGGTTGTGAGTAATCTGGAGATAGGTCTAGGTACAGATAGGTCTGGGAGTTCAGGAAATATTTTAAACATTTCTTTTATAAAATAAGCATTTAAGACATCAGAAAGTTACTTCTCTTCAAAATTTTGTGGTTTTTTTCCTCCCACAAATTTCTATAAACAGAGTTCAAACTTCTGTGACTACAAACTGAGAGATGCATCTTTGTAAATCCCTCTTTTTATTGGCGGGCGCTGGAGGCTACTTAACGAATGAGAAAACTGATCAGCAACAGGAACATACGAAGGGTTCCTTTCAAGTCAATGTACCACATATACACTAGAGCATGTGCCTAAGTTTGCCGAGCAGGCAGTTCGTCTGGGATTCTGACACACTTGACTTGGGACCTCACCAGAGGCCAGCTTCTGCTCTAGACCAGGGACTCTCACACTTGGACACTGGAATATCCTGGGGAGCATTAAAGAATACATCAGTCCCACCCCCAGAATTCTGATTTAACTGATCTAAGGCCCAGCACTGAAATTTTTAAGAGCTCCCCAGGTGATTCTAACCGGCGGCCAAGTTTGAGAACTAGTGATCCAGACAGCCCTGAAGAGGAGAAAAATCACATCTTGAGTAGCAGGACAGGTCAGTAAAACAAGGGGGTGTGAGGGAAAGGCTGGCAGCACAGAGAGAACGTCACCTGTGAATCATTCCACTTTTCTAGCCTTCTTCCCTGGAGGACTCTGCAAGGGAGTAGTAATGAATGTTCCTGTGTCAACAGAAGACACACACATACACACGCACACAAACCATACAAGGTTTTACTGAAGAAGAATGCTCTTCTAGAGCAATGCTTCCCAAATATAGACCAACCGTGTTAGTCTCGGGAGAGTCATTTTACCATGCAGAATCCCAAGCCCCATTACCTAGAGACTCTGATTCAGCAACTCTGGGAAGAGGTCCAGAGGAGGCCTGGGGAACATGAACACACACACATATATATGTAGAATTATATACATAATATATTTAAAACTTTTTATTTTGAAAAAATTTTAAACCTAGAGAAAAGCAGCAAAAACAATACATGAACAACTATGACATTCACCTCGATTCAACAACTAGTAACATTTCACCACATTTCCTTTCCATCTATCTGCACACACGCTTTCCTCTGAACTACGTGAAAGTTAGAGACATCATGACTCTGCCCCCCCCAACTACGTCAGTACCTTGGTCCTCAGAGCAACGACATTCTTTAAAACTGAAATATTATCATACTCAAGAAATCTAATTAAAAATATTCTCAACTGTCCCCAAAATGTTCCTTCTAGCTGTTTAAGTTTTTAACTACAGGATCCAATCAAGAATCACATATTGCATTTGGTTGTCACGTTTCTTTAACCTCCTTTAATCTAGAATAGTCTGATGCCTTGTATTTGTTTTTCATGAAACTGGTATTTTTGAAGAGTCTGGATTTGCTGTTTTATAGAATGTCCAACAATTTGGATTTTTTTCTGAATGTTTCAATTACATTCATGCTAAACAGTTTTGACAAAAACACTACACAAGTGATGTTGAGTACTTCTCGCTTCATTACTACAAGAGGCACATAATGTCAGTTTGTCACTAAATTCGATCACTTGTTAAGGGGTGACTGACAGATTTCTTTATTGTAATTTCCCTTTGTAATTAATAGGTAATCAGTGGGGAGAAGCTTGGGGACTATGTGAATCTCCTATTCTCCAGTAAGCTTTTTTACCCAATGGTTTTGATTATTTTTGCCTGAACCAATTAAAATGGTTGTTGCAAATGGCAATTGTCTACCACTCGTTCTATATTTATTAGCTGATATTCTGTAAAGCAGACCTTTCTCTGCAACTTTAAAATTTGTTTTCTTGTGTATCACTAGGGCCTCATTGTGTATCACTAGGGAACAATTCACAATGTCCTTTTATTTTTATTATTCTTTTGGATACTCATATTCTTCCAGTTTTGGCTAGTCAGAGCCCCTCCAAGCTGACTCCTGTTCTTTTAGATATGTCCCCATCATTCTTTGAGACTTCTTTGTTTTCTGGCCAAATAAGATGTTCCAGATTCACCTTATATTTTCTCTTCTGCTTAGCCTTGGAATTCCTCCAAGGAGCCATAATTCCTGCTAGTGGAGAATGGGATTTAGCAACCAAAATCAAGGTGTGCTCATTGCTACTGAGATGTCATTGCTTTTAGGCCTTTTCAATGGACAGAACTTGAAAAAAAATATATATATATTTTAAAGTTAACAGTTCATGCAGATACCTCCAATTCAAATTCTATACTGCAGGGTTCTTCATCTTCCCCCATTTCATTTTTGTATCTTACTTACTCATCTGCTCTAGCCTCAATACATGCGAAATAGTTTCAGATTATTATGGCAAAACAAGTAACATTAATAAAAAAGTCAGAATTTCTTTGCCATTCCATTTTTTCTTTGAAATATGTCCCATTAAGGGTGTGCTGTGAGGGTTGTGTGTTCAAGCTATTTGAATTAATTCATTTTTCAATGTAGTTATGATATCCATTTGAAACAGAGTTCAGTTTGTTTCTGTTTGTAATCAACTTCAGGATATGTTTTGTTCATCTTTTCTTGGTTTAATTTTATTTATTAAGTAAAACATTTATATAATTCAAAAGTCAAAAAAATATAAAAGGATAGCCTCAGAGAAGACTCACTCTCATTCCTGTACTTTCCATCCTATTCCCAGACACTCCCAATAGGTGACCTTTTCATTATTTTCTAGTTTAATATTCTTGTATTTCTTTTTATAAAACTAAGTATATAAAAGTATATAATTTCATGTATATACGTGTATGTGTATACACACATATTTCTCATTTTCTTTCTCAAAAGTAAGTGCATTCACATCATTGTGCAACTATCACCACCATCCACCTCCAGAACTTTTTCACCTTCCCCAACTGAAATTCTGTACCCATTAAACAGTAACTCTCCATTCCTTCCTGGTCCCCAGCTCCTGGCAACCACCATTCTATTTTCTGTCTCTAAGAATTTGCCTATATTAGGTACTTGACCTAAGTGGAATCACATAGTATTTGTCCTTTTGTGACTGGTTTATTTCACTTAGCATAATATCTTCAAGGTTCATCTACACTGTAAAATGTGTCAGAATCTCCTTCCTTTTTAATGCTGAACAGTATTCCATTGTATGTATATACCAGTTTGTTTACCCATTCTTCTGTCAATGGACACTTGGGTTGCTTCAACCTTTTGGCCATTGTGAATAATGCTGCTAAACATATATATACACAAATATCTGCTTGAGTCCTTGCTTTCAATTATTGTGCCTATATACCCAGAAATGAAATTGCTGGATCATATGGAAATTCTATTTTTAATTTTTTGGGGAAAAGTCATATTGTCTTCCATAGTTGCTGTACCATTTTACATTCCTACCAGCAATATTTTACTGGTCTCTTAAGCTTTGGATAAAAGGAAAAAAATTTCATTTACATTTTATGCTTTCGGGAATATACAAATATCCATATTGTATATATAAAATATACAATATCCATATCCTCACCGACACTTGTTATTTTCTATTTATATTTTCTCCTTTTTGATAATAGCCATCTTAATGGATGTGAGGTGGTATCTCCTTGTGGTTTTGATTTCATTCCCCTAACGATGATAACGAGCATCTTTTCAAGTGTTTAACAGCCATGTGTATATTTTCTTTAGAGAAATATCTCTTCGAGTCTTTTGCCCATTTTTAAGTCAGGTTGTTTCGTTGTTGGTGAGTTGAAGGAGTTTTTCAATATATTCTGGATATTAACCCCTTATCAGATAAATGATTTGCAAATATCTTCTCTCACTCTGCAAGTCCCCTTTTCAATGATGATTGTGTCCCTAGATGAACAAAAGTTTTTAATTTTGATGCAGTCCAATTTAACTATTTTTTTATTTTGTTGCCAGTACTCTTGGTGTCATAACCAAGAAATCATCACTAATTCCAATGTCGTCAAGCTTTTCCCCTATGTTTTCTTCTAAGAGTTTTATAGCTCCTATATTTAGGCCTTTGATGCATTTTGAGTTAATTATTGTACACTGGTGTAAGGTAAAGGCCCAACTTCCTTCTTTTGCATGTGGGTATCTGGTTTTCTCAACACTCTTTGTTGAATCAGATATGTGATTTTTAAAAAGTAACAGCTTGATTGAGATGTAACTCACATACCAAAAGTTTATCCTTTTAAACATATGATTCAGTGGTTTCAGAGCTGTGAAAATATCATTCCATCTAGTTTTAGAACATTTTCATCACTCCTCCAAAAAGAAACCTCATATTTATTAGCAGCCACTCCCTGGTCTCCCTTCATCTTAGTCCCTGGACACCACTAATCCACCTTCTGCCTCTACAGATTTTCCTGTTTTCTCCCACTGTGTGGGTTGTCTTTTCACTTTCTTGATAGTGTCCCTGGAAGCACAAAAGCTTCTAATTTTGAAGAATTCTCAAGTCCAATCTATTTAGTTTTCCTTCTCTTGTCTGTGCTTTTCTTTACTAGGCTAACTAGTGGTTTGTGTATTTTGTTGATTCTTTCCCCAAAGGCTCAGTATTTTAATTTATTGCTTTTCTATTTTCTACCTCATTAATCTCTATTTTTACTCTTTTTTCTTCTTCCTTTGTATTTTCTTTGTATTGTGATTCTTTTTCTAGCTTTTTGAATTGAAAATTTAAATCCTTAATTTTTATCCTTTCATTTTTTTTTTTTTTTAAAGATTTTATTTTTTCCTTTTTCTCCCCAAAGCCCCCCGGTACATAGTTGTGTATTCTTCGTTGTGGGTTCTTCTAGTTGTGGCATGTGGGACGCTGCCTCAGTGTGGTCTGATGAGCAGTGCCATGTCCGCGCCCAGGATTCGAACCAACGAAACACTGGGCCGCCTGCAGTGGAGCGCGCGAACTTAACCACTCGGCCATGGGGCCAGCCCCTTATCCTTTCATTTTTATTGATATCAAGTATTTAAGGCTATACATTTTCTTCCAACCACCGCTTTCATTGTATCTCAAAATTCTGACATGTGATGTTTATTAGCATTATGTTTTAGCAACTCCGCAATTTTGGTTTATATTTCCTTTTGTCAAACAAGAGTTGTTTAAAGAGTTTTAAACTTCATGGTGGAAGGGCATTTACCAGGGTATAAAGTTTGATATGCATCACACATACATATATATATACACACACACATACATATGATCTACTCTATTCATTAAAGTCTGCAATATCTTTACTTTTTGTCCTCTTGGCCTATCTCGCCTGAGAGAGGTGTGTTAAATTTCTTATTAGTGTTTGTCTAACCCTCCCTGCATTTACCATAATTTCTATTTTTATGAAGATAGATGCTTTGTAATTTGGTACTGAAATATTTTTAATGATCACACTTTCAGTGTGAATCGTGTCACCTTTAAGCATTATAAAGTGGCTTTTTTGTGTTGTTTAATGCATCCTGGTCTGAATTTTACCCTGTCTAATATCAGAATTGCAACCTCTGCTACTATATTGTTTGAATTTTCTTCATATACCCTTGATCACCCTTTTATTTTTAGCCTTTCTGATTCACTTCACTTTAGGTCTGTCTCCTGAATACAGTATAAAGTTGGATTTGACTTAAAGCATCAATATGATTTTTTCTTTTTTGAGGAAGATTAGCCCTGAACTAACATCTGCTGCCAATCCTCCTCTTTTTGCTGAGGAAGACTGGCCCTGAGCTAACATCCGTGCCCATCTCCCTCCACTTTATATGTGAGACACCTACAACAGCATGGCTTGCCAAGCAGTGCCATGTCTGCACCTGGGATCCGAAACAGCAAACACCGGGCCGCCAAAGCAGAACATGAGAACTTAACCGCTGTGCCACCGGACCGGCCCCTGGGTCATCAATTTTCAGTGGTATCCTGATTCCATCTGGAGATATTATAAGAGGAGGGTTTGCTTGGCAGGCTCCTGCAGCATTCCCATTTCCTCTGTTGTCTGTTTCCCGCAGTGCACGGCAGCCAGCAGCATCCAGTGGCCCGCAGCAGCAGCAGCACTACCCTCCTCACCTTCAGCAGTTTGTAGCAGAGTTTCTCCAGAGGGATACCTCACCATGAACAGTTTTCCCAGCACCCTAGAGGGCAAATTTCTAGCAAGTTCCACTGCTGTGGCACCACAGTAACTTCTCTCTCAAGTGAGCCACAGCTGTGTCCCCTCCAAGGTCTATGTCTCAGCCCTGAGGACAGAGGAGGGGAGGCTCTATCTCAGGCCCAGTGGAGTGGCTTCTCACGCCTGCTATTCTTACATTCTTGAGTTCTCCTTCCTTTTGACTAGCCAATCCCTCATTATTCCAATTTTGTTATAGTTAACAATTATATTAAAATTTCTGTGTTCAAATTACTGTGTGGGTTCTCTCTCTTCACTGGATCCAGGTGATTTTACCATCCTGTTCTACTCTTGTTTCCACCTTTGTTTTGGTTCATCCTCTGTTTGGATGAAGCTCTTTCTGTAACTGATTCCTCAGGCAGGGCTTGGGGTTACACTATTTCCTGAGTTCTTGCATGCTGAAAACTGTTTCATATAATCTCAATACTTGGAAAACAGCTTGCCTAGATATAAAGCCCTTGCTCTCATTTTCTTTCCTTGAAATTTCTTGAAAATGTTGCTCCAATTCATCTTGCTTTATGCTTAGCTGTTGAGGAGTATGATGCAAACCTGACTTTCCCTTGTAAATAATTTGGCCTTTTTGCTTGGAAGCTTAGAGGAATTCTTTACTCTTAGAGTGCAGTAGTTTTACTGGAATCTATCTTAGAGTTGGCCATCTGAACCAATTTTCCCAGGAATAAGGTACGCCCTTTCACTATGTAGGTTCAGGTCTTCCTTAACTTTTGGAAAACTTGTATTACAATTTTAAGTATTAACTCTGTTTCACTGTTTTGTTTATCTTCTTTAGGGACTCCAATTCTATGTGCGCACATACATATACACACTGCATCTTTGTTGACTATGTTCTATATTTAACAGTTCCTTTCTGATACCTTTTAAAAACCTTTTCTAATATTTATCCTCTGGGCTGTTTTTATTTCTCTCCTCAACGTCCCTTATCATATTTTCAGTTGAAGCTACTGTCCCACTGAGCACCTTGGAATGGAGTCTTCAACTGAGGTTACTTTGTCTTCAGTTTTTTTCCCTGAGTGTGGATAATTCTATTTTCACATCTTCCTGTCTATTGTGCATGTCTAGTCTGATTTTTAAAATTTATGATTCAAGGTAATTTTCCATCTCTGTCAATACCTGTTTAATTCAAGTTGGGTTGTTGGACAATAGTTTTCCTCTGGTTAGTCACTGATTTTGGCAGTAGAATTTTCAGTAAAGTGGTTTCATGCTCATCTTCTGTTTTTCTTTATATAGAAGCCTTTTATGGATATTTACTGCTATTGCCTAATCATTTAAAATGTCTTATATTTTCCTGGACCAGCAAAAACAGGAGGTTCTATCTTGGCAAGGAACTTGGGTCATGAGTTTTCTGTTGGTATAGTGAAATGCAGTTTCTTTAGTAGACGAGGCTGTTTGGGATGCGATGGGAGACTGGTATGTCTTTCGATTTTATGATTCTCTTTTGTTTCCGTATGACTCTCAGTTACCACCCCTTGCTTCAACACTATGTCTGCCTCTGCCCGCAAGGCAGTCCTCTTCCCAAGGCTGCTATCTAAAAGTCTCTCACACTTT
This sequence comes from Equus przewalskii, assembly GCF_037783145.1. NCBI lineage: Eukaryota > Metazoa > Chordata > Mammalia > Perissodactyla > Equidae > Equus > Equus przewalskii. Next base: position 16,941,537 of record NC_091832.1, on the reverse strand, counting down.
CAATTCACTCTCTTCCTTCTCATTCCCCAGTGGCCAATGCTCTAATTAAGAAGGTCTGAGCTTTGTTCTAGTATTTCCCACTCTGGATGGGACTATCTTTTCCTGGGGGTGATTCTGGCTGTGAGGCCCCCATTGCTCTCTCCCTTTGCTATGCAATTGGGTACATAAGACTCTTCCTTTTGGTATGGTTGGGTACTAGCTCTAGTGGTTTCAGATCTTTATATCTGAACATGTAGACAACATGTAATTGAAATTTGTGGTATTCTTGACTCAGTTATGTTTAGGCATGAGTTATGGGTGGTTTGATTTCCTTTTTGATCTGTATGTTTCTGGAGAATTTATGGAAAGATTTTTATTTAGATGATCACCATTATCCCTGGGAACCTCTATTTTTAAATAGCCTATCAAGATGCTTCTAAACAGTGATTCATAAAGTAAGCTGGGAACAATACGGTACTATGAAGCTATAAAAAGGAATGAGGAATATCTCCATACCACTAAGAAGTCATCTTTAGGACATATTATTAAATGAAAAAAGCAAGGTTGAGAAAAGTATGTATAGTATGTTGTCATTTATATAACAAGGTGAAGGATACAAATGTGTTTAAAAATATGTACACACACACACACACACACACACTGATATATTTGTTTATATATTTAAAAAATCGAGTATAAGCTATAAAATTAAAAGAAAGTGGTTACCTATGGCAGAAGAAAGGAATAAGGTGAAGGAGATTTCTCTGAATGTATTGTTTTATAGATTTGACTTTAAGAATGATGTATATCACTTACATATTTATAATGGAAAAATTTTTTTAGACTATCTCTAAAAATAAAAAATAAAATGAAACAAATGACCTTGTTTACATCAAGGTGGTGGCACTGCCACTGAGACAGAAACTGATCCAATGACCTTATAACACATCATTGACTATATTTCCCAAGAGGGTAAGAAAAAAAGAAATGCAAATAACTCAAACACTGTCAGTAATCATAATGGCGGCAGTATTGGCATTGATATTCTGAGACTGTTGTACATGTACTGTAGCAGGAAGCAAATGAGTTATTTTGTTAGTGACAAAGAGAACTAAGATTTTACTGTGGTACAAAGGAGATGCAGATTTAAGACATTAAAGATGAAGTAAGTAAAAACACCATTGTCCTGAATTCTAGTAGGAAGTATCAATACAAATCAATGATTTTTTGCCTTAATAATTTTAAAAAGGCAGTTCTTACCTCTCTATACCAAAAATACCTAGAAAGAATGACCAACCCAGTAGCACTGAGCACTCTAGTGCCCAGATTATGGTCTCTTAGTACCATTTCCCACTGAAAGGAGCCCAGGCACCTAAAAGAAATAGCTGATTGCATATTTGGAGCAGGAAATGTACAAGACGAGCCTGGAACACTTTGAAATTTCACAAATCCAAGAGAGCAGTCAAATAATAAAGAGTCAGGAGACAACTTGATGAGGCTCCTATGAGGCCAAAGTGGGACAATTCAAGAATCAATAAGAACAATTAGTGCAATGGAGTGAAACACATCAAATATGTATGAATCCTTGAGTTTATGATATTACACAATGAAAACAAAACTGTCCTAAGTATTTTTGGAGGGTGCTAATAAGCCAATTCATTATTTTAAAAATTGATAAATAAAGAATCAAGCATTTAAATTATCTTTTCTGCATGAATTAGACCTCAGGATAACCAAATAGTGGATGAAAGTTTATTTTAATAGACATATTCCACTTAATTTTTTTGGATGGAATGATAAGATTAAAATTTCCTATTCTTCAACCATAATGAATTGATGGATCTAAATCAGGGGTTAGGAAACTATAGCCAGCATGCTCGCCATCTCTTTTTATAAATAAAATTTTATTAGCACACAGCCTTGCCCATTTTTTCATGTATTGCCTATGGCTGCTTTTGCATTACAAGGACAAAGTTGACTAGTTGCAACAAAGAATGTATGGCCCATAAGCCTGAAATATTTACTATCTGGCCCTCTAAGAAAATCGGTCAACCCCTGATCCAGCCCACAAGCATTAATGGCCTCTACATTACAAAATGAGAGACAACAAGGCCATATATGATTCCTAATAGAAGTAAACACCACCACCTATGAAATATTCTCATGAAAAAATTGAACCTGAGCCTGATCAAGCCTCTAGATCTAGCTACCAATTTCCAGGAAAGAAAGGACAGAGAAACACGTTAAATGATACCACACAGATAAATCAGCAAAACCTAATTGTGGGAAATTTTAAAGACAACGACTTTCATTTTTCAACAAATAAACTGTGAGAAAAAATAAAAGAGAGAATGAGAACCCATAGATTAAAAGAGACTTAAATGACATATCAACCAACTGCAATATGTGGATCTTATTTGGATCCTGATTCAAAGAAACTATGAGACACAGAGAGATAGAGAGAGGCAGACAGACAATAGGGAAAATTTAAACACTGAGTAAACATTTGTTGACATTAAGGAATTATCATTAGTTTATTTACATGTGATAATGTTATTATGATTATGTTTAAAAAACATTATCCATGAGAGATACATACAAAATATTTAATGATAAATGATACTATGTTTGGGACTTGAGCAGAAGGGGCCAGGGAGTGTGTACAGGTACAAATAAAACCAGATTGACTACATATTGATAATTATCAAGGATAAAGGATATATGGACATTCACTGTGCTATTCTTTCTACTTTTGTTTATGTTTGAAATTTTGTTATACACAATTTTTTTTTTTAAGGAAGATTAGCCCTGAGCTAACATCTGCTGCCAAGCCTCCTCGTTTTGCTGAGGAAGATTGGCCCTGAGCTAACATCCATGCCCATTTTCCTCTACTCTATATGTGGGATGCCAGCCACAGCATGGCTTGACAAGCAGTGCATAGGTCCACACCCAAGGTCTGAACCGGCGATCCCCTGGCCGCCAAAGAGGAACGTGCAAGCTTAACCACTGTGCCACAGGGATGGCCCCACATATAATTTTTTTTAATGGGGAAAATGTTAAACAATCACTTGGGGAGCTCTTTCAAATGATATGTGTCCTCTAATACTCAATTAATCTAGCACAGCCTCCTGAGGGGAACACAGCCCACAGCCAATAACCCCTCTCTCTAGCCTCCATCGAGACTCACTGCAATAGCGATTGATAGCAGTTGATGAGATGGGCTAAATCAGTCAGGTATACTGAGGCAAAAAGAAAAAAAAAAGAAGAATCTGATCTTGAGGAGAAAAATCTACTGGGGTTATTAGTTTAAATAAAATAATGTATTTTACTTAATAATATATTCAAAGCGAGAAAATTCGAAGGACCAAGTGAGAACTTAGGGGAAAAGAGATAAGGAACTCTTATCACAGTCATCCTTTCTACTGGGAGATTTTCCCCTCACCTCCTGTTATTATTGTAGGATTTGGTGAAAGCTCCATGGTTTTTTGAGGCAGGTTAAAAGGAAAGACCTGCTCCCATTCTCTCTCTCAGAACACATGGGAACTGACAAAGAATGAACGGTATGGTTTCTTAGAAAAATGAGAGCTTAAGAGAAGCCTGGATATTCTGAGTTAATGTAGACATGGAGACGTCCAGATTTTATGGCTCATTTAATTTTGGGTGGGCCTTTTCTTCTGGACTATATGAAAAAGAAGGGATAGGCAGGGAACCCTAGGCTTTCCCACAACAGGATGTACAATTTTAGGAAGATAACCAATTTGCTAAGGAGAGCTTGGGTCTAGTTACTCACCCAGAGGGGGCTGCAGCATACCCCCATTCTTCTCACAGTTCCCAATAGGCTGGATTTCAGCGGAGTCAACTAGCCGCCAGAAGTCATTCTTGTTGTCGCTGCCATCAAGGCGAAGGCGGAGGCGAGCACCTGTCAGTCCAACTACTGTGGCAATACAGGTGGATGTGGTGTTCCTGGGGTCCTGTGCTTCCAATTTCATGCTGATCTTGAACTCGTTGCTTGGAGGTGTGTAGGACTGAGGAGAACAAGCCATGGGGATTAGGCAGACTAAGAGTAAATGGCATTTTCAGTAGGATGTTAAGAGATGGAACTTGAAAATTTATGCCTTGGATTCAAATTCGTTATCTCTGGGCCAGGGGCAACCACCTTGAATTATTCCCTAATACTTAGGAAGGGTTTCATGCAAAAGAAACAATGGAAGGTAAAATGAAGAGGAAAAAGGTACTTTCCACTGACACATCAAATATACTTTCCACTCACCACACCAGTAAGAAAAGGACAAGAGTGTCTCAAATGGTTCTTACTTAAATGCTTTCTCATCCTTCCTTCCCCAACTCCCTAACCTTCCAGGTATTCATAATGATTTCTTTTTTTAGAAATCATCCTATTAAACTATCATATACTTAGCGTTTCTTCATGGAGCATTTCAATGTATTAACTTGTATATCCACCATACAGACTAACCATTGGGGGTTGATTCTTTTCTTATTTTGACATTAACTTATAAATCAATTCATATTTATAAAACAAGTTATAATTGACATACAATAAGCTTTACAGTTTAAGTCTTGATATATGCATACATCAATGATACCATACACATCACATACACCCTTAAAACTATCACCACAATCAAGATAATTAGCACGGACATACTCCCAGGTTTTCTCATGTTCCTTTATAAACCCACTGTCCAATAATTTCTGGACCCCATCCCCAGGCAAACACTGACCTACTTTCTATCATTGTAGATTGGTTTGCATTTTCTAGTCTTGAATGGAATCACAGAGAATATACTTTTTTTGGTCTAGCTTCTTTCATTCAGCATAATTATTCTGGTATTTATTCATATAGTTGAATGTATCAATAAGTCATTTCTTTTGCTTTATTTTTTTTAAATTTTTTGAGTTCGTAACAGTTTACATCATTGTGAAATTTCAGTTGTACATTATTTCTTGTCTGTCACCACACAGGTGCTTCCCTTCATTCCCTGTGCCTACTCCCCAACCCCCTTCCCTGGTAACCACTGAATTGTTTTCTTTGTCCATGTGTTTGTTTATATTCTACATATAAGTGAAATCATCTGATATTTGTCTTTCTCAGTCTGGCTTATTTTGGTAACCATGATTCCCTCCAGGTCTTTCCATGTTGTTGCAAATGGGATGAATTTGTCTTTTTTTCTGGCTGAGTAGTATTCCGTTATGTATATATACCACATCTTCTTTATCCAATCATCAGTCCATGGGCACTTGGATAGTTTCCATGTCTTGGCTATTGTGAATAGTGCTGCAATGAACACAGGGGTGCATATGTTACTTTGGATTGTTGATTTCAAGTTGTTTGGGGAGATACTGAGTAGTGGGATAGCTGGGTCATATAGTATTTCTATTTTTAGTTTTTTGAGGCATTTCCATACTGTTTTCCATAGTGGCTGCACCAGTTTGCATTCCCACCAGCAGTGTATGAGGGTTCCCTTCTCTCCACACCCTCTCCAACATTTGTTATTTTTAGTCTTAGCGATTATAGCCATTTTAACAGGTGTCATCTTATAGTTTTGATTTGCATTTCCCTGATGATTAGCGGTGTTGAACATCTTTTCATGTGTTTATTGGCCATCTGTATATCTTCTTTGGAAAAATGTCTGTTCATATCCTCTGCTGTTTTTTGATCACGCTGTTTGTTTTATTGTTGTTGAGTTGTGTGAGTTCCTTATACGTTATGGAGATTAACCCCTTATTGGATATATGATTTGCAAAAATTTTCTCCCAATTGGTGGGTTGTCTTTTGGTTTTGATCCTAGTTTCTTTTGCCTTGCATAAGCTCTTTAGTCTGATGAACTCCCACTTGTTTATTTTGTTCATTTGTTTCCTTGGTCTGAGAAGACATGGTATTTGAAACGATCCTTTTAACTTTAAGTTCAATGTCAAAGAGTGTACTCCCTATATTATCTTCTAGGAGTTTTATGGTTTCAGGACTTATCTTCAAGTCTTTGATCCATTTTGAGTTTATTTTTGTGTATGGCATGAGATAATGGTCTACTTTCACTCTTTTGCATGCGGCTGTCCAGTTTTCCCAATACCATTTATTAAAGAGACTGTCTTTTCTCCATTGTATGTTCTTGGCACTTTTGTAGAAGATCAGCTGTCCACCGATATGTGGTTTTATTTCTGGGCTTTCAGTTCTGTTCCATTGATCTGTTTGCCTGTTTTTGTACCAGTACCATGACATTTTGATCACTGTGGCTTTGTAATACATTTTGAAGTCAGGGATGATGATGCCTCCAGCTTTGTTCTTTTTTCTCGGTATTGCTTTAGCAATTCAGGGTCTTTTGTTGCCCCATATGAATTTTAGGAGTCTTTGCTTCATTTCTATGAAGAATGTCATTGGGATTCTGATTGTGATTGCACTGAATCTGTAGACTGCTTTGGGTAGTATGGACATTTTAACTATGTTTACTCTTCCAACCTATGTGCAGGGAATCTCTTTCCATCTCTTTATGTCATTATCTATTTCCTTCAATAATGTCTTATAGTTTTCATTGTATAAGTCCTTTGCCTCCTTAGTTAAATTTATTTCTAGGTACTTTATTCTTTTTTTGCTATTGTAAATGGAATTGTATTTTTTTTAACAAAGATTTATTTCTCAATTTTTTTTAAAGATTTAGCACCTGAGCTAACAACTGTTGCCAATATTTTTTTTCCTTCTCCCCAAAACCCCCCAGTACATAGTTGTATATTCTAGTTGTGAGTGCCTCTGGTTGTGCTATGTGGGATGCTGCCTGATGAGCGGTGCCGTGTCCATGCCCAGGATCCGAACCAGGGAAACCCTAGGCCACCAAAGTGGAGCACGTGAACTTAATTACTTGGCCATGGGGCTAGTCCCCCAGGAATTGTATTCTTGACTTCTCTTTCTCTAAGTTCGTTGTTAAGAGTACAGAAATGCAATTGATTTTTCTAAGTTGATTTTGGTGCCCACAATTTTACCGTAGTTGTTAATTATTTCTAATAGTTTTATGATGGATTCTTTAGGGTTCTCTAACAGTGAGAATTTCAGTTCTTCACTCCCTATATGGATTCCTTTTATTCCTTTCTCTTGCCTAATTGCTCTGGCCAAAAACCTCCAGTACTATGCTGAGTAAGAATGATGATAGTGGGCAACCTTGTCTTGTTCCTGTTCTCAGAGGGATGGTGTTCAGGTTTTCCCCATTGAATAGATGTTGGCTGTGGGTTTGTCATATATGGCCTTTATTATGTTGAGATAATTTCCTTCTATCCCCATTTTGTTAAGAGTTTTTATCATAAATGGCTGTTGGATCTTGTCAAATGCTTTCTCTGTACCTACTGAGTTATCACGTGGGTTTTATTCCTCATTTTGTTAATATGGTGTATCACACTGATTGATTTGCAGATGTTCACCCATCCCTGTTTCCCTGGAATAAATCCCACTTGATCACGCTGTATGATCTTTTTGATGTATTGCTGTATTTGGGTTGCCAATATTTTGAGGATTTTTGCATCTATATTCATCAGCGATATTGGCCTGTAGTTCTCCTTTTTTGTGTTGTCTTTGTCAGGCTTTGGTATCAGAGTGATGTTGGCCTTATAGAATGTGTTACGAAGCGTTCCATCTTCCCTAATTTTTTGGAATAGCATGAGAAGGACAGGTATTAAATCCTCTCTGAAAGTTTGGTGGAATTCCCCAGGGAAGCTGTCTGGTCCTGGGCTTTTATTCTTTTGGCTGTTTTTGATTACTGTTTCCATCTCTTTACTTGTGATTGGTTTATTCAGATTATCTGTTTCTTCTTGATTCAGCTTTGGGAGGTTGTAATAGTCTAAGAATTTATCCATTTCCTCTAGATTGTCCATATTGTTGGCATATAGCTTTTCACAGTATTCTCTTATAATCCACAGTATTTCTATGGTATCTGTTGTTATTTCTCCTCTTACATTTCTAATTTTATTTATCTGAGCCTTCTCTCTTTTTTTCTTTGTAAGTCTGGCTAGGGGTTTGTCAATTTTGTTTATCTTCTCAAAGAACCAGTTCTTTGTTTCATTGATCCTTTCCACTGCCCTTTTTGTTTCAATAGCATTTATTTCTGCTCTGATTTTTATTATTTCTCTCCTGCTGACTTTGGGCTTTGTTTGTTCTTCTTTTTCTAATTCAATTAGGTGCGGTTTGAGATTGCTTATTTGGGTTTTTTCTTGTTTGTTAAGGTGAGCCAGTATTGCGATGCATTTCCCTCTTAATACGGCTTTTGCTGCATCCCATATGAGTTGGCATGGTATGTTTTCATTTTCATTTGTCTCCAGATATTTTTTTGATTTCTCCATTAATTTCTTCAATGATCTATTTGTTGTTCAATAGCAAGTTCTTTAATTTCCACATCTTTGTCCTTTTCTCAGTTTTTTCTTGTAATTAATTTCTAGTTTTATAGCATTGTGATTGGAAAAGACGCTTGTTATTATTTCAATCTTCTTAAATTTATTAAGGCTTGCCTTGTTTCCCAACATATAGTCTATCCTTGAGAATGTTCCGTGTGCACTTGAGAAGAATGTGTATTCTGCTGTTTTTGGATGGAGTGTTCTATATATGTCTATTAAGTCCATCTGGTCTAGCTTTTCATTGAATTCCACTGTTTTCTTGTTGATTTTCTGTCTGGATGATCTGTCCATTGATGTGATTGGAGTGTTGAGGTCCCCTACTGTTATTGTGTTATTATTAATGTCTCCTTTTAGGTTTGTTAATAGTTGCTTTATGTACTTTGGTGCTCCTGTGTCGGGTGCATAGATATTCATGTGTTATTTCTTCTTGGTGGAGTGTCCCTTTGATCATTATATACTGCCCCTCTTTGTCTCTCTTTACCTGTCTTATGTTGAAGTCTACTTTGTCTGATAGAAGTATTGCAAGACCTGCTTTCTTTTGTTTGCCATTGGCTTGGAGTATCATCTTCCATCCCTTTGCTCTGAGCCTGTGTTTGTCTTTCGAGCTGAGATGTGTTTCCTGAAGGCAGCATATTGTTGGGTCTTGTTCTTTAATCCATCTCACCACTCTGTCTTTTTATTGGAGAATTCAATCCATTTATCTTTAGGGTGATTATAGATATACGAGGGCTTTATGCTGCAATTTTATCACACATTTTTCCCCTTCTCCTGCATTACCTGTGTTTGTTGTCCCTGTGTATTTTGGTCTACCAATCGAGTTCTGTAGTTTTTTATGTTGTGTTTCTTTATTTTCTCCTTATTTATTATTTGTGTCTCTGCTCTGCTTTTTTATTTAGTGGTTATCCTGAGGTTTGCATCAAGATCTCATGGATAAGATAGTCCCTTTTCTGATGACCTCTAATTTCCTTAGACTAAACTGATTCAGTCCCTTTCCTCCTCCCCTCCTAAGTTGTTTTTCTCACATCTTATTTCAACTTGTGTTATGAGTTTGTGGTTAAAATGATAAGATTATCTTTATTTTTGGTGTTTTCCTTCCATTTGTCTTTAATGCTATACTTAAGTATTTGCTATCCTGCCCTGATTCTGTCTACCTATTTATCTCCTTACTCCACACTTTGTAACCTCTTTCTCTCCCCTTTTTTTTTCAGGTACGAGAGCCTTCTTGAGGATTTCCTAAAGGGGGGGTCTTGTGGCTACAAACTCCCTTAGCTTATGTTTGTCTGGGAAAGTTTTTATTTCTCCATCATATCTGAAGGATATTTTTTCTGGATAGAGTATTCTTGGCTGAAAGCTTTTGTCCTTCAATGATTTGAATATGTCATTCCAGTCTCTCCTAGCCTGTAAGGTTTCTGCAGAGAAATCCACTGAAAGCCCGATGGGGGTTCCTTTGTGGGTTACTCTCTTCTGCCTTGCTGCCCTTAGTATTCTTTCTTTGTCATTCAATTTTGCCAGTTTCACTACTATATGCCTTGTAGTAGGTCTTTTTACACTGACATATTTAGGAGATCTGGCAGCCTCTTCCACATGGATTTCCTTCCCTAGATTTGGGAAGTTCTCCGCTATTATTTCTTTGAACACACTTTCTGCTCCATTCTTCTCTTCTCCTTCTGTAATACTTATAATTCTTATGTTGCATTTCCTAATTGATTTGGGTATTTCTGGGAGACTTTCTTCATTTCTATTTAGTCTTAGTTCTCTCTCCTCCTCTAACTGGAGCATTTCAACATGTCTATCTTCGATTATGCTGATTCACTCCTCTATGGTACCCACTTGTGCGTTCAGGGAATCCATATTTTTTTTTACTTCTTCCATTGTGTCTTTCATCTCTAATATTTCTGATTGATTCTTCTTTATAGTTTCAACCTCTTTTTTAAAGTGGCTCCTGAACTCATTGAATTGTTTCTCTAAATTCTCTTTGACCTCGTTTGAGTTTTTTGATGATAGCTGTTTTGAATTCTTTGTCATTTAGATTACATATTTCTGTGTCCTTAGGACTGATTTCTGGGTACTTGTTATTTTCTCTCTGGTCCGGAGATCTAATATAGTATTTGATATCACTATAGGGAGTTGTTCTGTGCTTTAGTATCCTGGCATTATTTGGTTGCGGTTACTGCCTAGTGCCACTGGGTGGGGGTCAAGAGCCACATAGTCTGAGCCCTCTGCTTGCAGCCAAAATCCAGGGGCTGGAGCTGTGTTGAGTGGGTTGGGGGAGGGGTGCTTTCTCCTGCATGCTCTTGGGGTCTTCTCCCTCTGCTCTCCTGGGATGTTGGTTTGATAAGGTCACACCTGCTAAAGCTTCCACCCCGGTAGAGGGCTTCCCTCTAGGCTGCCAGGGCCCTCGGGAGTCCTTGATGTTCCCGTGAACAACCATCCCCTGCCCCATTCCCTTCTTCTCAGAGGCTGCCCACGGTCCCTGATCACAGTCTTTAAGAGGAGGGAGCGAAGATTTCTCTTACCCTGTTTCCCCTCCTCCAAGGCAGGCTCCAGTCTCTCCGCCCTCCATCATATGGCTGCGTGGGTCCCTCCGATGTTTTTTGTGTTGTGTTTGGATGTCCTCTGTTGGATTATGGATGTCTTTTTTGGTTGTATATTGGAGGGGAAAGATTTCTGTGAGACCTCACTCTGCCATGATGCTGATGTCACTCTTTTGCTTTATTTTTAAAGACTTTATTTCTTTAGAGTAGTTTTAGCTTCACAGCAAAATTGAAAGGAAGGTACAGAGATTTTCCATACACCCTGTCCCCACACATGCATAGCCTCCCTTATTATCAACCTCCCTCACCACAGTGGTAGATTTGTTATAATTGATGAACCTACACAGACACATCACAATCACCCAAAGTCCAGAGTTTACATTAGGGTTCTCTCTTGGTGCTGTATATTCCATGGGTTTGGTCAAATGTATAATGACACGTATCCATCATTATAGGATCATACAAAATAGTCTAACTGCCCTAAAAATCCTCTGTGCTCTCTCTGCCTAGTCAACCTCACCCATTCAACCACTAATCTTTTTACTGTCTCCATAGTTTTGCCTTTTCCAGAATGTCAAATAGTTGAAATCATACAGTATGTAGCCTTTTCAGATTGATTTCTTTCCCGTAGTAATATGCATTTAAGTTTCCTCCATGTCTTTTCAAGGCTTGATAGCTCATTTCTTTTTAAGGCTGAATAATATTTCATTGTCTGGCTAAACCACGGTTTATTTATCCATTCATCTATTGAGGAACGTCTTGGTTGTTTCCAAGTTTTGGCAGTTTTAATAAAGCTACAATAAACATCCATGTGCAGGTCTTTGTGTGGACATAAGTTTTCAGTTCGTTTGGGTAAATACCAAGGAATGTGATTGTTGGATTGTATGATAAGAGTTTAATTTTGTAAGAAGTCACCAAACTGTCTTGCAAAATGACTGTACCATTTTGCATTCTTACAAGCAATGAATGAGAACTCCTGTTGCTCCTTGTCCTTGTCAGCATTTGGTGGTGTCAGTGTTCTGGATTTTAGCCATTCTAATAAATGTGTAGTGGTATCTCATTGTTTTTATAATTTGCATTTCTCTGATGACATATGACGTGGAACATCTTTTCACATGCTTTTTGGTCACCTGCATATCTTCTTTGGTGAGGTGTCTGATAAGATCTTTGGCCCATTTTTAAATTTAATTGTTTGTTTTCTTATTGTTCAGTTTTTAGTGTTCTTGAAGTAGTCTATTTTCAATAACAATCCTTTATCAGATGTGTCTTCTTAAAGTATTTTCTCCCAATCTGTGGTTTGTCTTCTCATTTTCTTGACAGTGTCTTTCACAAAACAGAAGGTTTTAATTTTAATGAAGTCCAGCATGTCAGTTATACCTTTCATGGATCATGCCTTTGGTGTTGTATCTAAAAAGTCATTAGCATACCCAAGGTCATCTTGTTTTTCTTCTATGTTATCTTTCAGGAGTTTAATACTTTTGAGTTTTACATTTAGGTCTGTGGTCTATTTTGAGTTAATTCTTGTGAAGAGTGTAAGGTCTGGGTCTAGATTCCTTCTTTTGCATGTGGCTGTCCAGATGTTTCAGCACCATTTGTTGAAAGGACTGTCTTTGCTCCTTTGTCAAAGATCAGTTGATTATATTTATGTGGGACTATTTCTGGGTTCTCTATTCTATTCTATTCATCTATCTGTCTCTTCCTTTATACCACACTGTATTGATTACTGTAGCTTTACAGTAAGTCTTGAAGTTGACTACTGTCAGCCTCGAATTTGTTCTTCTCCTTCAAGGCTGTGTTGTCTATTCTAGATCTTTTTGCCTCTCTGTATAAACTTTAGAATCAGTTTGTCAACTGGGTTGTTAGTTTTTCTGTTCTTGAGATGTATGAGTACTTTATATATTTTGGATATTAACACTTTATCATATATATGGGTTTGCAAATATCTTCTCCCAATTGTTAGGCTGTCTTTTTGTTTTGTTGGTGGTTTCCTTTGCTGTGCAGAAAGCTTTTTAGTTTGATGTAGTCCCATTTGTTTATTTTCCCATTGTTTCCCTTGCCTGGTCACATATGTTACTTGAAAATATGCTGCTAAGGCCAGTGTTGAAGAACGTACTGCCTATGTTTTCTTCTAGAAGTTTCATGATTTCAGGTCTTACATTTAAGTCTTTAATCCATTTTGAGTTAATTTTTGTGTATGGTGTAAGATAATGGTCTACTTTCATTCTTTTGCATGAAGCTGTCCAGTTTTCCCCAAACTGAAACATATTTATTGAAGAGACTTTCCTTTCTCCAGTGTATCTTCTTGGCTCCCCTGTCGAAAATTAGCTGTTCACAGATGTGTGAGTTTATTTCTGGGCTCTTGATTCTGTTCCATTGATCCGTGTGTCTGTTTTTGTTTTGGTTACTATAGCTTTGTAGTATACTTTGGAATCAGAGAGTGTGATACCTCCAGATTGTTCTTTTTTCTCAGGATTCCTCTGGCTATTTGGGGTCTTCTGTCATTCCATATAAATTTTAGGATTCTTTGTTCTATTTGTGTGAAAAATGTTGTTGGACCTTTGATAGGGATTGCATTGATTCTGTAGACTGCTTGAGGAAGTATGGAAATTTTGTTGCAATTATAAATGGGATTGTATTCTTAATTTCTCTTTCTGCTACTTCATTGTTAGTATACAGAAATGCAACTGATTTTTGTATGTTGATTTTTGTATCCTGCAACTTTACCGTATTCATTATTTCTAAAAGTTTTTTGAATGGATTCTTTAGGGTTTTCTATATGTAAAGTCATGTCATCTGCAATAATGACAGCTTTACTTCTTCCTTTCCAATATGGATCCCTCTTATTTCTTTTTCTTGCCTGACTGCTCTGGCAAGGACTTCCAATACTATGTTAAATAAGAGTGGTGACAGTGGGCATCCTTGTCTGGTTCCTGTTCTTAGAGGGATAGCTTTCAGTTTTCCTGAAAGCTATCTGAATATTTCTCCACTGAGAATGATATTAGCTGTGGGTTTGCCATATATGGCTTTATGTTGAGCTGCTTTCCTTCAATACCCATTTTATTCAGAGTTTTTATTATAAATGGATGCTGTATCTTGGCATGTGATTTTTATTCTTCATTTTGTTAAGGTGATGTATTATGTTGATTGATTTGTGGATGCTGAACCATCCCAGCAGCCCCTAGAATACACCCCACTTGATCACGGTGTATGATCTTCTTAACAAATTGTTGTATTTGATTTCCTAGTATTTTGTTGAGGATTTCTGCATCAATATTTATCAGTGATATTGGCCTGTAATTTGCTTTTTTGGTGGTGTCCTTGTCTGGTTTTGGTATCAGGATAATGTTGGCTTCGTAGAATGAGTTAGGAAGCTTCCCCTCCTCTTCAATTTTTGGAAGATTTTGAGAAGGACAGGTATTAAGTCTTCTTTGAATGTTTGGTGCAGTTCACCAGGGAAGCCATCTGGTCCTGGACTTTTACTTTTTGCGCGGTTTTTGATAACTGTTTCAATCTCCTTACTGGTGACTGGTCTATTCAAATTCTCTATTTCTTCTTGATTCAGTTTTGGAAGGTTCCAACTTTATTCTTTTGCATAAGGATATCCAGTTACCCACATCCGTTGTTGAAAATCTCACTGAACTGTTTTGGCATCCTTGTCCAAAACCAATTGAGCATAAATGTAGGAGTTTATTTCAGGATGCTCAAATCTAATCAACTGATCTATATGTATATTTTTATGCCAGTACCACAATGTCTAGAGTGCTGTAGCTTTGTAGTAAGTTTGGAAATCAGGAAATGTGAATCCTCTACTTTTGTTCTCCTTCCCCAACATTGTTTTGGTTATTCTGAGTCCCTTAGGATCAACTTGTTAATTTCTACAAAATAGCTGGGATTTTGATAGGAATTACATCAAATCAATAGATCAATCTGGAGAGTACTGCTGACAGCTATGTGATTTGCCAATATTTTCTCCAAGTCCATGCCTTTTATTTTCAGTCTCTTACCAGTAGTGTCTTTTGAAGAACATAAGTTCTGAATTTTGAGAAAGTCTATTTTATAAACTTTTTCTAATGGACCATGCTGTTGGTAAGGTGTTTTCCAAAGTTTTTTTAATATAAATTTTGCATATTTGTTAGTTTATTCCTAAATATTAATTCTTTGCTGCTATTGTAAATGGGAGCTTCTCTTCCATTTATCTTCTATTGAGTTACTTTTAACCAGTGAGTTAAATACTGGCTTTAGTTACTAAGGTATACATATTTTTTTCAAGTCAAGGATGTATCATTCATTTGCTATCTTTTTTTGCTCAGTAATGTGTTGTTTTTCTGCCAAACTACTTTCCAAAATAATTGAACTATCTTACATTTTCACCAGTAGTTTATGAAAGTTCCATTTACTCCACATCCTTGCCACTGTTAGATATGGTCAGTCTTTTTTATCAGAGACATTTAAATAAATGTATAGAGAAATCTCATTATGATTTTACTTTGTATTTCCCTAACGAATAATGCTGACCATCAATTCATGCGCTTATTTGCCACCCAGATATTTTCTTTGGTGTTTGTTCTAATCTTTCAATCTGGATCCCTTTTATTTCTTTTTCTGACATGGTTCTACTGGTAGTACAATAGTGCTCCCTACTGAGGGGGACATGTTCCAAGACTCCCAGTGGATGCCTGAAACCATGGACAGTACCAAAGTCTATATATACCATGTTTTTTCCTATATATACATACATATGATGAAGTTTAACTTATAAACTAGGCACAGTAAGAGATTAACAACTTCTCTTTGGCATATCCAAATTGCCAGCATCACTACTCTTGTGCTTTCAGGCCAGTATTAAGTAAAACACAAGCACTGCGATATCATGAGAGTCAATCTGATAACCCAGGCAGCTGCTAAGTGACTAATGGGCAGGTAGTGTATGCAGTGTGGATATGCTGGACAAAAGGATGAATCATGTCTTGGGCAGGACAGAGCAGGATGGTGTAAGATTTCATCACATTACTCAGAATGACATGCAATTTAAAACTTATGAATTATTTCTGGAATTTT
The DNA here is from genome assembly GCF_037783145.1 of Equus przewalskii. Lineage (NCBI taxonomy): Eukaryota > Metazoa > Chordata > Mammalia > Perissodactyla > Equidae > Equus > Equus przewalskii. The sequence continues at coordinate 16,925,575 of NC_091832.1, read as the reverse complement.
CCATTCAAAGTTTTCAAACCATGATTTACTGTGGGTATCTGAAACCAGAGAAAGTAAAAGCTCTAATAAGGGAGAACTACTGTACAATGCTGAAAAGTAGTGACAAGAGCAGACATCCTTGTCTTGTCCCTGACCTTAAAGGGGAAGCATTCAGTCTTTTACCATTAAGTATAATGTCACTTGTAGATTTTTCATAGATGCCCTTTAGGGTGTAGGATTTAGGAAATCCCTTTCTATTTCTTGTTTCTTGAGTTTTTATTAGTAAGGGACGCTGGATTTTGTCAAATGCTTTTTCTGCATCTATTGTGATATTTTTTCTTCATTAGTATATTCATACGGTGAATTACATCAACTGAGTTTTGAATGTTGAATCAATCTTGCATTCTTGGAATTAAACCCCACTTGGTCATGATGAATTATTTTTATATACTGTTGGATTGATTTCCTAAAATTTTGTTTATAATTTTTACATGTATTTTCACATGGCATGTTGTTTTGTAGTTTTCTTTTCTTTCAATGTCTTTGCCTAGTTTTGGTATCAGAGTAAAGCTTGCCTCATGGAATGAGTTGGGAGGTATTACATTCTCTTAAACTTTGTGGAACAATCTGTGCAGAACTTGTATTATTTTTTCCTTAAATGTTTGGAACAATTCACCAGTGAAGTCATCTAAGCCTGGAATTTTCTTTGTGGGAAAGTTTTTAACTACAAATTCAACTTCTGTAACAGAAAGAGCACTATTCAGATTTCCATCTTCTTGAGCAAGCTTTGGTAATTTGTGTCATTCGTGAAAATTATCCATCTCATATAAGTTGTCAAATCTAAAGGCACAGATTTGTTCATAATATTCCTTTGTCATCTTTTTACTATTGTAGAATCAATAGTGATGTCACCTCTTTCAGTTCTGGTATTAGTAATTTGTATTTTCTTTTATTCTTGATTAATCTGGCTAGAGGTTTTTCACTTTTACTGATCTTTGCAAAGAACCAGCTTTTTGTTTCAATGGTGTTCTCTATTATTTTTCTGTTTTTTATTTCATTGATTTATGCTGTAGTCTTGATTTATGCTCTATTTCTTTTCCTCTGCTTACTTCGGGGATAACTTGCTCTTTTTTCCCTAGTTTTTTAAAACTGTAAGCTGAGGTCACTAAATGAAACTTTCCTTCTTTTCTAATATAGGTGTTTAGTGCTACAAATTTCCCCTAAGTAGTGCTTTGGCATCATACCACAAATTCTGAAATGTTCTGCTTTCATTTCCATTTAGTTGAAAATACTTTCTAATGTCCCTAAGTACCTTTTAGTGATACTTAGTTTTCAAATATTTGGAGATTTTCCAAATCTCCAGATAGCTTTCTGCTACTGATTTTTAATTTAATGCCAGTGTTATCAGAGAACATACTTTGTATTACTTAAATCCTTTTAAGTTTATCAGGTCCTATTTTATAGCCTGACTTGGTAAATGTTCTGCCTGTGTGTGAAAAGAATGTATATTCTGCTGCTGTTGGAGAGTGTTAGCTAGGTCAAGTTGGTTGATAGTGTCGTTCAAGTCAACTATAAACTTGCTGATTTTCTGTCTACCTGTTCTTTAATCATAGGAGTATTAAAAGTCTGACTACAGATTTATTTATTTCTCCTTACAGTTCTATCATTTTTTTCTTCATGTAAGGACTGTCTGACCCCTTATCATGATGAAATTACTTTTTACTCCTGGTAATATTCTTTGTCCTGAAATATACTTTGATATTAATATAGCCATTTCAGCTTTATCATGGCTAATGTCAGCATGGTATATCATTTTCCATTCTTTTACATTTTTTTCTATTGAGGTCAAAATAGTTTATAACATTGTGAAATTTCAGTTGTGCATTATTATTAGTCCGTCACTGTATAAATGTGCCCCTGTACCCCTTATGCCCACCTTGCACCCCCTTCCCCCTGGTAACCACTAATCAGTTCTCTCTGTCCAAATGTTAGTTTATCTTTCACATATGAGTGAAGTCATACAGTGTTTGTCTTTCTCTGCCTGGCTTATTTTGCTTAACATAATACCCTCAAGGTCTATCTATGTTGTTGCGAATGGGATGATTTTGTCTTTTTTATGGCTGAGTAATTCCATTGTATATATATACAGCACAGCTTCTTTATCCAGTCATCAGTTGATGGGCACCTGGATTGCTTCCATGTCTTGGCTATTGTGAATAATGCTGCAATGAACATACGGGTGCATAAGTCTCTTTGAAGTGCTGATTTCAGGTTCTTTAGATAAATACTCAGTAGTGGTATTTGAAAAGATCTTTCTAAGACTAATGTCAAAGAGTGTACGGACCAGATTTTCTTCTAGTAGTTTTATGGTTCCACGTCTTACCTTCAAGTCTTTAATCCATTTTGAGTTAATTTTTGTATATGGTGAAAGATAATGGTCTACTTTCATTTTTTTGCATGTGGCTGTCCAGTTTTCCCAATACCATTTATTGAAGAGACTTTCCTTTTCCCATTGTATTTTCTTAGCTCCTCTGTTGAAGATAAGCTGTCTGCAGATGTGTGGTTTTATTTCTGGGCTTTCAATGCTGTTCCATTGATTGTGTGTCTGTCTTTGTACAAGTACTATGCTGTTTTCATTACTACAGCTTTGTAGTATATTTTGAAGTCAAGTATTGTGAAGCCTCCAGCTTTGTTCTTTTTTCTCAGGATTGCTTTAGCTATTTGGGGTCTTTTGTTGCCCCATACGAATTTTAGGATTCTGTGTTCTATTTCCATGAAGAACGTCATTGGGGTTCTGACTGGGATGGCACTGAATCTGTAGACTGCTTTAGGTAGTGTGGACATTTTAACTATGTTTATTCTTCCAATCCATGTACATGGAATATCCTTCCATCTCTTTTTTTTTTTTCCTTCCTGGCAAGGAAGATGCACCCTGAGCTAACATCTGTGCCAATCCTCCTCCAGTTTTTGCATGTGGGATGCCTCCACAGCACAGCTGACGAGTGGAGCAGGTCCATTCCTGGGATCCGAACCTGCAAATGTGGACCACTGAAGCAGAGTGAGCAGAACTTTAACCACTCGGCCATGGGCCAGCCCCTCTTTCCATTTCTTTATGCCATCATCAATTTCTTTCAATGGTGTCTTATAGTTTTCATTGCATAGGTCTTTCACCTCCTTGGTTAGATTTATTCCTAGATATTTTATTCTGTTGCTGCAATTGGAAATGAGATTGTATTCTTGAGTTCTTTATGTTAGGTTGTTATTAGAGTATAGAAATTCCACTGATTTTTGTAAGTTGATTTTGTACCCTGCAACTCATTCTTTTACTTTTAACCTATTTCTTTATATTTAAAGTGCAATTTCTTGCAGGCAGTATATAATTGGGTCTTGCTGTTTTAGCCAATGTGACAATCTCATCCTTTTAATTAAAGCATTTAGCCCATTTATAATTAATTTGATTACTGATATGGTTGGATTTAAATCTACTATCTTGCTATTTGTTTTCTATTATTTTAGTAGTTGCTTTGGGGTTTATAGTAAGCATATTTAACTTATGGGTCTATCTTCAAGTAACATTATACTACTACATGTGTAAGAATCTTGTAATAGCATACTTAAGATTTCCCCCCTCCTGGTCTTTATGGTATTGCTGTCATACATTTTACGTATACATCTGTTACCACCTCTACAATGCAATATTATTATTATTGTTGTTTACACAGTTATCTTTTATAGAGACTTAAATAAGAAAAAACATTTTATGTATTTAGCCTTATAATTACAATTTCCAGTGACTTTCATCCCTTTGTGTAGATTTGTAGTTCCACGTGGTATCATTTTCTTTCTGCTTGGTGCACCTTCCTTTAACATTTCTTGTACTGAGTCTTCTGGTGATAATTCCTTCAGCTTTTCTATGTCTGAAAAGATCTTTATTTTTCAAAGATCTTTTTGCTGGGTATAGAATTCTAGGTTGATGGTTTTTCCATTTGGCACTTTAAACATGTTACTCAACTTTCTTCTCGTTTGCATTGTTTCTGCCAAGAAAATATAATGTCATTCTTATCTTAGTTCCCCTGTATGTAAAGTGTCTTTTTTCCTGTGGCTGCTTTTAAGATGTTCTCTATCACTAATTTTGAGCATTTATGATATGCCTTAGTGTAGTTTTCTTCATTTCTTTTTTTTTTTTTTTTTATTTTGGAAAGTTTTTAGCCATTATATCTTCAAATATTTTTGCTGTCCTGTGTCTTCTCTCTTTTGGGCACTCCAATTACATAGTCTATGAAGTTACTCCACGGAACTTGAAACTACCCTATGGCTCACTGATGCTCTTTTCATTTTTTAAAAACTTTTCTCTTTATGTTTCATCTTGAATAGTTTCTATTGCTATGTCTTCAAGTTTATTCATCTTTTCTTCTGCCATGATTCCCACCCAGTGTACTTTTCATTCTGCACATAGTACTTCATTATGAATCTTTTTTATATCTTCCATGTCTCTACTTAACTTTCGAAAACATGCAATACAATTAAAATAATTGTTTTAATGTTTTTGTCTGCTATTCTAAGATCTGTATAGGTTCTGAGTCTGTTTCAATTGACTGATTATTCTGCTCATCATTGCTTCCAGTTTCCTGCTTCTTTACATGCCTGGTAATCTCTGACTGGATGCCAGACATTGTGAATTTTATCTGTTGGGTGCTGGATATTTTTGCATTCCCTTCCTGTGCTTTGTTCCTAAATGCAGTTAAGTTACTTGGAAAGAGTTTGATCATTTTGAGTCTTACTTTTCTGATTTGTTAGGCAGGTCCAAAGCAGTGCTCATTCTAAGGCTAATTATCTCCCACTAGTGAGCAAGATCTCTCTGAGTATTTCACCTGATGCCACATGAATTAGGAGATTTTCCAGTCTAGCTGATGGGATCAGGCACTATTCCCAACCCTGTGTGAGTGCCAGGCTCTATTCCTTTTAATCCTTTTAGATGCTTTTTTCCCTTGGCTTTGGATAGTTTCCTCACATGCATATGCTTAACAATAGTACTTTGCTGCATACTTGAAGGGGTCTCTCTGTAGATCTCTGCGGTTTTCTTTCTGTGCAGCGCTCTCCTCTCTGGCACTCTGTCCTGAAAAGTCTAGCCATATTGGTTTCCCTGGACTCTCCAGCTCCCTCTCCTCAAATTAAAGAGTCTGCTGGTTCCACCTGGGTTTCCCTTCCCTGGGCCAGGGTCTCAAAACTCTCTTAAGGCAGTAAGTTGGGAAATCATAAGAGGCTTAACTCATTTGTTTTCCATCTCTCAGATCACTGAGCTTGGTTGCCTGATCTTCAGTAACTTGTTTAATATATTTCGTCTTTTTAAAATTATTTTGGGTGGGGTGTAAATTTAATACTTATTATTCGAAATGAGCAGAAGTCCTGAATTTGTACTTTTATTTAGAGTATAGAAAAAATTCAAACTCAAAGTGAAATGTTGACAGTTTTAGGAAATAGCCATTGAATACCAAAGGAAGGGAGACATAAATAACTTCTTGACCTTTAGCTCTGTTGAGCAGCAGTACCCTTCTTTGCTTACCAGCCTTATCATGTACTGATATAGTCAACATCATCTGTGTATTGTGTGGGGCATTTAATCCTAAGTGGGAAACTCTGAATGACTTGTAATGAACTCCTAACACACTCCTCCTCAATGGGACTCAGTGCCAGTAGTCTTATGAAAAGATAAGATTTTGGCAGGGGTGTTGGGTACAAAGAAACAAATACTGCTCCACTTCCAAAAACTGTCTAAGGGCTATAACTGTTTCCTATCTGTCTGAATTAAGAGCTATAGTAAAAATTAGCTTTTGTTTTCAGTAACACAGAATATCCTCAAGGAGGCAAAGAAGAAGGAAAAGGTGTTACTTGGGATGAAGTTGGGGAGAATGTCTGCTGCCAAAACTCATCGTGGGTCTTGAGTTGTATTCTTCCCAGAGAACTTTAATCTGGGGCCTCCAGGCGAGAAGCCCAAGGGCTCTGACCTCGTGTTTTGCTCGTCTAAAGACCAGAAAAAAACTACGTGCCTCCCACCTGCTGAAGATGCTGAGAATCAATTACCTGCTTGAAGCAATGGACAGGCGCTGGGACTGAACATGTTTCTTTTAGGTATTTGTCCCAGGTAAAATGACCTGTAAAGGAAATAGAAATCTCCATCACAGTCAACTTCCTAAAAAAATACTTTCAGGATGCAACCTACACTAAACATTAGGCTATTTTCAGACTGGTTTGAAGCATAAAAAAACTTATTTTTCCCTGTTTGGGCTCAAAGGAGTATTAGGGGGAGAAATCCAGGTGACTTCAGTGGATCATTTTAGATCACTGTTTTTAAATCATGGTCTAAAAATGACCTCAGGTCTTTTTCATGTTAGTTCCTAAAGCAATCCAAAATGCCAGAGCAAGATATAACAGTGTCTCAAAGAAGTGCCCAGGAAGCTCACGGAAAACAGAACAGAAGAGGTAGAAAGGGGTGAGGAGATTCCTTCTGACAACCTAACTCCTGGAGAGGTCCCTTAATGCCATCAAGTGGCAGCTTTTAACACCCAATATGGTTGGATCCCACCACCTCAGCTCAAAAAAGAACGAAGGAAAGGCTATCTAGAGACATAGAGTAAGAGGATTTGAGGGCTGAAAAAGTCAGAATGAGCGAGATTATACTTGAATTCTCACTCTAAAAACTGGCTCTCTTTCATCCACCCCTACCCCACTCCCATCCCTGCCACTGTTGCATTGCACTGAGGTGCAAAATGATAAAGATCTGGTAATTTAGAGAAAAGTACGTCTTGGATAGCATTTCTGATGACGGGAACTAAGAGTAAGTTGAGGAATCTACAGAATCTTTTAGCCTCTGGAAGTGGCCTTAGAGCCTCTCAAAGTTTGAGGAACACTGCACTAGAGAAACAGTCTTTAAGGTGACACTATGCTGGGGCCAGAGAAAACATTTTAAAGGACAGGTTGTTAAATACATATCTTATTGGACCACAAAAGACTACCAAGTTCTTTATTAAACGTTAAAGCAATTACCAATCTCCCCCTAATACCCACCTAGAGGTGACCCCATGGTGGAGCAGGGAAGGTCCCAGAGACTCTCACAAGCTAAAACACTGTAGCAAACCAGCATTTCTTGAAGTTTCCTCTGTAGTGGAGCAGCACAGGGCCCCTTTGGGCCATGCAAAAAGCACTAGATGCTGGGAATAAAAATGAGTCACTGAATGATGAAATCTAAATCACTTCAAAGACGATGCCAAGACTTTATACTCTATTGACTTTACAGCTTCTGTTTTAAAACTGGTCTCTTTCCCACCATCCTCAACAAAGCCAAGTAGATCTGGCCAGAAATCACAGTCAGTTCTAGACCATTTCACGAACTGACTGTGATTAATCATCTTGAATAGACTGTTGGTCCATAGGGTAAACGAGATGGATATTTCCTCGAGTCAAGATTTAAAGAGCTTACCAGAATTTAATAGTTTGTTCTTAGCTGAGATGGCCCTAAAGCAAGGACTGAATACATTTCATCACTATTTGCTCTTAGAAAAAGGAAACATTAGACATTATTATTCCACTCTTTTAAATAAAGGATTAAGTCAAATAATAAGTCTTGGATTTGACTAAACTGCGACTCTTGAACTCTAGCATCTGTAGCAGCACTTGTTCACCAAACCTTCTGTGATGAAACAAGTGTTTTGTATCTGTGCTATCCAGTAAAGTAGCCACTAGCCACATGTAACTACTGAACACTTGAAATGTGACTAGTGTGAGAAATTAAAATTAAAATTTAATTTTTTTATGCTTTTTGTTGAGGAAGATTATCCCTGAGCTAACATCTGTTGCCAATCTTCCTCTTTTTTTTTTCTCCCTAAAGTCCCAGTACATAGTTGTATATCCTAGTTGTAAGTCCTAGTTCTTCTATGTAGGATGCCGCCACAGCATGGCTTGAGGAGTGGTGTGTAGGTCTGCTCCCAGGATCCAAAACAGTGGACCCCAGGCCACTGAAGCGGAGCATGCAAACTTAACCACTATGCCACTGGGCTGGCCCGGAAATTTTACTTAATTTTAATTCATTTAAATTCAAATACCTGCACATGGCTAACGGCTACTTATTCGGCAGTACAGGTTTAGAGGTTTGGTGAGTCATAGGTAATTGCTTGTATTAGCTTGAGTTCTGACCAGAAGCACGAAGAGACTTTGGTTTTAAGAATTATGGAAAATTCAGGGGTACCAAAATAATCAGGATATTAATCACAGTTCTCTATTACACACATCAATTATGATAATCGATCTCTGTTACACAGGCAAGAAACCTCACATCTTCCCTCACTTAGGGAACACTTTATTACTAACTGAATGAAAAGGACTCTGTTTGCTGGAAGCAGTTCACCCACTGTGAGGGCTGACTGACTTGAACCATACCTAGATTAGTATTTTTCTTAAATTTGACTGCTTATGCTATCTCATGCCTAGTCCCTTACTATCAGGTAAATTGCAAAATAAGTTAATTTTTATTGACTCAATAAGAATATCTGAACACCTACTGTAAAGGCCACAATGGTGGCAAACGTCAAGTCTACCAATCTCCAAGCACTCAAAGAACCCCCCAAAACAGGACAGGCAGCAATCAGATCAGAGGTTGGTAAACTTTCTGTAAAGGACCAGATAGTAAAAATATTACGCTTTGTGGGCCATACTGTCCCCGTCACAAATATTCATCTCTGCATTGCAGCATGAAAACAGGCACAGACGATATGTAAATGAATGAGTACAGCTACGTTCCACTAAAATTTTATTTATAAAATCAGGCAGTGGGCTGGATTTGGCTCCCAATCAGTAGTTTGCCAACCCCTGGTATGTATCATTGATTCCCATCTGTTACTTATCATTAGAAACTCCTGAATAATTTTTCTCATTTCTTTAAACAGAGTTCTGGGGCCCCATCTTCGGAGGTTCTCATTGAATAGGCTTTGAGTATGGTCTGAGAATCTCTATTTTCAAAGTCCCTCCAGGTAATTCTGATTAACATCTGTGTCTAGAAACTACTGGTGTAGTTGAAAGAATGTAATACTGGGAGGCAGAAAAGGCTGGTTAAAGTCTTGGTTCTATAACTAACTGTCTTGGACAAATTACTTAATCCTTCCAAGCATCAGTTCACTCATCTGAAAGATGGAGAGAATATCTATCTCACAAGATTGTACCCATGCTAATTCATTCTATAAACATTTATTAAACTTGTTCCAAGTGCAGAAGCACCGTGTTAAATGTTAGGGGAACAAGAGAGACGTGGTTCCTAAATTCATGGAGTTTGCAGTCTAGAGATAAGCAGAGATATTAAATAAATAATAACACAACTAATCTGGTACAATTATGATAAATTTAAGTTAATGAGGTAGTAAAGGTTGCCTTGAGAATGCAGAACAGAGAAATCTAATCTATACTTGGGATCAAGGATTATTGTGAAGATTATCATTATTAACCAACATAAATGTAATGTTTTATAATTTACAGAGTGATTTCAATTATTCATTCACCTGATGTTTGAGTATTGTCTATGTGCCAGGCAGTATTCTAAGTGCTAGGATAAGACAGGAGGTCCCTGCCCTCATGGAATTTACATTCTGGTGCATGATGAGGCACAATGAATACATAGACAAATAAATAAGGTAATAAGTGATAAGTACTTGAGGGAAATAAAATAATGTGATGTGTTAGATAGAGACTGGGAACTATACTAGATGATAAAGTTATGGACAGACGCTCTGCAGAAGACACATTTCAGCTGAGATCTTACAGATGAGAAAAAGCCAGCCATCTCTAAATTACTGAATAATGCTTATGAAAGTGTTTTATAAACTCTAACACACACCACATGATAGTTATATTCATTACTAGAAAATAAGATCCCTACCCTGAAGGGACTTTACAAACTAGACAGAGGTACTTTTAAAAAATTAAAACTTGGGGCCGTTCTGGGGCTGTCCCATGGCCGAGTGGTTAAATTCACAACTCCCATTTGGCGGCCAGGGGTTCACCAGTTTGGATCCTGGGTATGAACCTAGCACCACTCATCAAGCCATGCTGTGGTGGTGTCCCACACAGAAGAACTAGAATGACCTTCAACTAGGATATACAACTAGGTACTGGGACTTTGGGGAGAAAAGAAAAGGGAAAAAGAGGAAGACTGGCAATAGATGTTAGCTCAGGGACAATCTTCCTCACCAAAACATTAAAAGTCCCCCAACATGTTAAGCACAAGAGATCCATCTAGTTGAATGCATGAATCTCTTTCTCTAATATTCACTCATTCAACAAATATTTATTGTGTATCTACTATATGCTAAGTCTAGTTCAAGGCACTGGGAAATACAGGATAGGACAAAACAGCCAAAGTCTCTGCCCACAAGGAGCTTACATTCTAAGGGGGAAGAAAGATGACAAACAAATAAACAAATAAATATATGTCAGTTGGTCCAGAGGGTAACAGAGACACTAGGTAACAATTATACAATTCCTGGCCCTTGTCAAATAAACAAAAAATAAAGCAAAGTAAGAGGGAAAGTGAGTGCTGAGAGCGTGTGTACTATTTCAGGCAGGATGGTCAAGAAAGGCAGTTGATGAGGGGAGATAAAAGTTGAGACCTGAATGGTCCCTCTGGCCTCTGCCTGAATACTCCCAGAGATGAGAAACTAATTCTTCAGCTGCTGTTCAGCAGTACAAATGGATATTAACCTTAGAGTCTGCCGCCTTCTCACCTCCACCCATTGGTCCCAGACATAACCTATCTAACCTCTCTTTCTAAATATGTCCCAAATACCACAACTGCTCCTCATCTGACACGGTTACGTCAAGCAGCTCCACACATGCTGGCTACTGTTCTGACCACCTTCCTGTACAAGAACTCTACTTCATTCCACCTAAAGTGTGGAACCCAAATTCCTAAGAGCAGTAAAGACAATCACAGTCTTTAGACCAGAAATTCTACTCCAAGATTACGGACTGAAAAGCTAACACTGGTTAAATGTACCATAATTTACATAACTTAACAACAATATTTGTTAAATACTTTTGATGGTCATCTAAGTGTTTTCTAATTTTTGATGAGCATCTTTGTGCACACATCTCTTAAAATTTTTAAGATTATCCCCTTAGGACAAATTCTTCCTAAGAGCGGGATTAATGGATAAAGAGTATGCATATTTTATATTTTGATACAATATAATTCCTACCAATAGTGTATAAGAGTATATTAAAACAGTTTTAGCAAGGATGTAGGAAACAATCTCTACAATTCTGATAAATCTTATCGTGAAAAAACAAAATACTGTTATACTTTTATTTGCAAGTCTTTGATTACTAATAAAGTTGAAGATCTTTTTAGGCTTATCAGTCAGTTTGTACTTTATTTTTGTCATTGTTCACTGAGGTATTCTTTTGTTTTCTCACAGATTCTAAGAGTTCTTTGTAGATTAAGGATACCAGTTCTTTGTCTGTATATATATATATATATATATATGACATCTGTCTCAGTCTGATAGGATTTGCCCTTAAATTTCTCAGTCTTTCTTTTATGACTTTTTGGTTTTCATATCATGCTTTCCTCACTTCAATATCGTAAAAATATTAACCCATGTTTTCTTCTAGGATTTCTCAGATTTCATTTTTTTTACACTTCAGTTTTTCAATGTTTGATCTATTTGGAATTTACTTTTTGAGACAAACGAGGCAAAGATGTAGCTTTCCTTTTCACCTTTATTCAATAAATGTGCTTCAACATCATTTATTAAATAAATCATCTTCTCTCCAGTGATATGAGATGTCACCTTGATCAGATATTAATTTCCTACATACACTTGGATCTATTTCTGGATTCTATGTTCTGTTCCTCTCAACAGTCAGTCTATTCCAGCACCAGGAGCACTTTGTTTCATGTAATTTCATAATGAGTTTAAATAGAGCAAGTCCTTTTCATAAGTCACCCTAAACCCCTTGTTTTCTAGGTACTTTCAAAGGATTAGTAAGTTGTGGTATATCCAGCACTAATAAAATCCAGTTATTCTAAAACGTCCAAAGCTAAGTTCATGGGATACACACTCTCAGTTCATTCTCAAAAGACTGTCCATAGGCCTTTTGGATCAATAGCTTATATTTTTTAATGGATCATCTAAAGATAAAACACCAAGTGAAAAAACAAGAATTTCTGACTTTACCTCTCTTTCCAGAATAAATCCATCCATTTCCTTATCTCCTGTAATATCCTGTTCACACATTTATTTTCATACTCTTCACACCATAGCATCATAATTATTTATGTAAGCTCTTTACAAACAGGGGCTATCTTTTATTAATTTTTAAAATCTTCACTTTTAAAGCTCAGTGCCTGAAACTTAATGGAGGCGCCATAAAAGATTAGTTAATGAAGAGTGAGTGGAAGAAAAAGTCAGTCAACGAAAAGTGAGCGAAAGAAAAGACGACGCAGGTAAGTGACAGTCCTGCTCTGTTCTGGACTAGTAAAATCACACCCGGGATACTAAATTTAGTTCTGGGAGCTGCACTTTGAGAGAGACAGACAAAACCAAAGCCGAAACGGTGACCCAAGTGGTGAAGGGACATAAAACCATGTCACCTGCGGGCCAGCTGAAGGAACAACGAACATTTAGCATGAGTAAGAAAGCAAAGTCTCAGAGCCATTTCTTCGTTTGTCCATCTAACAAATGTTTACAGCTCTGCCCTGGGTGCGGGAGACACAGCGCTGATCCAAACAGTGTTCTTGCCCTGGCAGAGCTTCAGGCTAGTGAGAGTCAGAGACAACCCGGCCAGTCATCACAAACGGTGGTGAGTGCTATGTTAGAGACGGAGAGCGTGGCAGGAGCACCTAAGGGCTTGTGGAAGGATTCCCAGAGGAAGTAACCTCTAAGCTTCTAAATTAAAGTTTAAAAGGATAAGGAAGAGTCAGCCAAAGAGAAGAAATTCTTTTTTCCATTTCAGACAGAAAGAAAAGCATGTAGAAAGGTCCAGAAGTGAGAAAAAGCAGTTCTAAAAACAGAATCTTTTGGTATGGCTACTGGGCAGAGTTTAAAGAAATAGTAGTTTAGAAAACAGGTTAAAATGAATAGATAAAAGCAGTGTTCCACTATCAGAGAGCCTCACACACCACATTAACGAGAAGGGGAAGCATGAAGGGTTTGGGGGAGGAGTTGTTCTTCTAGGAAAGTAATGGAGAGGCGGTGAGAAGGCAGCCCCTACAGCTGCTTTCTAATAACTAGAGGCAGTGAGTGAAAAACTGGCTAAACCTATTCCATATAGCCCTCAAAGTTAGGACTAATTGAATTTACAAAGAAACAGATTTTTGCCCAATAAATATTTGTCTAAATGTGATGTGAGCTGCCTAACGAGGCTGTAAGTTCTCAACAGCTTTGAGGAATTCCAGATGACATTTTCTAAGAAATTCAAAATGTCAGATTTTGAAATGCTGGGCCAATTTTTATCATTTTAAGTCCTTTTCCAAACTCTGAGATTCTAAAAATCTACTATTTGAATCTATTTCTTTTTTTTTTGGTGAGGAAGATTCGCCCTGAGCTAACATCCACTGGCGATCTTCCTCATTTTTTTTGTTTGTTTGAGGAAGATTAGCCCTGAGCTAACATCTGTGCCAATCTTCCTCTGTTTTTTACGTGGGATGCCTCCACAGTATGGTTGATGAGTGGAGTACTGCTCCTGGGATCCAAACCCACAAACCCGGGCTGCTGAAGTGGAGCACGTGGATGTTTAACCACTCAGCCATGGGGCCAGCCCCCAAATCTATTTCAATTTGATATTTGGGACTGCTCCCTATGCTTGATGGTAAAATGAAATAAGCAGGATTAACTTATCAGAGGATATGCCTGGCTGTGCTACCTCTACTCTCACAAGGAAAAATATACTTTCAAATTTTAATGTCACTTTATGTACCTTATGTTAAATTGAGTATCCACTTTTCACAATTCCTTGTCAACAAAATAGTTGTCTATAACATACCTTCAAGTTGTCACTGAACTATAATTGTTATCATTTAGCAACAAAACCAAACACAGCAGCAGCTATCACTGAGTGCCTTCCATTAGCCTGCAACATGCTATACTATGTTCAATATCTCCCATGTTCATTGTAACCTGCAAAGTAGGTTTTATTCCCATTTTAAAGATGAGGAAATAGGCTCAGAAAGATTAATTTTCCTTAAGTCACAAAACTGATAAGTGGGGAACAGGAATTCGAACCAAGGCCTATCTATTTCTGATGTCCATGTTTTTTTTTGTTTTTTGTTTTTTGCTGAGGAAGATTAGCCCTTAGCTAACATCTGTTGACAGTCTTCCTCTTTTTTTTTTTTTTTGCTTGAGGAAGTCTAGCTCTGAGCTAACATCTGTGCCAGTCTTCCTCCACTTTATATGTGGGCCACCGCCACAGCATGGCTGATGAGTGGTGTAGGTCCGTGCCCAGGATCTGAACCAGCAAACCTGGGCCACCACAGCAGAGTATACCAAAATTAACCACCACACCATGGGGCCGGCCCCGAGATGTCCATGTTTTTTCTAACACACACCAGTACCTTAGAAAACTTGAGGAAAGTTTTAAAGAATAATAAAAAGTGACTATCATTTATTGTTTATCAAGTGCCAGGCCCTTTACCTGCATTATTTCATTTCATTCATTTCTTCATCTCACATTCATAGAATGCTTCACTTCAAAGAATGTCACAAGATTTGACTTAAAGCCTGAGGATAGTTGCTGAACAGGATGAAATTAATAATCCTCCAAAGTTGAAAAGTATTTGAGAGTTTTTAAGATGTTTTCACATCCATTAGCTCATGTAATCTTCTTAATAACCCTGTTAAGTAGGCAGAACGGGATTATTATCCCCATTTTACAAGTCAGAAAACTAAGGATCAGAATCACAAAGTTACTAAGTGGCGGAGTTAGCTTTCAAAGAACCCAGGAGTTCTGGTTCCTAGCCTAGTGTTCTACTCTTTATGTCACCTTTGAGGTTACTGGAAGAAAAGCCAGGAGGAAGCAAACAGACAATGATAATGATCGAGCTGAACACATGAAACTGCAGTAACAAAATACATAAAAAGTACTCAAAAACTGATAAAAGCATCAGGATACCAATATTCATGTAACACGCAGGAGGATTTTAAAGGACTCTAAGAAGTTAAGACTGATGTTTATGTAGGAACCCCGAAAGCTGATTGAGAAATATTAACATTAGTTTTATTTCTCAAATCCTAGTCCTAAAGTACACTATGCCAGGATGAAAACCAAATGCAATATCAGTCTGACTCATTTGATATTTTAATATTTCAGTTAAAAAATTTGGAAAATCTTTGTTTAATTTCAGTTCAATTCATCTTATGCAAAATTTCTTTTGGGAAAATCACATGCACGGAATTCTGAATTACAGATGGTGGCCGTTTGTTTTAGTTCTGGATTTAGTGAATTAAGAAGTTACCTACAGTCTGGTTCAACTCTTATGCTCCTTGTACTCTATGTAATTACCTCCCCCTGCTTTTTTGTCAGCTTGGTCTGTGGCCTCCTGAGAAGGCGGGTTTGACACGACAGCTGAGATCAATTACATGGGCTCATGAGGCAGACAAGAGCACAGGATTCACCAGTTTATGAGACAGACACACGGAATTCTTTTCCTAGTTACATTCTAATCCCTGGCTTAGTAACTCCCCTTATTTAACAGAAACACAAGAAAAATATCTTACCTAGCTCCAGGATGTCAGTAGCTTCTATTAAGGAAAAAAATGTTACAGCATAAATCATCATGATAAACACACCAAAATGACAGAAAGATGAAGCTCTGGGGTTAATGAGGGCTTGAGAGTTTGCCTGGTCCAATGCTCTCCTTTGAAAAGATACCGAGTTTACCAGTAGCAGTTGCGGAAGCACAGCACCCAAGTCTGCCTGACGCCCAAGCCCAAACTCTTAAAGACGATGGAAATCCAGAGAAGCTAAGCAACCGTGCCGAAAGCGATGAAGCTAATTCGGAATTATCTGAAACTCAGAATCTAAGTTTCCTGATTTCCAGCTCAAAACAAAGCATATTGCTTCTGACAGCTACCTCTATAAATGACAATATCTGCTACGGCTTTAACCACTCACTTCTTTGTACATTCAGACCTCTAAGCATAAAGGTTTTATGGTAAAAGATGGCAAATAAAAGTTTTCCAAGCTAAATAAAGTTGTTTTTCTTACCTTGATATCGAGATGCACACTCTGATAGGTGACCATATTTGTGTTTTCTAACATCATTCCAGTCTATTACTGTGGGCAGAGAGAAAACAGTAACATGGAAAGAAAATACAAGATTCAATACTTCTCCAGTTTAGCAAGATGTATCAGTAGCTTTTGATAAAGCAAACCACTTTTGAAACTCCAGTGTAAGGAAATAATCCCAAACACAGAAACATGTTTCATTTCAAAAGCTTCACTATTGTTTATAATACAAAAAAAGGGGAGCACCTAAATGTTCAAAACAGAAGATGGATTAAGACACTGCAATACATTCACTTGACGAAGTATTCTGCAGCTGTTAACCTTAACAAAGGCTAAACAACAATGGGAAGATGTTTACATTATAACGTTGTCTGATAAAATATGGGATCAAAAATTATATTTATGGAATAACCACAATTATGTAAAAAATGGACAATAAAGAACACTCCTGTTACAGGCTGAATTGTGTCCCCTCCCAAATTCATGGTCAAGTCCTCACTCTGCAGCCCCTCAGAATGCGACTGCGTTTGGAGACAGGGTCTTTAAAGAAGGAAGTAAGTTAACGTGAGGTCATTATGGTGGGCTATAAGCCAATATGAGAGGTCTCCTTACAAGAAGAGGAAATTTGGACACAGATATGAGAAAAGAAGACACGAAGACACAGGGAGAAGTTGGATACCTACAAGCAAAGGAGCCAAGATTCAGAAAAAACCAACCCTGCCAATGACACCTTGATTTCGGACTTCTAGCTTCCAGAACTGCAAGAAAATAAATTCCTGTTGTTTAATCACCCAGTCTGTAGTCTCTATTATGGCAGCCCTAGCAAATGAATACAACCCCAAAAAATTATCACTAGAGAAAAGACGGAAGTAAACACAGCAAATATATAATTGGTTATCTTTGGGTGGTGGCACTGTTTTTTGGTTCCCCTCTCTTTTCTAATCTCACATATTTTCAGATTTCCTATTAAGAGGATATGTTACATACATAATGGAAATACACTTTCCTTGTTTGAAAATTCAGATTCACCACTGAGCCTACCACTTTCTCACCATCATTCACTCCCCATGTTTTCACTTCTCTTCCAAGCAGCTCAGATTCCACGGTCCCTCACTAAAATCGCTGCCTGGCAAACATGCTTAACCCCCTCCCACCTCTTTTTGGTCAAAGTTGCCTAGTAAAGCCTCAGTCCCAACTCTGGTTAAAGCCACTTATCCACCTACACCACACTTACCCCAACAGTTCATGAGGGCTGAAAAAAAACAAATGCAAACTCACTGGGCTCACTTTACATTCATGGCCGTAATTCTGAAATGCCACAACACTGTGTAGAAATCACACACTTCCCTACTATGTTTGCTTTTCCACTTTGGGAAAAGAACAAATTCTGCCCTTTTCTCTCTCCTCATACTCCAAATATTCCCTCTCTCACCTTCTGCTTTAGGACCTCCAATAGCTTCCCACTGAGTGGGAACGGTGCCTTACAAAGCTATGTAAGATGCGGACCCTGCCACTTCTCTGATCTCGTCTGCTATGACTTCTCCCTTTTCCGCTACACCCCAGTCACATTGGCCATATCCCATCCAAGTGTTTGCCTTCTCTCCTCTTTTGATGTCCCCTGTCCTTCTAGAAACCTGCCTTGTTTGTTTGCCTCTAAATCAATAAAGATTACAAACTTCATCAGGCTTAAAAATTGCTAACAGAGGGCCAGCCCAGTGGCACAACGGTTAAGTGTGCATGTTCCGCTTTGGCGGCCCAGGGTTCGCCAGGGTTGGGATCCCAGGTGTGGACATGGCACCGCTTAGCATGCTTGGTGGGCGTCCCACATATAAAGTAGAGGAAGATGGGTACAGATGTTAGCTCAGGGCCAGTCTTCCTCAGCAAAAAACAAAGGGAGATTGGCAGCAGACGTTAGCTCAGGGCTAATCTTCCTCAAAGAAAAAAATTGCTAACAGAGACAAAAGATATTATGATATCATAATTGAATTTATGTTTAAAAATTTTCACATTTTATAATTAGAAAAACTATATTCTTAAAAATTAAATAAACAATATATATTCCATTTCTATACAGGTTTTCAGTATTATATCACTTAAGTAAAGACGAGCTACCAGTATGCACAAGACTAATTCAGGAAGCCACCATAAGTAGAAACAAAGCTGCAAGATCATTAATAAAACAATGTTTGAAAGCAACCAGTGCAATTTAGAAAACAAATATGCTAGTAAAGAGAAAAAACAAAAGCCAGACTGAATGGTGAAGCAAAATGAACAAAATGACTAACAAATTTAACTGGGCAGAAGGCATGAAATAAGGTTCAGCTTAAGACAATGAAAAAGGAACTTTTGAGAAGAAACATTTGAAACTCCTGGCACAAACCAGTGGAATCTGGAAATCAGCACCCAAAGAGGAAAAGGAGACAACTACATCACAAAATGCATCACCACAAACTACTCAGGGGATTAGCTAACTGGCCCTGAATCAGTTTCTAAGTGAACAGAATATAGCATCTGATACAATTCCACACATTAAAAAAAGAGCTAGTCACCTAGGAATTTTCAAAGCATTCTAAGAATAATCGTCACGTTTCAGAGTATATTATGATATGCAGCTACTATTTATAAATAACTAGTTTTACGTTATTCCCTTTCCCTAGGCAGTATATTTCTTCTCTGGTAGTCCCAGTAACAAATCAGAAACCTGAAATCCTCCTTAATTGTCTCTTCTCCCTTATCCTCCAAATCCAGTAGGTTATCAAAGTCTGTCAGTTCTACCTCTAAAATGACCATCTCTTCTCTTCCATCTCCTCTGCTCCTATTCTGAGTTCAAGACTTCATTATCTCTCACTTTGACCAAAAAAAACCCAGTTACTTAATTCCTTTCTCATCTCACTCCTTTCAATCCATATTTTAGCATTAATTTTCTAAAACAGATCAGATAAAATTTGTCACTACTCCATTTAAAACTCTTCAAAGATCAAGCCCTAAACTGTATTCAAATATAATAAACACGCCATCCTCTTTCATATCTCTGGACTTTTCCCCCTTCCCTATTTGGGAGATTCCTATTTATTCGTCATGGTCCAGACTAAATGTTACTTTGTAATAGCTTTCTGGTAACATCCCCAAGCAGAATACTGTCTCTTCCTCCTACTTCTGTGCCTGTCGACAGAGTGTCAGAGCGAAATACTCCTAAACCAGTCAGTGGTATTCCTGGGGCTTGGCACACAGCAAGCATGCAAAAAAAAAAAAGTTTCTCTTTTTACCAAAGTCAGAAATGGTTATGCAACAAGAGAAAAATTATACATATTAAGAGTCAATATTTAAATTCATGCTTTTATCAAAACAATTTTGACATAGAGATTGATCCTTAGATACAAAATCCACTATGGTTACATATCAATTATCCACGTTAATGAAGAATGACTAAAAACAGATCATCTGAAAGTGTACATAATAGAAAAGTCATTTATATATTGATTTTAGAATATATATTTTTTCCACAACAGATTTACTACTTCAACCATGTTTTATCTAGGCTAACATTAAAAATGAACTTGCTATCACTTAATGGATAGAGTTTCAGTTTGCAAGATGAAAAAAGTTCCGGAGGTGGATGGTGCTGATGGTTGCACAACAGTGTGAATGTACTTAATGTTGCCAAACTGTACACTTAAAAATGGTTAAAATGGTAAACTTCATGTTATATATATTTTATCACAATTTTTAAAATTAATTTTAAACTTTTCTGGGATGTCAGGAGGTCAGAGCTTGTCACACTGATTCCATTTCAGATTCAGCTAACATCTACTGTTACCATACACCAGGCCGGATGCCAGGCATTTTGATACAGATCACCGCAGGTATTATCAGTATCTTTTTACAGGTGAGGAATCTGGGGCTCAGAAAGTTTAACAGTGCCATGGAGAAAGGATCGTCAGGCAACAGCAATGAAAGATATTTAATAATAGTCTACAAAGGGAGTAAATCCACAAATAAAAAATTTAATTGAGTTAATGCCCTGAATCCTGCTTATGTAGATTTATTAATTCAATGAATGTTTATTGTCGGCTGTCTGTCAGGCACTATTCAAGGCACTGGAGATATATCACTGAGCGAAACAGATAAAAACTCCTGCTTTCATGGAGCTTACATTCTATTGGGGTGGTGACCAGGGGTTTCAAGAAATGTGGTCTTTGAATTGGAGGCACTGGAAAAAGCATCCACTGGAGTGTAGCAGATGTCAAAGAGAGACCTTCTGGCAATAAGAACTATCCTGCAGAGGATGGGTTGTTCATCCCCTCAAGTATACAAGCAGAAAGGCTGGAAGACCACTTATCACCAAACATACTCAAACTTTTCCGAGCTGAGAGGGAATTCACAGCTTGGAAAGGGAGTTAACTAGATAAACGTATAAGATCCTACTCAACCTTGGAATTCTATTTCACTAAGCACCAAACAATATTATGAGAGCTGAGATAGCAGTAATGTATCCATAGCTTATGTGTGTGTGAGTGTTCGAGCACATGTGGATAGCCTCACGATGAACTAGTTATCAGTATGGATTATGCCTTATTCTCCCATCTTTTATGTCTAGTTCAGTTAAACAAATGAACGGATGTAATGTCACAGGTTTAAAGAGCAGTAGGTTGCTTCCTATTAAATCTTGTTCAGTTTGACAGACTCCATTTCCAACTCCCTATTTTCAAAAAGACCTCTAAAGTCTTTGCGATGTCCAGACTGAAATTATACTCATTCACTCTTTAAACAAAAATTCATTGACTACGCATAGGTTCCAGTGTATGTGTGCTAGGTGATGGGGGATTAAAAAAATAACAAGGCACTCGCCCTGCACTCTAGGAGAGGGAGAAAGATACAAATTAAGTGTGATAAAGTATTAAAGGGGCTGCATTAAAAGTATGCAAGGGGGCTCAGAAGGGAGAGGCGAGGGAAGGAGCCGGCTCTCCCTGGGGAGGGGAGGGAAGAGAAATTAAGACTTTATGGAAAAGACGACACTCAAATTGAGTCTTGGGGACTGGGGACGGGGTAATAAAAGTACACCATGGAGAGAGAATAATGTAAAGAAATGATGCCCTGAAGCACTATGCTAGACCTGCTCTGTCCAATACGGTGGCCACTAACCACACTGAGCACTTGAAATGCGGCTCGTGTGACTAAGGAAGCGAACATTTAATTCTGCTTTAATTTTTATTAATTTAATTTTAAAAACTGACATTCAGTGCAGTTATTGGGAAAACCTTACGTATGTCTGGAACAAAACTAGGTATGAGAATCCACTATTTCAGTTGTAAACATTTTAAAATCTAAATACAGATCAACGTATTGCTGATAAAACTTAGTGTCTGAATTGAGATGTGCTGTAACTATGAAACATGCATTAGATTCTGAAGACTAAGTATGAAAAAAAGAATGTAAACTAGCTTATTACATTATTTTTATATTGGTTACATGTCAAAATAATATTTTAGATATACTAGATTAAATAAAACATATTATTGAAAAAGGTAAAAAGAAACAAATTAATTTTAATGTGGATACTGGAAAATTTAAAATCATATATGTGACTTGAACTGTATTTCTATTGGACAGTGCCATATTGGACAACCGTAGTTCAATGTGGCTAAAGCAGAAGGCATGTAGAGAGTATGACGAGAGAAGTAAAGTGTGGTCAATGTGAGTGCTATATATTCTACCACATGGGGAGCACAGATCTACAGTAAGAAAGGAGCCAATGGGCAGAGCAGCAGAGGTGAGGGCTGGAGCAGAGGACACACTAACGGCCTAGGGAGCTTGGTTCCCGAAGCCCATGTGCATCCACACTTTCCAGGAGGCTCGGCTGTTCAACCTCCCCAGTGATTAAAAGAACCATAACCATTTCAGATGTACAGACAGGAGGAAAGGCTTTAAAGAAAGCACGATTTTAGTGTCAAATGGAAGAGCAAGCTGGACTTAATCTCACATGAGACAAACCATCCTGCCTCAGTAAGTCTTAAGCAAGGGATAAAAAAGGGATGACACAATAATCTAGAAATCTATGATTAAACATAAAGAGACTTTATCTTTAAAGATCTGTGATAAGGTTCTTAGTTTCCACAAAACTCAAAATTTTATTTAGAATCTAAACTCTGAAATTTATATTTTTCTATTTAACTAAACTAACAGTATTAAGAATATCACTATAAAAATGGTAAGAATTCATACCTTCCAGAAATGGCTATAAGTTTATAATGATATTTAAGTAAGATAATTTAATACAAAGTGTCTAGCATGGTGGCTAAGACAGAGAACAAATTCAATAGATAATAGGTTTTTCTTTCTTTCTTAATAATAATCTCTAGTGTGGTTGAACCGTTACAGAAATATTTTGAAGTATTTAAAAAGCAAAACTTCCAACCTCCTCTCACGACCCGCAAAATTCATGCTAATGACAAAAATGACATCATGGCTAAAAGAAAAGGATAATGAATGATCTAACTAGTAATGAGGAATTCATTAACTTCAGTCACTGCTAAGTCTGATAATCCCTCCGACCTCCAGGATACGGTAAAGAGGTACTTACCACTAGGCTGCATAGTCAACGAACTAAAAACTGGCCAAGGAGTTAAGAGGTCTGGGATTTATCCCTGGATCCACCAATACCTTGCTCTGACCTCTGACAAGTCAGTTTCTCTGTACATTAACTTCTCCATCTGTAAAATGGGGGTGGGGAGGAAGGGGGACACTTATTACCCTATAAAGTACTGAGACTTTTAACTATTAACACATTAGGCTATATTATAAGAAAAGTAGGACAGTTAGATACAATAGTTTTTTTTTTTTTTGCTTATTAGAATATCTCAGGGCTGGACAGTACCTTACAGCAAATACCACAGGTATAATTTAAGCCTCAATATCCACAGAAATAAAGAAACAGATATTTGCTACATTTGATCCTATGCAAATTCTGAATATAAATATAGTTTCCAACTAACCAGGTTAAGTCAGAAAATTAAAAGACAGTGAAAAACCATTAACATGTGATTGGTGTTCTGCCAAAATTCATATGTTGAAGTCCTAATCTCCAACGTGACTGTATTTGGAGACAGGACTTTTTTTTTTTGCTGAGGCAGATTTGCCCTGAGCTAACATCCACTGCCAACCTTCCTCTTTTTGTGTATGAGCTGCTGCCACAGCAAGGCCACTGATAGACAAGTGGTGTAGGTCCATGCCCGGGAACTGAACCTGGGCCTCCAAAGCGGAACACACCACACTTAACCACCAGGTCACTGGGGCTGGCCCAAGACAGGACTTTTAAGGAAGTAACTAAGGTTAAATGAAGTCATAAAGGCGGGGCTCTAATCTGACAGGACCAATGTCCTTATAAGAAGAGGAAGAGACATCAGAGATCTCTCTCTCTCTCACTCCACAAATATATACAGAGAAAAAGGCCAGGTGAGGACACAGTGAGAAGGTGCTGTCTGAAAGCCAAGGAGACAGGCATCACCTGAAACTAGTCCTGTTAGCATCTTGACCTTGGACTTCCAGCCTCAGTAGTGTGAGGAATATACGTCAGCTGTTTAAGCCACCCAGCCCGTGTTGCTGTGTTACGGCAGCCCGAGTCCGAGCAGACTAACACCCATGGCCATAGGACAATGAGGCTGCAGCAACTCTCTGAGAGCACCTCATGCGACACTAAACAGTTTCCAAGCTGCCCTAAAGAACTTTCACTCTTTTACCAAAGTCCGATTGGTGGTAAAACAGAGCAAAATGAAAATAAAAACAAAACAAAAAATATTGAATTGGAAGTTAAAATTTAACTTAAAAACTATTTCCTCTTGAAGACTTCATGCAAGTAACCTAACTGCACTGAGCCTGTCTTCTCATCAGTAAAAAGGGAATGATAATCCCAATCCACTTCTTCACTAGGCTGTGGTGAAGAACAAAGGGAAAATGGCTTTGAAAGTACATAACACAGATAATAGGAATTACTAAGGAAAAACTTGCTGTTTACTACCTTTTCTCAGAGGGAAAACTCAGATCATGAATAAAACAATGTACTTACAAAAAGGAAATTAGAACCTCCTGTTACTAGTTAGCCCCCAAGGATTCTAATATTCACAATTGAAGTAACTACTCTCTGGACTATCTGCCAGAATTCCTTCTACTTTGCCTCTTTTCCCTTTGGCTTCTTCTTACTGTTGACTGGGACCTTTAAAAATTACGGTAATGCACAAAGAATGAAATCCTGCCATTTTCGACAACATCAATGGATCTTAAAGTGTATTATGCTAAGCTAAATCAGACAAAGAAAGAAGAATACCATATGACTTCCCTTATATGTGGAATCTAAAAAAATAAAAGAAGAGAACAAACAAAACGAAACGGAAACAGACTCACAGATACAGAGAACAAATTAGTGGCTGCCAGAGGGAGGGGGATGGGAGGAAGGACGAAACAGGTGAAGAGGATTAAGAGGCACAAACTTCCAGCTATAACATAAATACATCATGGAGATGCAATAGGTAGCATAGGGAATATAATCGACAATACTGTAATAACTTTGTATGATGACAGACGGTTACTAGTCTTATCAGGGTGATCATTTCATAACGTATACAAATACCAAATCACTACATTGTACACTTGAAACTAATATAATATTGTATGTCAAGTATACGTCAATTAAAAAAATAAATCATACAAAAGAATTATGGTAATTCAATCTTCCTGGGGGAAATGAAAGTGCCTGTATATATTCTAAGAGACAGTAATGACTCCAGGGGGCTGCGCTAAGAAGAGCAACCTGAATCTTCACGATGGACGTCCAGGGCCCTGAAACACTACGAGAGAAGTCTTCAGAACATCCTAGAAAACATACCCTCCTTGATTTCTGAGAAACGAGCACAAGGGCACAGACTACGAATATCTAAAGCAGTGCCGTCCCATAGAACTTTCTGCAATGATGGAAATGTCCAATATCTGCATCGTCTAACGGGCAGACACCAGCCACATGTGCCACATGTGATGTGGCTAGTGTGTTTGAAGAGTTGCATTTTTAATTCTATTTAATATTTATTAAAATTAAATAGACACTTATCCAGTGGCTACTGCACTGGATAGTGCAAATCTAGAGAATGCAAAGATTCTGGTATTTCTGGAAACCCTTCAGAGAAAGATAATATGTAGCAGAAAAATCTACAAGGCTATGGAAGCATCCTTTCAAAATGTGACAATACAATCACAATAGGTCATCCCTTCAAGCAAGGAAAAGTAGAAAAAATTCTTCATACATTATGATATTAAGAAAAAATCCAGTTGTAAATTATCACTTATACATTAACAATAGTAATAATAATCATTAACATTATATAGCTACTATTTCTGAGTGTTCACTGGATGCCAGATATCGTGGTAAGGAAGTAGTTCCATAACACCATCTTGAGTCCTCACCAGTATGATCTCACTTAATATGGTCTCATTACCTCATTTTAGTAATGAGGAAATGATACTCAGAGAGGTCGAATAACTTTCTAAAAGGTTACAGTCAGTAGAAAAGGCAAGATTTGAATGCAAACTATACTATTAACCACATTGTCTCTCTCATCAAAAAAGAAAACAAAAAACCAAGTTCATGAAAAAGAAAGCTTACAAATGCTTATGTAACCACAGGCCCTCCAGGACCAGTTCAACTGACCTCATCTTACTGACAGAGTAATTAAGAGTGGTTTTTCAGGAACTGAGACCCCTTATCCAGTTCAGGCCAGCTGAGACCACCGACCCAACAACTGGGCCTGCACAAACACTCAATAAGTGACCTTTTTTCTTTTTGCTGAGGAAAACTCGCCCTGAGCTAACACCTATGCCAATCTATTTCTATTTGGTATGTGAGTTGCTGCCATAACATGGCCGTCGACAAGTGGTGTAGGTCTGCACCCAAGAACCGAACCAGGGCCACTGACATAGAGCATCCAAACTTAACCGGTAGGCCACAGGGTCGGCCTGATAAGCGACCTTTTTGATGTCAAGAAGCTAAGAACTCCACCCTCAGATCATGGTAATGCTGCCATTTTATCAACATGCATCCTGTGAAGAGGCATGAAGCTTGTCTACGCTTGTGCAAATCATCACTTACCTCACTATTCCTTACCTCTAATCATCTATGCCCACGCTTCAGACCACCTTGTCCCCTACCCTATAGATACTGCTGAGCCCCATTTCCAGGGAGGCGGACCTGCGATGGATTCTCCTGCCTTCTTGCTTGGCTGTCTTGAGATTAAAACCCTCTCTCTGCTGCGATCTTAGCGTCCTGGTGATTGGCTTTTGGGCAACGGACAAAAACAAACCTGGTTCAGTAACTTCTAACACAAAAAAGTGCAGCTTGGGAAGAACTACAACCAGTGTGACTGTGGATACTTTACTCCTTTTACTACAGGAAAAACTGAAGCACTCATGCTTATTAGCTTCATCTGGACACTGAGTAAGATTAGGTCTGGTCTGGGATTTCAGGAGGTAAAACTGGATTAAATGGAGCTGTCCATAGGCACCACGTTTTACATATTCATAGAGCTTGGAAAAAGTAAAAGCAGTGATGCAGGCTGACACGCAGAGACCAGGAGAGAGGGCAGGGGGGCAGCAAAGAAGGGATCAGGGAAGGAGGGCTGTTTCCCTCAGAATGGAAACTGGAAAACAGAAAACAGAAACATCAAGTGTACTTCTGAAAACCCATTAAGACAGAACTCTATGTGAAATAGCACGTGTGGTTTTAATAAACCATAATCCTATGCCAGTATGCACAGAGATCAAAATGGAAAAGCTGGGAGCAGAACTCCTGCCCCACTGTGGTCATAGAGGATGGGCTACAGGGGAGGCAGGAGACAGACAGGGGCCGGGTCTGGTATGCGCCACTGATCAGCCACTCTCTCTTACCAGCAAGCATTCCTAGTGCCTCTCAGCTGATCCTCTGCTCCCAGCTCTCCTTCACTTACTTTACTCCATTCAGACATAAGTGTGATGAGATGGTAACAGCCCTCTGGGATGATCCTCCAGAAGAGGGGGGAGGGGAAACAAGCTAGGCAATCACTTTCTCAGAGAGCAGTAAATCCTGCCTTGTGCAAGCAGCAGATGTGAACAAAGACGGAGCAGATCTCTCCTTGGTGATCATCCCTCCCCCACTCCCTCTCTAGCAATCAGACATGTCTGTGCGCGCACACAGAAAGAACCCCAGAGAACATCAGTATTTCCTTTAACAAGCAAAGCAGCTAGCAGTGAATAGCTAATGAAAAGGCAGAGAGGCCGTAACTCCCTTTGTCTTAACAGGCCATCCTAGTAGACTTCATGTTCACCCTTTCGGAGGCTCAAGAGGCATGATCTAGAGCACAGAAGCTAATGCTTTTTAGATGGCTTCTGGCTCATGCTTCTTGAACAGGGAAGGAGTTTAGTGGCACCAGTGGTGTCACATCATATTTCCTGGCAGACAGATGGATCTGACGTTCCAGCCAGTATCCAGAATGAAGGAGACGATGGCACTGGATGATCGGCTCCACCGGTCAGCCCTTCTGAAGGCAGGGTACCCCAAGGGGAAGGAGTGCAACTAGCGAGTGGAAGCTACAGGTAGACAGGGCTTCAGCTCATTATAGGAAGAACTTTCTGACAGTCAGAGGTATCCAACAGTGGGATGAACTCTGGGGAGGGAAGGTATGAATCTGCCATCACTGAGGATGTGGAAGCAGAGGTAAGACAACCTCTTGGCAGAGATATGAAATCATGAGGAGGAAGAGGAAGGCTGAACTAGGTAACCTTTAAAGGCCCTTCCAAACCTGAGAGCCTATAATCTAAGGGGGGTATGCAACTCTGGTTTCGTCAGTATAACACTGTGCAACTTTAGGTTTGCAGCATGACCACATGGACGCATCTATAATACCAAATTTCTCTCTGAAGGCTTACAGAAGTGTGATACGGGGGCAGAAGAAATAACATCATCATCATCCTTCCCTTCTGCTTCTTCATCTACTATTTACTGACTGCACTGTGGTAGGCACTTTACGTACCTTCTCTCTAATCTTTGAGAGTCCAGTTACAGCTAGGCTACTGGGAGACTCTGAGCCAGTAACATAGCATCTTTGGTTTTTAACTTTCCTCATTTGTAAAATAAAGCGGGTAACTTCATTCATGATCTGCAAGGTCCCTTTTAAGTTCTACCATATTGTGAGTCTGTGGGGCAGGAGCAATAAGGGCTCATCCTAATTATTTCCTCCATATCACTACAACTCAACCTGACGGATACTCTGAAATATCTTCCTTCTTTGAAATAATGCATGCGCCATCTTTATTTTACACAATAATACCATCCTGAAAGGTTAAGTGTAAATGAAATTTTTAATAAAAAGTATATTTTGAGCACACAGAGATGGCTAATTAGTCAAAAGAAACCTTTATAAAAATAAGTCCAATGTTTGCTGCAAAGTAACTGATTCTGTAAGTTATAACATGTACTTATAGCATGTAAGATGTATCCTTACATCTGTATGGATAACACGTCTTACTGTATAATGCGATTTGCCTCCTCCTCCCTCCCATCCTCCTAATCCACAGTATATCACTCTAATGGGACAGAATCCGACAGTACTATTCTATGGTCTGCTCGTTTTCTCTTTACCACAATGGGATAACGCTTCCTAATTACTCAGACTACTTACCTTACTCCAAGCTTAAGGGTATTTTTACCAAATATCCCCAGATTTCCCTCCTCTATTATGAAGACTTTGCAGTCAGACTGCCTGGGTTCAGACTTGATTCTATCACTTACTAGTTGTATAACCTTGGCCAAGTAACTTGACCGCATATGCCTTGGTTTTCCCATGTGTAAAATAAAGACAATTACAGCAATTCCCTCATAAAGTTGCTGGGAGGATTAAACAGCATACGTATAAAGCACTTAGAACAGCAGCCAGCACCCAGCAGACACTCGGTCACTATTAATTTGTACTGCTGCTTCCTTCTCCTTCTCCATCATCGTCATCACGCTCTGCTCATATCTAGGACACTATCTTACTAGACGCCCAGTGTTTACTTGAAAGTTTCTTTCCATTAGATTTCTGTGTTTCCTCTTTCCCAATCCAAAGCACTCTTGCCATGTCATCTCTTCAACACAGCTCTCTGACAAACTGGATGAAACTTCCTCTCTTAGCATAGCTACTACTATGGCCTGTCTTCACTGCGAGATGATGCACACTCACGCTTCACCAATTCACATTCCTCTTCTTTTCATATTTCCATTCAAAAGTCATCTCCCAGAGCAGAGACTGTTTTGTGTAGGGCCAAACAGTAAATATTTTCAGTTTTATGGGACATACAGTTTCTGTTGTAACTACTCAACTCTCCCTTTGTAGCATGAAAGCAGCCATAGATACATTAGCAATGAACACGGCTACGTTCCAATAAACCTTTACAAAAACAGGCAGCAGACAAGATTAGGCCTATGGGCCAAAGTTTGCCAATGCCTGATCTAGAGGAATCTTTCCCCAAATAACTCTGCCTGGCTGTGAACATCCCACAATTCTACTTCAAGCATGTACTATAATCATTTACACATATTTGTAAGCGTCTAAGTATTTTTATGTGGTCAGTCTCTCATCTAGATTAGTGTACTGATCCTTTAAGGAAAGCTGCTCTTTTATTCTTTAAACAAAATGTATCTAAGCCCAGTAGTAATGTGGGGTGTTAAGGACACAAAGACAAATTAAGTCCCAGCCTATGCTCACAAAGAACTCACAGATTAGTAGGATAGATAGCAATTCAAATATACAATCATAATATAATGTGGTTTTTGCTCTAATAGAGATTTGCTATACAAAATGTTCCGAAAGAAATGATCAACTCTTCTTGGGGAGTTGAGGAAAGCTTCACAGATGAGATGAAGTTGAGCTAGGATCGTAAGAAGAAAGATGAATAGGCACTTTAGGCAAAGGGAATAGAGTACAAAGGTACGGACAGAGTGCTTCGACAACAGCCAGCAGTTTCTTACGGATGGAAAGGGGTAGGGTAAGCTAGAGACGAATGACAGGAACTGAGTGAGATGAGAACAGACAAGTAGGTAGGCAGCAACTTAGGGAGGGCCTAGTTTGCCATACTAAGACAATGGTACATTACATACTGAGGTGTTTGGTGTCATCCTGAAGATTATGTTAGAAATTCAATATCAAGATCTGATTTATTAATGATATTTTATATCCTTTATAAAGAGGCTTTAACTTTTTTTTTCAGACTTTACATACATTATTTCCAATGTTCATATAGCTTCCATACTTACATGTCTATTAAATTCTGATACTGATTATGAACTATGTAGTGAGAAGGGTAAGATTTAGAGGCAAAAGGTCTAGGACTAAATCTTGCAGTTCATAGTGACAAGATTTTGAATAAGTCTCTTAACCTCTCATTGTTTCCACAAAACAGGAATAGCAACAGCATCTACTTAATAAGACTACTGGAAAGACTATATGAGATAATTATGTGAAGAATACTCTGCAAACTATAAAGAGCTGTATAAGTGACATGCGGGATTTGTTAAAATTTCAGGATAAGTTGGCAAAAAGGATGAGATACTTCTAATCACTTTAATCACTTTTTGTGACCCATACATTCATACACAGCCTAACACAGGATAACCCTCTAATTTCTATTACATACAAATACAAGTTCTGACCTTTTCGAGGATCTGATTTTTGCATGGTACCATCAGCTATGCCAAAAAGGGAATTGTTCCTCCTTAGCAAGATGGAGAAATCTAGAAGCAAAAGACAGAATAAATTAGAAATGTGAACTACTGAAGATCAAAGAAGACATGCAGTGAAATTAGGTTTTTATCAGAGGAAACCAGCAGTCTGAACATCCAACAGGACTTCCCAAGGGCAGCAACTTGCTTAGGTTTCCAATTTCCAGGATCCTTCCCTCAGCTTTGTAGGTTCAGAACCCTGATTCTGTTAAAAATACAGTAGACTTTTTGTGTGTGTGTGAGGAAGATTGGCCCTGAGCTAACATCTGTTGCCAGTCTTCCTCTTTTTGCTTGAAGGAGTCGCTGAGCTAACATCTGTGCCAGTCTTCTTCTATTTTATGTGGGACGCTGCCACAGGGTGGCTTGACGAGCAGTGCTAGGTCTGCGCCCAGGATCCGAGCCTGAAAACCCCAGGTCACTGAAGCAGAGCGCGCAATCTTAACCACTATGCCACTGGGATGGCCCCCCAAAATAGAACAGACTTTTTGAAGGCAGATCTGTAAGTCACTAAACAGTGATGGATAAACTAGAACATTAATTAATTTACTGTGAGAAATGTAACAGCCACATAACTAAAATATCATACACTGAAAACTACAAAACATTGCTGAAAGAAATGAAAGACATAAATAAATGGAAAGACATCCTGTGTTCGTGAATTGGAAGACCAATACTGTTAAGATGACAGTACTACCCAGAGTGATCTAGAGACTCAATGCAATCCCTATCAAAACACCAAGGACATTTTCTTGCAGAAACACAAAAGGCCATCCTAAAATTCACTCCAAATAGCTTAAACAATCTTAAAAATAACGAACAAAGTTAGAAGACTCATACTTCCTGATTTCAAACTTACTACAAAGCTACAGTAATCAAAACTGTGTGGTACTGGCATGAGGACAAAATGAAAGAGAACAGATGCCTAGAAATAAACCCTAAAATATACGGCCAAATGTTCTTCGACAAAGGTGCCAAGACCATTCATTGGGAAAAGGATACTCTTTTCAACAAATGATGCTGGAAAACCTGAACACCCATATGCAAAAGAATGAAGTTGAACCTTCACCTTACACTGTATACAAAAATTAACTCAAAATGCATCAAAGACCTAAACATAAGAACTAAAATTACAAAACTCCAAAACACAGAGGAAAATCTTCATGACACTGGATTTAGCAATGATTCTTGGATACGACATCTAAAGCACAGGCAACAAAAAAGAACCCCAGATACACTGGATTTCACCAAAATGAAAAAAATGTGTGCATCAAAGGGCACTATCACTAGAGTGAAAAGACAACCTACAGAACGGTAGAAAATACTGGCAAATCGTATACCTGATAAGGGATTAATATCTAGAATATATAAAGAATTCGTACAATTCAACAACAAAAAACCCTCAAACAACCCAATTCAAAAGTGGGCAAGGGACATGAATATACATTTCTCCACTTACCTATACAGAGGGCCAATAAGCATATGAAAAGATATCATCATTAATCATTAGGGAAATGCAAATCAAAGTCACAATGAGATACCACTTCACAACCATTAGGATGGCTATTGTGGGGGGAAAAAAACCCTAAAACAAAAAATAAGTGCTGATGAGGATATGGAGAAATCAGAACCCTTATGAATTGCTAGTGGGAATGAAAAATGGTGCAGCTGCTGTGGAAAACCTCAAAAACGGAAACAAAGAATTACCATAGGATCCAGCAACTCCACTCCTAGGTATATACCCAAAAGAACTGAAAGCAGGGACTGAAACAGATACTTGTACACTAACGTTCACAGCAGCATTATTCACAACAGCCAAAGGGTAGAAAGAGTCCAAGCGTCCATCAATGAATGAATGCATAAACAAATGTGGTATACACGCATAATGGAATATTATTCAGCCATAAAAAGGAATAAAATTCTGATACTTGCTACAACACGGATGAATCTTGAAAACATTATGCTAAGTGACATAAGCCAAACACAAAATGACAAATATTGGATGATTCCATTTATACTTGGTAATAGAATAGGCAAATTCATAGAGATGGAAAGTAGAACAGAGGTTACCAAGGACTGGGCAGAGTGGAGAACAAAGAGTTATTTAATGGGTACAAAGTTTCTGTTTGGAATGATGAAAAAGTTCTGGAGATGGACAGTGATGAAGGCTATACAACACTGTAAATGTACGTAATGCCCTAAAATGGTTAAAATGGTAAATTTTACGTTATGTATACTTTACAATAAAAAAAAGAAACAGGTAAAAAGGCAGATCTGCACCAGGGTTTGACAGTCTCATTCAACCGTCTCACAACAGGAACACAAAAAGCTTCACAGGAACTTTCAAGAAATTAAGTCCTGAGTCATAGCATTCCCTTTCTTGGGTAACCCCAGATGTAACCTGCTATCTATTTTCTTTATGACCTCTCATTTAGCATGTTTCCAAGCTGAGGATCTTCTGATAAACACATCCTTTCTTTGCATGTTACTATCTATAGTGTGGTACAGACAGGCTTTGGATTTGAGAATCAACTCAGTTACTAGCTATGTAAACTTGGACAAGTTACTAAATGTCTCTGGGACTCAATTTCTCCATCTTTAAAGTGGAAATAATAGTGTCTACTCTAGAGGATCTGTGAGGGTTGAATGGCATTATCTATTTTAACGAATTAACATACATAAGTGTCTGATAGATAGGTGGTGCTTCTCTGCCTCCCTAACTTTGTGTCATATTACCAATCACAGTTCTCTGTCTGCTGGCTCCGTTGGCATCCATGTGATCATCACCACAGCTCTCTGTGGTTGAGAGGGCCTTGCTACTGTCTCCATCAGAAACCTTCTCTCAAAGGCCAACATCCAAAAGACCAAAAGCACATGCAGACAAATCCATTTTCTGCCCATCTCACAAAACTCTCCTTACAGGATTCCATCCTCCCTGAGGGCAGAGACTGTCACAGGCTTATTTTATATCCCACACGTTGCCTACTAGAAAAAGTAACTTTCTCAAGTTTTAAATTGAACTTTCAACAATTCTAAGTTCTTCATAACAGGATCTTACATAAATTTCCAAGTATACAAGTTCTATTTCTATACTCGTAGTACCAAACAATGAGATAAAAACAGTAAGTATGGTTCTCTTTCAGTGATAGGAACACAAGCAAAATATATAAGGTGTTACTAGGTGTGACAAGTGACCATTTCAAAGCCTGCTACATTATAAGTGGCTTATATTAAAAGTGCCAGAAATAACAGAATGAGTCCAATATTCCACCATGAAAAAAATTCAATAATGAAGTTGATCTGATGTTAGAAAAAATATATTACACAAATCAGAAAAATCTCTATCTAATCTCCGCTTAAAAAGTAAAACATCAAGTCACGTAATGATCAGAGAACAGCATCAAATCAAAATTCATATAACTGATTAACTCCTAGATCACAGTGGTCAGACATTCAATTTGACCTTGTCTGACCTAAATTCCTTCAACAACACCAATTAGGATTACCGTAAGTAGATATTTATTAAACACGCCTAAGTGAAAAACTGGAATCAAGAGACAGAGAACGACAGAACAAAGAAACTGAAAAGTCACAAGGAAAAGAGGCTAGCATCATTTTGTTAAAGGGACTTTCACATGGTTAATTTACAGAACCATCATAGGAGGAGGAACTATACGCTAGGTTCTGTGCTAAGCACTTTAAAAACGACTTTTTTGTTAAAGCATAATATACAAACTGAAAAGCACACAAATCCTAAGTATGAAGCTCAGTGAGCTTTTACAATGTGTCTACAAACCAAGAAAAGAGATCACTGCCAGCACCCAACGTACTCTCTTATGTCCTCTCCCAGTCATTACTCCACCCAAGCGTAAACACTGTCTTGACTTCTATCATGGTAGATTACTTGCGCCTGTTTTGAACTTTATATAAATAAAATTATGTCAAACGTACTCTTTTACGTTCACTTCCTTCCACCCAACATTTTGTTTGTGAGACTCATTCATGGCGTCCCTACCAGGCACTTTTATCTTCACTACTTGATTTAAAGCACTCAACAATTATGGCATTTCCCATTTAGGTTAAAAAAAAAAAAAAAAAAGCTGCGGTTCTGAAGTTAAACAAGATTAATTAAGGCATTCAAGGTCACACAGTTACTAAGTGGAAAGGCTAAAATTTTAAAGTTTTGTCTAACTTCAAAGTCCATCTCTTTTTGGTTCCATTATGATTGCTTACTACAGTTTAAAAACAACACGAAGTCAATCCCTTCCCTAGTTTACTTATCACAGGCCATATACAGGATATGGCAAACAGTCAAGTACTATGCAAATGTAAGAAATTATTATTAGCACAAAAAGGAGCTACAAGGGCAGTCGCTTTCAAATCTCTTTTGATTGTGACCCACAGACTTAAACCAGCGCATTTTTACAACCACATGCATTCCCAAAAACCTTACATTCTGTAAAAATTATGTAGTCAAAATAGGCTCGTCCCTGGGAAAAACAGAGTTAGGAATAGGCTACCAAAAGCCCATGGAACTTTATATCCTTTACACCCACACCTCCACAAGGATCTCAGTCATTAAGAAAAGGTTAAATTAGGCTCAACAAACTGAATTAAAAAGAAGGAAGAAGGGTATGATCCATTTCAGAATAATTTCCAATTAAAATGATTTTTAAAAACAAAGTTTTAATGTGTAAAGGAACAAATGTGTAGCTATCCAGAACATTAAGCTTCTAAGAGTGACTTGTTTCCCCAAGCTTTCCTGGAGTGAACATTTGAAGGCATGTCACCATCTGCAGACAGGAGCCACTTAACAAAACATTTTCATGGCAACAAAATTAAAACCTGAGGTCAGAGGCATATGGCTTTGGGGGCCAATAAGAGACTATTAACCCATTTGCCATCTTTTATCTGTTCACACTTCCCAAGCAGACCTTTGAAGGATGCCTATGCTACAAGGTACCAGAGATCTCAAGATCAACTTTATTTTATTAGCGTCTAATAGGACACAGCTCCACAAGGAAAACTACCTCCTCAGACACAGAGCCCTGAGAATAGACTAAATTCTTACCTGCTTATGCCACGGAGACAGGTACAGAAGTAATTTGGGCTCACTGACACAGCAGCATCTATAAACCATTCTATAAATTCCCCTAAATCTCAGGTTCTTAGCCTAAAAAAAGTGTTATGATGACTCCTTGGCATTAGCCAGAGTCTGGAATGAATCCTATAGAATTACAAACTTGGGGCAACTATGCTTTCTCTGTACCAAGAAACTGAGATGCAACTTAGACTTAAACTTGACCTGACTCATTCTATGTCACTGAGTAGTCACTTCCTTGGGGCTTCAAATTCTTCACCTGAAAACCAGGAGAGGAGAACTCTATAGCGCCTTCCCAGGCGGGTCTCATGTTTACTATAAACTAGCTACACGCCTCTGCTTCCTCATCATCCGCCTCTACAAGTTTCTGATTTTATGGCTGCAGAGAAAATCCTATTGCTATTTAAATAAGGGACATTGTTCAAGAATATCAGTTAGTTTTCCTGCAAGCTACTCAGGCAATTGTCCTGACACTCATTTCTGCTGGGAAATTTGGGGACGACCTCTTTCTTCATTGTAACAGTAAGACCAGAGGCTACAGAGGGGCTGCCGGTGGAGAGTGTCTTATGTGAATCTGAAACAGGACAGCAATCTCAGAAAAGGGCCCTCTTCTCTAGAAAACTGACCTGACTGAGAGGGCGTAGAATAATCTTTGAGATGTGGTATTAAGCTAAGGCGTATCATAGATTTAAAAAAATGTATTTTGGGGTGATACAGAAAGAATATATAATAAGCCTTCCAAACAGCTAAGGCAGAAGAGTTGCACCATTTGCTAGCTGTCACTCAGTATTTATTAGGAATCTTCCTCTTGCTAATCCTGAGAATAACGTCTTTTCAAATAAGTCAGAAAACCTTTGTTTATAATCACAGAACCAGCAAGAACCAACAGGCATGAGAAGAAAAAAACAAAGCCCAGTTTCACTTCAGAGACAAAAGTTCATGGTTGCTTAGCTTTTTGACTCAGTTTGTTTTTTTCAATTCTGGAAATTCAGCATTTAGGACACAAGATGCCTCACTCAACTTTCTCAGTTTTTGACCCAGCAATTCATCCCTTAATTAAAATCTACTTCAATTCTTCCTCATTTTAAGTCTCTCGGGTTCGCTGGACCAGGATTAGCGGTAACTTATATCAGAAAACAATTTAAGTTTATTTAATCGAAATCACTGACAGGTGTCTAACCTGTGCAATACTCTCTAACATAGAGTGGTGATTCATAACTTTTTTCCCCTGCACTGACTGACCCGAAGAATACAAAACACTCCTATCACTGGGGCAGGCTCACTGAAGAAGTGATTATCTTTTCTTTGCTTTTTTTTGAGGAAGATTAGCCCTGAGCTAACATCTGCTGCCAATCCACCGCCTTTTTTTTTTTTTTTTTTGCTGAGGAAGACTTGCCCTGAGGTAACATCCATGCCCATCTTCCTCTACTTTATATGCGGGATGCCTACCACAGCATGGCTTGCCAAGCAGTGCCATGTCTGCACCCAGTATCCAAACTGCTACGCCACCAGGCCAGCCCCAAAGAACTGATTTTCAACAAGAGGGTAGGAGGTAGGATTTGTCTGATGGGGAGGGAGGCTCCCCTGGCAAAAGTGTTGTGGACTCTCCAGGGGTATTTGTGTAATTAGGAAAAGCACCTCCCCCAGTCCATATGCTTCTGCCCCTGCCCTTCCTCCTGACCCAGGATCTACAGCACAGCCACCCAACAGAAACGTCATTCAAGCCACTTACATCATTTTGTTTTC